>NW_027529424.1:11800769-11980470 GCF_008692635.1 Crocuta crocuta | reverse complement strand
ATACTAAAAATGTATATATATATATTAAAAATACTTAATTAAGCCATAGATTTTTTTTTTCCCACATGCTTCATGCCCAGTGTGGAGGCCAGTGCAGGGCTTGAACTCATAGCACTGCTGAGATCAAGGCCTGAGCTGAGATCAAAGAATCAGATGCTTAACCAACGGAGCCACCCAGGTGCCCCAAGACATGGAGTTTTTGAATTAGTATCTTAAGCTATGAAGCTATAAGACTAGTGTCTTCTTTTTAAATAACATAATGTGGGGGCGCCTGGGTGGCTTAGTCGGTTAAGCGTCCGACTTTCGCTTAGGTCATGATCTCACGGTTCGTGGGTTCGAGCCCCGCGTCGGGCTCTGTGCTGACTGCCAGCTCAGAGCCTGGAGCCTGTTTCAGTCTGTGACTCCCTCTCTCTCTGACCCTCCCCTGCTCATGCTGTCTCTCTCTCTCTCTCCTAGAAATAAATAAAAAAAAAAAAAAAAAAACATTTAAATAACATAATGTGACACTATGCCAGAGAAATGGGTAATATCATGAATAAATATTCAACAATAATTTCTAAATGTTAAAACAGAAAAATATATGGAATTAAAAGTTTATGATGCTGAGGTGCTTGGGTGGCCCAGTCAGTTAGGCACCTGGCTGTTGGTTTCTGCTCAGGTCATGATCTCACAGTCGTGGGATCAAGTCCCACATCGGGCTCTGCACTGACAGTACGGACCCTACTTGGGATTCTCTCTCTCCCTCTCCTTTTGCCACTCCCTCTCCCTCTCTCTCAAAATAAATAAATAAACATTAAGAAAAATAAAAGTTTATAATGCTAACTCATTTTCATGAGTCGTGAAATCAAATATCTGAAGTGGTCCATAGAAAGTGAGAACGAAACTTTATCCATATTTTACGTTTCTTTGGTAAATATGTTTTGTTCACCTCTCTACAGCCCATCTAATCATTTGTTCACAACATCTTGCAGTCTGATGTTGGAATAACTACCGTTTTGAAAATTACTCAGAAAAAAATTATGTTGTGGTCTCAGCTTATTTGCTAAATTAAGGTGAATAAAATCATTGATATAATTGATGATAGTATGGGATGGTACAAAATCAGTTGTTAAATAAACATCACAAGACAGAAGTTATTTCTCTGGAAATTTCAACCTTAGGTGTGTGTCCCTAACTTCAAGTGTCTGTGTGAGAGTATAATAACACACAGCTGATCGGAGGTCATGAGCATATGTGTGTGCGGATATGTGTGCGCTCAAGTGAGTGAGTATGGACGTGTGTGTGAGTGAGCTGTGTGAGCGCATTCATGATCAGTGTCCGATATCAGCATGAGCATATACAGGGCAGAGATATGTGTAAACACATCTGAGAACATCATGTTCACTCAAAGATATTATGACATTAAAATATGCTCATATATACTCCATGAGACATTTATTATTTATTCTTCTCAAAATGTGCTCATTTTGTGTGGACATAACATTTATTGGAGAACATAAAATATATTTAATACATTGAACATCAATGTCTAGTAAGATTACTTAAACAAAGATAGAAGTAAAAAAAGCCAAATAAAGTTAGAAATTGTCAAAATATGTGCGGGACCTTGTAAGTTACAGCTTCTCTGTTGGTAAAATGATATTATACACGACACTGTGGCTTTGCCTGCTGGTGGCTACTTGAGGTGGCCGTGCAGAGAGCACTCTGCAGAGTCGCAGGGAAGGTGGTCTGAGTACAGTGAGTCCTCCCGCTGAGGGCCTCTGGTCCCACACCGCCCTGCCACCCCCGCCCACACCCCTGCAACCAGAGTCCTCCTTCACAGCGTCTGGAAATGACCCTGAATCAGGCAGTGTTAATATATTATAATAATAATATCAGGCAGAGAATATGTTTCAGCCTGGAATAGAGAACGTCACTCAGGAGCAAGTGGATGAAGGGACCGCTGGTCAATCCAACCGAACAAAACAGAGGTCACATTTCCCCCCGTTTGTTTCTGTGACGTTTTACTCATCCAGAAAATCAATCAGAGAGGGAGCAATATTTATTACAACAAGTCGATATTAGGAATCTTCTCCCTTTTTATGCTAAAAACATTGTCTTTATGCTAAAGATACCTTCCTTCCCCATAGGATAAGCATCTAAATCACCTACCTCAGTCACTGTTGAGAAAGGTTATGCGGGAGTCTTCTACAAATCTGTGTTCTGGGAAATTCTTACAGATCAAAGGAATCTGTCATCAGAAACCATTGTCGAAGGCAAATGCCACTTCTGTGCCGTCCCCCAAACACTTAATTATAAAAGAAAGTTGAGCCCCAGTCAGAGCAGAGAGGCCCGGCTGGTGACTCTCTCACCCCTCCCTCGCCGACACTGTCCATCCTTCAGGGACCCCTGGATCTGCTGGAGCCGGCCTCTGGCAGCACAAGCTGGTGGAAAGAGAATTAAGGTGGATACAGGCAAGTGATCCAAATCTAACAACTGAAAAGTGAGAAAGACCAGTTTTGATTCCTATTTCTCTCCCTCATTTCCACATCACGTGCCAGTCACACTGTGCGGTCACGTCCAGGTTTCGCCAAGGTCCCAAAGCCACACAAGGGAGAGTCGTCACAGGACAGCACTTAGTATGTGGGTAATATTTTCTGCAACCAACACAAATAACCGTTTGCATCTCAGTAGACGTTTGAACACAGTGTTAATTCAGACGCGACATGCGTAATTACAGCTGCGCAATTCTCCTGTCACCTACGGCTGCCTGACGACAGTGCAATTTCCTAAGGGTGCTCTAGTTTTACTAAATTTTTTTTAAGTTTTAGAACAGATAACACTAGAACAATAGGGATGTTTAGAGCTGTTTAAAAATCTACTGGTTCTCTTAAATTTACTTGGAAGACCATTCGGAGGACTAAAATACATCTACGGTTGAGATAAACGGGGAAAGGGGGAAACACAGTAAGTGTACCATGGGGAACAGAGTATGCGCCAAGGAAAATAGGCAGATTTTATGACTTTTTTAAAGTGCCTTTAATCCAGAAATCCTAAATTAGAGAAAATTCTAGTAAGAGCCACTCAAATCTCAGGGACAGTGGGAAATGAAGCTGGTCTCTTCGGGAATCTTTACAAACCTCTCACTTCTCATGCCCACATGCAGGTCACCGCACATGCTGGGAAGCATTCAAGTTTGGCTAAGTGCTTCAGTGCATGTGACCAGGTGTGCATGTGGCTCTACAAGTGGGCACCGCCCATATCCTTCCAATTTATCTGGAGCTCCATTATTGACAAGTGAAAATGAGCCACGGCCTGGTCTCCGCGAGTCCCCCAACCTGATCCTTCATTTTTCCAACATCTTCTGTCTGCCTGTGGGTGTCCAGTTCTCATGCCCTTCCTAAATATATTTCCCCTCACCAAAGTTGCTTTCGGTAATTGGAAAATTGTTTTTTTTCCCTTTGTTCTCACTGAAGTTCGTAATTTCTGAAGTATTTCTCACTAACCGTGAAAGAGCCTGTGAACTGAAGCAAGAAGTTGTATATAAAGGTGCTATCGGTGCTGCTAACGAAACAGGGATAAAGGCACCTGACATTTAGAAAAGAGCCTGCTTCTCAAGGCACCCGGGGTCGTTTCTCTATTCTTCTTAACCGTCCCAGGTTGGTCCTGTGACTCGAGGCTGTGTCTCAGCTGCAGGTTGTAGGTGAGCAAACAGCTGGGTCACCCCCAGCCCCGGTCACACTGCTGTCTTCTGCGACGCACAGACACCGTGAGTCAAATGCGATCCGGGAGAAACAAATTCCCGCCTAATAATCTTCTCTCACCTGGTGTCTGTGTAAGGAAGGTTTAAATGAGCCTGCGCAGGACTATTTATGATGGTTCTGGCCACGTGAATACGGCGATCCAGCTTCTGGGCTCAGTTTGTTTTTGAAAGCGGTCATTGGCTGGATATCCCATTCAATGGATCAAAATAACTTTGGGGGAAAAGATCCTTATGACCGCATAAAGACATATATAATTCAACCTAGTCTTTTTTTAATAACTCATTTCAGTTCCATAGTAATTGACATTCCAATAAGGCAGGAAATAAAGATTCAATTTTCTGTGCTAACATCATGCTGACTTTTAATATAAAAGATTTATACAGAAACACTTGTTCTGTAGAATATATTTTGTAATTACATCCTAAAAAACACATTGATGACACCTTCGATGTAGAATTAACAATATTACAATGCTTATTATTGACTTATATAATGAGCAACATAATAAGCATTATTGATTTTGCCATTACATTCCAAATAAAAATGTTTCTCCAATAGTACAAAGTCCTGTTAGTGAAGGATTGCCGAGAACTTCAGCGGAGTCCACTGTGTTTTCACCTGCTTCTGCTGGTCCTGGATGGAGCACCCGACCCTGAAGGCAAGCAAAGGAATGGCTTAACACCAAGCTGGAAGAACTTACACAGGGGGCTCACCTGCCAAAGGAGGTTTAGAAAATTCCTTTACTGAAACAAACCAAGTGAATGAAATGTGCTATTACATAATGAAATGGCCATGTGCTATTACACAGATCCTGTGGATGTGACCTTGCTTGGGAAAAAGGGTCTTTGCAAATGTAATTAAGCTAAGGAGCTTATGTTGAGGCCACCCTGGATTATCCAGGTGATCCTAAATTCAATGACAAATGTCCTCATCAGAGACAGAAGAGGCGAAGACACGGGCACACAAAGAGGCTGAGAATATGTGGCTGGGGAGGCAGAGACTGGAGAGATACACCCGAAAGCCAAGATGGCGGAATGCCACCAGCGGCTGGAAGAGACCAGGAAGGATCCTCCTGGAGCCTCCAAAGGGGAGTGTGGCTCTAAAGACCCCTGGAGCTCCTGCTCTTGGACGCCAGGACTGTGAGAGAATCAAGCCCCCCTGTTTGCTGTCCTTTGTTCTGGCAGGGCCCACAAAACCAATCTGCGAGATGGCTCCCAAAAGCTGGAAGACCCAGGGAGACAGAGGATCCTCTGATAAACTGGGAAGGGACTCCCAACATGGCCCTGTGTGATCACGGATTCCCTAAGGTATTCTGGTGAACGGGAAGGGCTCAAATGATGCAAACAAACTAAGAAACAATTTGATTTTGCCTGTACACTGGGGAGATTTAATTCAGCAGACATATTAACGACACTGATGGGGAAAAGTGGAAGACTGGTATTAACACGGAAGGGAGAATGATACTGTCAGTTCGACCAGTACATTCATGCCTAGAAACCTGACATCTTGTTTCAATCAGGATCCTACATGGGAAGAGAAATGAAAACCAAGACGTTGCTTGTTGAGCAAACATTGGCACAAAGGAGATGAATTAGCAGATATTATTTGATGACCCCAAGCCAAATAGCCCCAAACATCTATTTCACTCTGGAGATTTATAACCAATAAGACTGGGATGCTAAAAATCCACTTTAGGGGCTCCATTCTTTTGATGGCACTGGAAATAGATGTTTCTGGGTGTTTTCTTCTGTTTGTTTTTTCTCAATCCCCTCAACACAAACCACAAGACTGCCTTCTGGGCACCCATCCACTCTGTGACACACGGTTACCTTAATCAGACCCCTGACCAGCCTTCCTGGTCTGGGAGACTACTCCGAGTCTTACAGTGACTTTACTTTCTTTCTGTTCTGACCTGCTACGAGTTGGCTTTCGGAGCTTGCCCTTCAGAGGACATCCTGACCTCTCCCTGCAGGCGGATGGCCCTAAACCCTGGCTGTCCCGCAGGCTCTATTTTCTACCCCCGGAGGCAAGAGTGGCCATGGCATTACTCTTATCTTCACCCATCACTAATCCAAATCCAAAGTCACAAAATTTTGAAGATAAAATTAAATTGGATGGAAAAGGTAGCTGACCTTCAGATAAACTCATTTTAAAGAATTTCAGTTAGATGTGACAAAATAAGAAAACACAAATGTAAGCTTCTTCCAGAGGGAGAGCTGATAAGTGGCCAGAAAAGAACTTCTTTCTCTAAAATTATTCCGTCTTTGTTATCAAAAGAAACATAATCACGTATTAAGGCTCCTTGCACATTTCCTACTTTGAAAAAGGAATACGTTTTCCCAGGAAAACACAACGGCAGCTGGAATACAGTTCATGCCATTCACAGGAGACATTGAAAGTCTTATTCACAAAAGGCCAAATATTAAATACGTGATAAAGACTGAAAATTAAGTTTTTGTTTTCAAAGAACTTCTTTGGCTGTCATATTTACTATATTCTGGCTCCGTAATTATTCTGAATTTACCATATAAAAGACTTTCAATTACAGCTTTAGGATGAAGTGACTACTTAGCGTGCATACAAATTGAAAATCCTAACTTCCTCTCTTCTAAGGCCTTTTGCTGATGAAATATAATTCTTATTTTTAGATTTTAGAAGATGGAAGTTGTGGTCGGAAAAATTGCTGGAGCATATTTGCTGTTCCACTCCAATTAAATGATACCCTATTTATTTCTCAAGTAAATTGGTTTTCACAAGTATCTACCAGGCGATTAGACACAAGCCCCTTCTTGCCCCCACATACAGAATCTATTTTTGGTGACATTCTCAATCAGTGGTTAGGCCCAGGGGCTCGGAAATATGCTACATCATGAGAATGTGTTAATCCAGGATGTCCTCAGAAAGCAGCTTTCTCTGGTGTCTCTCCCTCCTGATTAGTGGTCCAGACAAAAGGGCTGAGATTTCCTGAAAGTGCATTTCTTTCCCCGAAGCCTCACTGACATACACAGACACAGACACACACATTCGGGGTGCATGCTCTAGTCGAAACTCAAATTGTGCTTCTTCGGGTTACGATATTTTTTAGCTTTATCGTGCTATTGATATAGATATTCATATTGATATTGATATGTTGATATTCACAAACTTGCCCACGTTTGAGGGATCCATCTTGAAGGGTCTGTCATAGGTGCATACTAGTGATGTGCTGACCACAGTCGAGGGACTGAATGTATCCAGAGCCTCCAGCAATGTGCTTGTGTTCTTTTGTGGGATTTGTGTGTGTTGTGGGGAGAAGACTTAGTATGATCTGTCTCTTCTTCACCTATGTTAAAGTGCACAACACAGCGTGTTTCCTGAAGACACCCTGATGTACAGTGGGTCTCGACCACTTGTTCATCTTATACAATAGTAACCATACCCCGTGAACAGCTCTCCGCTTCCTTCACCCCAGCCCCCGGCAACCAGCACTCTACTTGTGATTCCAATGAGTCTGACTATCTTAGACACTTCATATAAGTGAAATGACGCCCTGTTTGTCCTGTGATTGAATTATTTCCCTTAGCATGATGTCTTCCGGTTCATCCACATTGTGGCAAATCGCAGCATTTCCTCCTCTGACGACATCAAACTAAAAAACTCCTTCACGGCAAAAGAAGCAGTCGACAGAGGGAAAAGCAACCGATGGAATAGGAGAAAATAGCTGCAAACCTTCCATCAGATATGGGGTAATTTCCAAAATATATAAGGAGTTCCTACAACTTAATAGCACAAGAACCCCGAATAACCTCATTTTTTGAAATATACTAAGGATTTGGGTAGACTTTTTCCAAGGAAGACGTACCAATGGTCAACAGGTACCTGAAAAAATGCTCAACATCACTCATCACCGGGGAAATGCAGATCAAAACCACCATGAGGTGTCATCACGCACCTGTCAGAACGGCTAGTGTGAAAGACAAGAGGTAACAGACACAAGCAAGGATGTGGAGAAGAGGGACTCTCTTGCACTGTTGGTGGGAATGCAAACTGGTGCAGCCACTCTGGAAAACAGTGTGGAGGTTCCTCAAAAAATTAAAAATAGGGGCGCCCGGGTGGCTCAGTCGTTTAAGTGTCCGACTTCAGCTCAGGTCATGATCTCATAGTTCGTGGGTTCGAGCCCCGCATCAGGCTCTGTGCTGACAGCTAGCTCAGAGCCTGGAACCTGCTTCAGATTCTGTATCTCCCTCTCTCTCTGGCCCTCCCCTGCTCACGCTGTCTCTCTCTGTTTCTCAGAAATAAATAAAAAACATTAAAATTTTTTTAAAAATTAAAAATAGAATGACATCAGCATCCAGCAATCCCACTTCTGAATATTTATCCCAAATAATTGAAATCAGGATCTCAAAAAGATACCTGCACTTCCATGTTCATTGCAATGTTATTTACAATAGCCAAGACACGGAAGCAAGCCACCTGTCTGAGATGCACTGTGAGCTCCCCTTCATCCGGGGGTGGGATTGGCTCTGCCCTCTGACGAAGCTTCTTGACTTCTGGAAAGACACTGGGAAGCAGGCCTGCATGGCTATCTCTCCCTGCCTTGTACTCTGGAAGGTTTCTGGTTAGGAGAAGCCTTCCTACATGTTAACATTTTTCATCTGTTATTTGCTAGTGCTTTTGCCTGAGGAACTAACTTAAAAATAAACAGTCAAACACACAAATAAAAACCTCAACAACTTAAAAACCTGTAGGATTTCTGGTTTAGATTTGAGACTTTTTCCCACATACCAAAAGCCTTCATCTGTGTGTGTGTGTGTGTGTGTGTGTGTGTGTGTGTGTGTGTGTGTGTTTCAGTGCTTCCCTTTCTAGACATCATCAGAGCTAGTCCGGGTATGCCAAGCTGCCAGGGGACAATACAGTTACGTTCCTGCCTTTTCCTGCTTCTGCAGCTGAATCTACTAGACTAGCTTAGTTCTTTTCAGATGACTTAACAATCATTGACTTTTTTTTTATCCTGATGCTGTATTTTAACTTAAGACTATTTTCTTTCTTGGTGAAGTTGAAGAAGGGACACAATATTTTGCTTTCCAATTTCTCAAATCCTGGAATTTCCGGATGGAGTGGCTTCTTCGAATTATGCCTTAAAGTTGGCCAGTTCTTTATTGTGCTGATCTTTTTCCTGAGGTATCCTGGTCCCCTATCACCTGCAGCTATCGAGAGATAAAGTCCGTTTCAGCCACCTGCTTAGATAAGTTTCACCCCCTCATCATGCAAACCCAAAGGACTGTTGTGTGTGTCTGCCTGTGTATATATGGTTTTGTAAGCTAACAGATGCAGCATCTGTCAGAATCTTCTAGACCGTCTAAAGAGGACTAGCATTTTCTTGGCTCACGATAACATTTTCCTCATGATTTTCCAATGTTCAATTAGTGTTTTCATCACTTTTAATGCCCAGCAGCCAACTTATCCCAAAGAGAATGCCAGATATTTTAGGTGTTGATGTTGCTGATGGCCCTTCGCTGTGGTAGTGTTAGCACCGTGTTATGTGTCGATCACCACAGTAGTGCTGCTTGAGAAACAGCCAGGAGACTTCAAGGACATAAAACGGTAAGTTCTATTCAGCTCACAAGCATGCGAGCTACAGTCTACACCTGGGTTAGTGGCATGTGCTGTGGTCTTTGCTGGCTCGTCTGCATGCCCGGGAGCAGACAACTCATTGTCCGATGGGCTCAGTGGTTGGGAGAGCCCGCTCAGCCTCTCTCGTTCCTCCCACCCTTTCCTGGCACCTACAGGCTAGCCGTGGCATGTCCCTCTCATGGCCGTGACAAGGGCGAGGCCAACAGCATGGACCTACGCATACCGATGCTCTGTGGGCTCAGCTCCCACCGCTTTGCTGACATCCCATCAGCCAGAACAAGCTTAGCGTTGAGCCCAGAATCAGATTAGGAGCAGTGCCTCATGACAAAGGGTGCAGGAAAAGAGGAAAGATCAAGGCCTGTTTTGTCATCAATCACACAAATAAAGTGAGCTTCCGGTTTCTACAGAAAGGGGAATTTGAACACATTCATCCAGGGGAACGCACTAACAACACGCCCATATGGAATGACGGACGGCACTACATACATCAGAACATCCAAGCAGTGTCAGAAGGCAGTCAATAAGGCATAAGACTTCAAGTACACAAACACCATCTACATGAAGAACATCAAACCAAGGCCAGTAGGGCACAACACAGTTCCTAATAAATTCTCGCGGGTTCTTCTTTCCATTTTAAAGGGATAAGTCTCTACGAAGTGGGCCCTGCTGCCTAATTCACAGGAGAGGCAAAGGACAGCCCTCCGAGTCCCAGGATGGTGCAGCGGACATGTGAGCACACCCCCAGCGAAAGGGGGCAGCTCCCGTCGGGCCCTTGTGGGGCCACGTGTGGCTCACTCATGCTTCATGAGGTCGACTTTTGCTTCCTCCCTGAATTCGTAAATGCTGCCTAGAAACCTAGGATTCGATTTCACCTTCAAGTTCCAGATGTTCTCACAACCCTTCATCCACAGCACTTCTCACACAAGGGTGTGGCTCCGACCTTTAGAGTCACCCCTTGAACGACACAGGTGTGAGCCGTGCACGTCTGCTTATAAACAGATACACAGAGTTTTGGTAAAATACACCACAGTACTAGAAATGTATTTTTTCTTAGGATTTCCTTTCTTTTTTTTTAAGTTTATTAATTTATTTTGGGATGAAGAG
Organism: Crocuta crocuta; assembly: GCF_008692635.1. Lineage (NCBI taxonomy): Eukaryota > Metazoa > Chordata > Mammalia > Carnivora > Hyaenidae > Crocuta > Crocuta crocuta. The sequence continues at coordinate 11,970,010 of NW_027529424.1, read as the reverse complement.
CATGAGTAAGAGCAGAGGAGGGGCAGAGAGAGAGGGAGAGAGATTCACAAGCAGGCGCCACGCTGTCAGCACAGAGCCCAATGTGGGGCTTGAACTCATGAACCGTGAGATCATGACCTGAGCTGAAATCAAGTTGGACACTCACCCAGCTGAGCCATCCAGATACCTTTTTGCTTTTGACTTTCTTAATAACATGTGTTTTGCTCTAACTCACTTTATTGTAAGAATACAGTATATATAATACATACAACATACAAAATCAGTGTTCATTGGCAGTTTAGGCCATCAGGAAGGCTTTCAGTCAACAGTAGGCTATTGGTAGTTAAGTTTTGGGACAGTTGATAGTTAAATGTGGATTTTTGGCTGCATGAGGCGGTTGGCGTCCCAACCCCCCAGGTTTTTCAAGGGTCAACTGTGGTCATGAATGAACATAGGCTTTTATCATTATTATTAGTTAGGGATTATTCTCATGTGCTCCTCAGAGACAGGACACTTCTGTGTCAAATTTGCATCTTTCAAGTACTGCCATGGAGGTGGCAAAATTAAATGGAACAGTTCAAGCAGAAGCAATCAGGGCAAGCGGGAGTTTTAAAAATCTCTAGTTTTATATCAGTAACGCAGGCCGAGTTCCACGTATTCAGTTGTGCGAACGCACCGCACACGTTCTCCTGAAGCCTCCGTTCGCGATGGACGTTCCTGGAAGCAGCCACATCATCCCTGTTCCCGTTCTCCTGCGTGTGAGTGCGATGTGACCCCGGGAGAGAAGTTTAACCAAACACGGGAACACCCCAAAACATGTTTAAATGTATGGAACAAAGGTTTTGCACATTTTATGATCATAAAGAAAACACAAATAAAGAAAACGACATTTATCTATAGTCCTAACACAAAATAAATATATACATTAAATACTATTTCTAGCAATATGTACATGCCCTCAAACAGAAGAACTGATGGTATTTTTCACATACAAAATCTTTCAAAACTTTATTTTGACATGATGGCAAAGGGTCCCATTGACATGGTAGCAAAGGGTCCCGTTAACGTGATGGCCAAGGGTCGCATGCTCCTTAGGAACACCGGGAGGTTCCTTTTCAACCCTGTCCCTCGGGGAACCAGATGGCGTGGTCACCTTGGTAGGCAATTCCAGTTATTTCATGTTCTACTTTTGCTAAGTGTTATTGCACAGTTTCAAATCAAATAATTAATATTTAAGTTCATTTTTCATGTTTTCTCTGATAGTCCTTATTATTTTTTAACAAAAGTACTCAAAAAATTTTTCCTGAGAGATGCAGATGGACGAAGTATCCAAGGTGAGGATTTGGCGGGAAGCTGGGAGCAGAGAAAGGACAGGAGTTGCACCACGATAATCCAATAACAGTTCTGCCGAGTCATCACCAAACACCTTTTCCCCTGACATCTGTACCACCGACCTGGGTTCAGATGTCCCCATGGGCTCCCAGTGCTGACGAAGCTCCTTCCCTATGTGTCTCAACCCTGCAGCCAGGGAGGCTCTCTGTCCCCAGCTCCTCCCCCGTCCCGGACAGGACAGCATGCTTGTCCCCTGAGCCTTGGTGGCCACTGTGCTGTGGGACGATTGGCCTGAAGGCCCTTGAGGGTTTGTGCTGAGACCTGTGGGCTCACCACTGGGTCCCCAACACCGGGTCCCCAACCCCGAGCCCCCATCCCCAGCACTGATGCAGCTATGGACACATCACCTTGTGCACAGACCACTGTCACCTGAACACGCTCTGGGCCACGTGGACTTCTGTGTGCGAGGTGCTCAGAGCAGAGCCCAAAGCATGTCCTGCAAGCAGGGTGCCACTGTCACCTGTGTGGTCACCGAAGGGGAAGGGACCCTGCAGCCTTGTGCACTGGTGGCATCGGGAAATTCACTCACCCTCCCTTTCTCCTGCCCCAGGAGGGGGTGCAGCACCCCCAGGGTGTGGTCAGAGGGCCACCCTGTCCCTGTCCCTGTGCCTGTCCCGGGGTCCCCGACCTGGCTGCTGCATGGTCCCTCCCACTGCCATCCCTCTATCCCTGCATGCCCCTCACCAACTTCACATGTGCTTGCTCGCTCACTCACACACATCCATGCACACACTCACAGTCTCTCACACACCCATACACACTCACCCTCTCCTCTGTCCTCACCTGGGCTGTTTGTTCCCTTCTCTTTGTCACACACGCTCGCTCTCTCATACACACACTCTTATAGTCACACTCTCTCACGTATCCATACATTCACAATCTCTCCCACATGCTCACACCCACACACTCATGCTCTGCCATATACTCACACACTTGTACTCTTGCACACTGGCACATACTCGTACTCTTTCCCATACATAAGTTCATTCACATTCACTCACAGTTGTACTCACACACACCACTAGCTCACACTCGCTGTCACACACACATTCACACACAAAGACTTGAGGTGGCTGGGCTCAGCCTTGCTCCCACTCCCGAGTTCCACTTACGTCCTTTCTCCCCTGAAGTCAGTTCATGCCACACGGGCATCTGCCAGCCCCGTCTCAGGCTCACACCTCGATCTCTCACCACAGCCCAGAGGACGGCTCATTTTGGTTTTCCAGTTTCTCAGGGGACACTGTTATCTCTTCAGAGAGCTTCAGCTTTAACCTATGGCCTCAAATTGGACTCAATAATTGCAGCTGAAGCACCACACAACATTGGAGCCCCATTCATGACAAAAGGTCTTAGCAAGGTGTCGGCAGCCTTACAAACAGTCCCCATGAGGTTCCCATGGCCACGTCCATACCGGAAGGTCAATGGCTGAGTCTTTCTGCCTAAGATTTGAAGCAGGGCGAGCATGTCTGTTCCGACTACTCTTGTCCCCGAGGCTGAAGCCAATGGGATAAAGCAAGAAGCTATATAAAGGGCATAGACCCAAAATAAAGAAGCAAACCACCTCCCTTAATGGATGCCGTGACACGCACGTGGAAATGCCAACATTTAACTCTATTGCAGAATCAACTCTGCTTCTACATTGTAGCAAGAGCAATTGGAAACTGAAGTTTTAAAAGCTACCAATTAAAATATCAATTAAAAAAGTAAACAAGACACATCTAGAACTAAGTGTGATAAAATATGGGTGAGATCAGGAAAGTACCAACTACGATGAGGGAGTTAAGGCTGTAATATGCGTACATGTTTTTGAGTTGTTCTGAGAGAGACACGCATAGTTCATGAACTGAAAGAATCCGGATAGTCAAAATGCAACTGCTACCCACATTTATCTTTAAATTCCACCCAATTCTAATCGGAGTCCTGCCAGCTTTTATTCAAATATAAACCCCCGGGCCAAGCTCAGACTTCACGTGGACACTCTAAAGAACCTACAGTAGCCCCAAACGTTGTGAAACAAAACAACAGACCTGGAGCGCCTCCCTCGGGACTCACCACTAACGATGGTGGCCGCACCGCACGCTGCCGGGAAAGGAGCCCCCACAGATCCGTGAAGAGGCTGGAGCTGCAAATGGACCAGTGGCTGCGTTGTAAATTGGTTTTGACCAAGAGGCCCAGGTAATTCGATGGGGCAGCACGATGTTTTCAACAAACGGTGCCGGAAATACACATCCGCACGGAAACTTAGCCCTCGACTCTCACCTTGTGCCACACACGAAAATAAACTCAAAAGTGCTCAACAGTCTCAGTATAAAAGCTGAAGTTATCAAGTGTCTGCAATCGTGCTGTTTGTCATGGTAACTCCTGGCCACCTGCGATTTTCTAGCAATGCGATGTGACTAGTTCTATTTGAGATGTATTAAAACTGTAAAACACACACCAGATACTAAAGATTCAGCTCCCCAAATCTAAAATATCTCATTAATAACGTTTATATTAATTATATGTTAAGAAATTACTATTTTGCATATCTTGGATTAAATGAAATAGTTTATTGAAGTTAATTTTTCTGTTTATTTTGACTTGATTTATACGACTACCGGAAACTTTTAACTTGCATATGCTGCTCACATAATATTTCCATGGGAACACAGTGAACAAAAGGAAACTTAGGAAAAACTGGTATAACTATGTGTTAAGAAAAGATGTCTTCAACAAGACATAAAAGAATAAACTGGCCTTAAAAAGTTGGACTTTATCCAAATTAAAAATGCCTACTTTTTAAAAGAAAGAAAAGTTAAGGAAACAAAAAAAGGGAAGTCACAGATCAGGACAAAACATATGTGAGATATATATATCCGAAAAAAGACCTGGATCTAGAATATGTAAAGAACTCTTACATCTTAGTAACATGAAGATATACAAACCAACTTAACAAATAGAGAAGATATCTGAACAGACGCTTCAAAACAGAAGATAGTCAAAAGCCAAAAAGCACTCGGCAGGACAGTCAGCATCAGCAGCGGTCAGGGATCTGCATTAAAGCCGCGATGTAGTGCACACCCATCAGCGTGGCCAACGCGAAGACCAATTATAGTGAGTGCTGGTGTGCACACAGAGCAAGATGGGGGGATTACACAATGACACAGCCCCTTTGAAAATCATGACATTGTCTTCTAAAGCGACACATCAGTTTATAGAGTGACTCAGAAATGCCGTTCCTATGTATTCACCCAAGAGAAGCAAACATATTATCACGCAAACTCACACTCGAGTGATCATAGAACCTTCGTTCAAAAGAGACAAAATCTGGAGACAGTAACTGCCCCTCAGGAAGGAAATGGATCAAAACCAAAGTTGCTTATTCATACGATGGAAAAATAGTCGGCAATCCAAAGGAATGACATGTGGAAGCATGTGACCACGTGCATGAATCTCAAATATGGTTTTCTGTGTGAGTGAGCTCAAACGCAAAAGCAGCCACACTAAGTGGTGCTGTTTGGAGGAAACCGTGGCCGAGACAAGGCAAGTCTGTGCTCACAGAGGTGTGGTGGCTCTTGTCTCTGCCTCGGCTCTGACAGTAGTTTGCAGGGAAAGTGCCCAAAGGAACTTTGCAGGATGCTGGAAATACTGTTTCTTGGCCAGATCATGGTAACACGGATGCATCACTGTATTAAAACTCATCAAACTGCTCACTTACAATATATATATTTCAAAAAAAAGGTACAAAGCCATATACAGCGCTGAAGCTCCAAAAAAAATAAGTATGTATCTCATTATATGTTAATCATCCCCCCAAAAAAGCTAGGATAATAAAAGAATACGGTAAAGCCATTTCTCTTAAAAGAAGATAAAAACTTTCCATTGATATAGACTTTGAATGTTCAAATTACACCGTGAGGAATGTACTCTTAATGCAGCCACGTTACAGATAAGCCGACTGAGAAAAATCAATAAGTAGCCGGAAGGGGAAGGAAACACAGTGTTCAGCCTCGGTATCTGATCCCAAGTGCTTAATCCCCGTCTCACAACCTTCATGCTGACCTTGAAAGTTGGGCACGATTCTGGAGGCTCCGGAACAGTCAGCATATTTTTATTTCCCTGGCTGGGGTGGCCACAGATGTTGATGGGAAGGCCCACGACATCTTGGCCTGGACTGATGGAGTCACACACACCCTGTGGAGTTCAGTAGCAAAGGATACGTCAGAAAATACAAGTCAGAGAAATTGTTTTGACAGAGGGTTCTTAAAATCGATTCATCAGGAAAATAGATTAAAAATGTACATAACATAATTGTTTACGTTGAGGAATAAAGTTTCTGAAAGGTGCGTTGAAACAAATGAAAGAGTAAATCCCCAAACGCTCAACTTGTAATTGATACAATTTCCCCAAGGAGCTTGGAGACACTGGGAAAATTATTTTGTTGCCTGATGGTATAGCATCTGGGCAAACTCCTTTCAGTATTTCCCATTTCCACAAACACCAAATCATGACTAACCAAAGCAAGAATCTGGGTCAACTGAAGCCTATTAATTCCTGAGTATGAAAACCATGTCTTTCATGTCGATAGGCCTTCACAGACGGGGCACGTGTGTCCGCGCATCGGGACTGACGGCAACGAGATACGGACCCTTCCCCGTCCACCTGGAAAGATGCGACATCAGATTGCCAGCAACTCCAAAACGCCTGAGACCCCAGCGGTCCACATGGAAGGTAGACTCAAGGGACAGATGCACTTTAAGTTTTGAGAAGAGTGAAATAAATTGCATTTTGATCTTTTATGAATACAGAGGTTAAAATAAGAATCCAGAGAGAGGTTAAACCAATACAAAGTTCCAAGATACCTTTTAGAGAAAATATATCTTAGAAAAAGTACTTTCTCTAAAAAGCAAAATCTTAAAGATTATATTCTAAATATAGTCACCAGGAGTGGATTTTTTTTTTAAAAGAAAGCACTGAAGATGGTCTATTATGTTGCAATTTCTTCAGAAACAGAGGATTAAATATTGATGGCCAATCAATAGATAAAGCCCCTAAGGTGACAAGTTAAGTGATTTTAAATTGGACTTTAGGCAATAATACAAAGTCCTCCTAAGGTCCTTGTTCAGTTGGCTCTAACGACAGCATTTGTTAAAAGTGGTTTTCGCTTTGTAGTTTAGTGGAAAATCAAATATTTGATTCAGCTCTTAAATGTCTTTCTTGAGGAGTCAGACTTTTCCATCATTAAAGATAAACCCGTGCCCCTGTTCTTCCTCACAGCATCTGCTTTATGGGAGTGGCATCCAGGGTGTGACTTGGGTAGAACATATGCTACCCATCAACAAAGAGGCGCGAGCTTATAATTAACAGTGGGATCCCGCACATCATGGAATCGACAAAACACATTAAAAATTAAATGCACCTCTTGGCTCTGGAGGCAATCGTTTCATAAAAGCCTCCGAAAGAGAAAGGAAGTTCTCCATCATTTTATGTTTTCCAAACCCAGAGAGATTCTGAAAATGATTGGTGTGTGTGTGTGTAGCTCTTTATGAGCTGTGCCCCAGAGCCTTCCGTGGGCTGCCATTAAAATACATAGTCATCTGTGTAAAAACAGAAAAGCTGTGGACACGTCCTGGGGGTAGCTTCAAGTTGTCACCATCAGATAAGTAAAAACGACGTTTGTCATCAACGGTATTCAAAAGGAGCCAGAAATCATGCAGTCTCACTGAGGACAGTAAAAATGCTTTGTGTCTGAAGTGAGTGAAGATTCAGTTCATGTGCTCGCTTGTTAGGGACGGTCATTGTGCAGCCCACACAACCTGGCCTTAACACTCCAGGAAATGCGATTTGGGGGGCAAAAATATGCACACACATATATGTACAGCGTATACAGTTTGGGTATGTGTATATATGCATACATGTGTATGTGTATACATGTATACATTGTGCCTATGCTATATATGGTGTGTATATGTAGTATGCATGTATGTATACACATTATACATCCAATAAACGTCTAGATGTATCTATATAATATGTTCACTGTAAAGCACTATATTTTATAACATATAATACACCCTACATTCTATATACATTTATGTATGTATACACATACGCGGTGAATAAAAGTTTGAAACTAGCGGATAGTAGCAGAGAATCGTCACCAGTGGTATGACTCGAAAATCACCTGCATTCTTCTTGCTGTTTTCCAGAACCTTCTCCAGATGTTCAATCTCACCATGAGGCTCACTAATGAATGAAGTCTGAGGATACTTCTTACCCATGAGCACATGTGATTTCGAGAGGGACTCGGGTATGCAGGCCGGTCATCTAGAAGGTCACGAAAGTGGCTTTCGGAGAGAGCGGTGTCCCTGATCGGTAAGCATAGAGCAGGGGCCCTCCTCTGAGAGCTGGGCCGAGTGTGGTGAGCGAGTGCCCGTGGCCCTGGCAGAGCCCTGGGAGGCGGTGAAGAAGGGAGAGATGGGTGGCATGGGAAGTAATCCCACACAGACTGTGGCAAATGCCACTTTCCACTGTTACCTGTGTGAGTCCGCTGACAGCCGCCGAGTAACTTCCCTGGAAAGGAAGCCAGCAGGTGGGAGTGGAGGCTCCCCGTGCTGGCCCTTCAGGGAGCTCACCGCAGCACGGGACCGGCCACCCTCACCTGATCCGGTTCCTCCCCCAAATCCCTTTGTGAACCTCTGGTGGAATGTTGACGCGTGCCCGGCTTTTCAGGGACTCTGTTGGAATCACAGTTTCACCCAGGAGACGACGGCTGCCTCATCACTCCATCATCGCTTGACTGTGAAATCAGGTCTGTAGGCGAGACCGAGGATCATTTTTTGTAAAACTTCAATGAAGCCTAAATTTTAGAGTTCCGGTTGAAGCCCAAGTGCATGTAGACATTTTGCATCATTTCTGTCCCTCACTAGATGGCACAGGGCAAGACGTACTGTAAGTCAGAGCTGGGAGGCCAAGGTCAGTTTCCTCCCTGGCCGCCTTGGGTCATGTGGCCGAGCGGGTAACAGGACGGTGGCATCCCCATCTCCGTCCGTGGTAACCACTGAATGGAACAATCCGTGTGGGCCTGTGGATCACTGTCCCCGGGGCAGGAGCTGGTCCTGGGGGCCCCCAGCCTGGGAGCCCTCAGCCTCTTCCTTATTTCCAGGGGGTCGGTTCCACTGCGGGGAGGGGGAGACAGGAGGCCCTGCCAGGGCAGAATGGGGGCTACTCTTAGAAATCTGCGGAGAAGGGGCTGGTCCCTCCCCCCAACTCCCAGCGGCTTCGGGGGCCTCAGCTCCATGCAGCGCCTGGCATTCTTGGGTGCCCCCGGCTGCATCCCGAGGTCGGCCGGCCGTGGCCAGCCTGCTCCCTCCCCGTCGCAGGTGCAGGCTCGCTGCCGAGGTGAGCGGCGCCGGACACGCTTGTGCTCCGTCCCGGACGCTGCGTCTCATTCTGCTTCCTCTCGTGTTGCACGGTGTCCCCCGAGGACCTAACTCTTCCTCTCAATTCGTGGGGGAGATCGCTCCCCCGGAGGTGATGCGTCTGTCGATGTGAGGATCACAAATCACCCCGAATCTGGGACGAAATCTAAGACTAGCTTTGTCCCCAGATGCGGGAGGAACGGGCTCTCCCTTCGGATCTGACGTCCCTGATCTGCCGGCAAAAGCGACGACCAGGCGCTGGGTCATTTTAGGAAGAGTCACGGAGAGCGGGCACCTTGCAGATGCGACCTTGGGATCAGGAGGAGAGAATTGGTGGAGGAGAGGAGAAATGTGGGCGGGAGACAGAGTGGTGTTCCCTCGAGAGCGGAGAGCTGTCGGGTGTGGCCGACACAGCCGCGTGGGCTAGTAAAACGGTAACGGGGTGCGGCTGGAATTTACCCCAGACTCAAGGGGGTCGTCAGGGGTGGAAGTTACAAGGTCATGAAACAATCGCAGCAAGGACGCTGCTTCTGGACCTGATTCCGACCCACGTGTGACCGTGCCTCACCCCCATCCCCTCCTTCATTCAGCTTTGGGCCACAGGGCCTGTCCTGTGTCACCTTGCCAGGTTGTGGGACACAGATGAGAAGACCTGAGTCACGGCCTCGTAGAAATCATGAGGGACCAGGGCTACAGTCAGCCCCGGAAGCCGGCCCACGAGCCTGTTTCGGGGGTCGGGCTGGGAGGGACAGGGCACCTGCCGGGGACTGTGTGCGCACTCTGGCTGTGACCCCCTGTGTGCGGGCGCAGGGCCAGTGCCCAGCATGCAGCTCTCGGACGGGACGGTCAGGAATTTCTCTGTAAAGGCTCTTTTTTGAGGGGGGAGGGGAGGAAGGGTCTGGGTCTCCGCCTGCCCCGTCCCCCCAGCACCGAGTCACCGCACATGGCCTCCGCGGGCCACGCCCTCCACGCATCAGGAGAGCACTGTCGCCTTTGTGCCCTCACTCCCTCAGGGTCTCCCCACACAGTTCCCGCTTCGCAAGCGCCAGGCGCACGGGGGTCCCCACGAGGTGGCATCCTCACTGTTGGACCTTTATCAGCGCAGTCCACGGCTGAGACGATTGTCAGTGTGTCGGGGAGCCCCGTCGGCTTGGTCACCTCCAGCACCCGGCCAGTCGGCAATCCGGTCCCCGGTGGATGTGACTGCGGGGCACTGGCTGCTGATCTGATCCCTCCTGACACAGACCCGGGAGCTGTGACCCTCCGTCCTGTCCCCACCTCGTTCTATTGGTGTCCCTGTCACCACACCCTCACTGCTCCTTCCACCCAGGCTCTGTCCCCCCCAGCGCCACACTGTCACCCGCCCTGTCCCGTCGGCCCCTCGGGCCCATGTGCTGGCAGGACTCACACCGGCGGCGGCCACTGCTGGGCCCCCCAGACCCCTCCTGTCCCTCGCTTCCGCCGGTCTCGCGTGCCTCCCGGCCCTTCGAGTCATTCCTCCGACTTTGGCCCAAGCGAAGAGTGTTCGGTTCCCAGACAACCCGATCCTGGCGGCCGGCGAGGAGGCTGCCCGGTGTGGGGCCCCCAGGCTTCGTCCGGAAGCTTTCCTCCCTCTCTCCAAGCTGTTGTCCAGCGGGAACTTCCACAGTGACTGGACACCTTTCTGGCTACAAGTTACAGCTGAGCTTGCAGAACAAGCACGGGATGAGGGGCAGCTGTCACAGGCGTTGGAGAGAAAACAACGTACGTGACATAAGGAGTCACACAGAGGGCCTCCCTCGGAGAGCACAGTTATTGGCAGGACCGTATAAATACTGCTCAACGTACTTCTGAATAGTTTCTATGAACATAAATAAAATAGTAACCTTCCGAGTCAGGGCTGTCATTCTATATAGTAACTCGCCTTTTAGCGAATAACAAACTACATATTATCTTGTTTTGTTTAATAATTCTGTCGGTTTTCTAAGTGCTGCCTGCTCCGGTGTTCTATAATGTCAACCCCTTATACTTGGGTCACCTGAGTGTTTAACGTGCTTGTAAGACCTAAAATATTTTTGTGAACCACACCTGCCCCCCGGGAACTTAGGGGAGAAGACGAAATGCTGGGGACCCTGAACGTCTGTGTGCCTCCAGACCCATGTGTTGAAATCTAACCTCCAGTGATGATGTCGGGAGGTGGGGCCCCAGGAGGTGATGAGGTTATGAGGTGGGACCCCCATGATGGGATTAGCGCCCTTATAAAGGGGACCCCAGGGTGCCCCCTCGCCCTCCCCCCATGTGAGGACACAGCCATCTGTGACCCAGGAAGCAGGGTCTCACAAGACCCCAGATCTGCAGGTGCCTTGAGCTTGGGCTCCAGGCTCCCGAGTCGTGGGGAATAAATGTCTGCTGTTTAAGCCGCCGTCTGCGGTATTTTTCTAGCAGCCTGATCAGACTAAGGCCTCTGGCCTGGCCTTCCCTACAGAAGAGTTAGACGCCCCGGACCCTGACGGCACACGCACACACGTTGCTATGTATATATGTAGATACAGGAAGCACATATTTGCACACACATCTCTGTGCATATCTCCTCTAAGAGTGACCATTTATCATTTCATGATTAATCCTTTAGGATCCTTGTAAAGATACCGGGTGTCTTATGTTAATTAGGTCACATGGATTAAATCATCTGTAACTTAGGAGGCAGTAACTTTTGAGAAAATGTTGTAAGTGATGTTAGCTGAGAACGTGTGCTGCTGAAGTGGCAGAAGAGATCGCCGTGGCCTTATTTTTTCTTCCTAGAGCAGTTTTAGGGTCACAACAAGATTGGGGGAGGAGGCACAGAGATGTCCCACACACTCCTACCCCCCACGGGTGCCTCCCCTCCCCCACACCAACATCCTCCCCAGAAAACACAAGTTTAACTTCATGGGCAACTTTCCTGGCACCTAGGGCTGGGGGCCCAGGTGTGGAGTAACCCGTGTGCCCAACAGCCCTGGGTCCCCTGTGATTGGTGAGCGTGAAGAGCCTTTTACAGTTACCAGAATCTCACTCTGTGGTACACAGATGCACGGTGTTTTTGTGCAGTTTTAATGAATTGTCTAGGAAGGTACTTTCAGTGCAAATTGAAGCAAAAAGGTGTACTGAGCTTTATTCTGTTCAAAGCCTCCCGCAGGACGTTCCCATCTCTGCAGGAGATCGCCTGCCAGTGGCAATACCGAGTCCCAGGAAAACCGCCACCGCAGTCAGCTTCGGAGCCGCTCCTTGCGCGGAGCTTCTGGACGTCGACGTAGGCACCTGACTGTTTCATGATGATTTCTGAAGAATTTAGGAATTGAGGAACGTAATATTGCAATAACTGGTTTTGCTATGAAAAACAAAGAGAAAAACTGTAACCTCTCTCACCAGAGGGGCACGTTTGTCACCGTGGATGGACCCACGCGGACATGTGGCGCGCCTCCGTGGCCTTGGACAAATTTGCGGCGACATGGAGGCGCTGGGGACGCCCTCCGGGAGGCCTCCCGCCTGCCCACAGCTGGTGTTTCCTCATCCACCTCTTCTCCTTCTGGACGTCGCCGCCGGTTCACCGACGAGCGGGTCAAAGTGCACGACTCGCCTGCCCGCGTTTCCTACCGTAGGAAGAACACGAACGTGAGACCCGTCGCCTGACGAAGCTGGAGGCGTGTGGACGCGTGTTGTTGACTAGACGCACAGCGCTGCCCGGGAGGTCCCCAGGGCTCGGTCGTCTGCGGGACNCCCCCCCCCCCCCCGCCTGCCAGTCACTCCCCAGCTTGCCAGAAATAGGTTGTGCCAAACGGTCGAGCTGTATGTGAGGACCACGGTGTGTCGTTCATGTAGGATTGGGGAGCAGCGCCCTCCAAGCACATCAAAGAACAGAGGGCTTCATTCACCGAAACCCAACAGACTTCAGAGGCCAAAGTCATCAAGAAAGTTTATAAAATCTGAAGCAGACTTTCATCAGCTCATCTTAGACAATCTTTTGACAGAAGANATATAACAAATAATATAGATAGATAGATGATAGATAGATAGATAGATAGATAGAAGAGAATCAGAAGAGAAGGAAGAAGAGAAGATGGGGAGGGTCAGAAAGAAGGGGAGAGTGAGAAGGAGNGGGAGGAGGGGAGAGAGAGGGAGGAGGAAGGGGAGGGAGTCAGAGGGACAGGGAAGAACCAAGTGCAGGGACAGAGAGTCCCCAGGCAGGTTTCTAGTCCCAGTTTCTGTGATTCCGGAACTCCAGCAGGTATCTGGTGTGTGTGCGCCCGTGTGTGCGTATTTCTGTGTGTGTTCACGCGCATGTTCACACACACACACACAGACACTCAGACTCCATGACCAAGTTTCAGAAGTTTATATTAAATTTGCTTTTTGGTCTAAACAAACCGGAGTCTGGTGTGTGTTCGTTTCAACCCGAAAGCAGTACCACACACTTCATTACCTTTCAGTGTCTTCTCCACACGGCTCCCGAGTCAGCGCTCAAACCCTGGGTCTGCGGCCTCCACACAGTTGCATATCAAACCCAGAGCACAAATGCCTGGTTTTGTTCTCTCCCGCCTTCCACTCAGCAGGTGGACGTGGCCTCTGCCGGAGACGCTGCCTGTGGTACGGAGGGAAATAAGGCAGGTGAGGAGCTGGCCTGCTGCCCACTGTCAGGAACACGGTAAGTGGAAGATAACAATTGTGATTACGATTATAGTATTATAACTTCTTATCACTGTCATCATTTAGAATAGAGAGCCCGGCAGAGATATACTGTAAGCATTCAATGCATTGTAATTATTAATAATTAATTATTAACATTGTAATTATTAATATTATAAAAGCATAAACATATTTTATTAATGTAAAACAGAGCTCTAGTTTCGATTCAGTATCCAACAATGATGAAAATATTAGAGGCATTTTTATTAAAATCTGAAATAGGGCAAAGTACATAGTATAAATGTAATTATATTTCGGTCAAAATCCCAAATGGCTTTTATTTTGAAACTTGACAATATAATTACACATTTCTCCTGCAACAATAGGACATAATAATCAAGGAAATATAGGAGAAAGATAATGAGAGGAATTTCACAGCTCGATATTTTGTAAGCTATAATAAGTTCTAAAGAAGTATTAATTCAAAAACAGACATATCAATGGAGAACAGGAGTCCTAAAAATAGGCCCATTTGAAAGGATATTTAATATGAGTGAAATTTCCAATAATGTAGCAGTCCGCTTAGTTAATGAATAGCATTATGATAATTTATTCATATATGGCAAAACTCAACTCTATGTTTTTTTCATACAACATGTGACCATAAATTATAGATGGACCAAATATTTAAACATAAAAAGAAACTGTGAAAATAATTGTGTATTTAAAGTATCGTAATATTTTTGAAATAAGGAGAAAAACTTTAAAATATCAAAATTCTTAAAAGAAAAGATACTATGGATATGTAAAAACACTTCTGCATGTGAAACCACAATAAAATATAAAGATACTTTTGCAAATAGAAAGAAAACGTTACAATTCTAATAAAAACCTCTTTCTGTCCTTGTATACAAGGTCTTACAAAATACAAGTTAGCAACCAAAACCACATCACAGCAACAAGAAAACAGTGAAAAATGATTTGCACAAGATTTTTTAAATAACCATTTATAGATGAGAAGACATTTAGCCATAGCAGCTGAAGTAACTGAATGCTGTTCAAGGGAGAATTGTCAAAATCTCCGAGTAGGATTGTGCCACCGTGGTGACTCTAATTCTGCCTAGTTTTGAATCGTGCTGCGGAAGCCATTTTTGCCTGCGTACACAATTAAGAAAGTTATATCTGCGCAATGAATGGACACTTGTACAATTCATACAAATACTCTAGGTCACCTGTGCTAGTTTTCGTGGTTGGTTACCTATTTCGTTTGAAATTAAGATAACACATCTAATTGCATTTAGACCAATACTGTCCTAAAGTCTCAGATGCTCGCGTGGTTTGTTTCTTTCTTTTTGACCTTGTGCACTGGTTTGGGTAATTTCAATTGTCTAGTCTCTGACTGACTCACATATCAAACTCCAAGTCCAACCTCTCACTGGGATGTATTCCTTCCAGTCTGGAATACTTGTTTGGGCAAGTGTCTCTGATGAGGGTAAATTCTGTGTATGTGTGCGTGTGTGTGTGTGTGTGCGCGCGCGCGTTAAAATTCCTGTTTTCACTTTTATACCTATAAACTATTGGGGCACCTGGGTGACTCAGTGGGTTGAGCATCTGACTCTTGATTTCGGTTCAGGACATGATCTCACAGTTCATGGGACTGAGCCCCACGTCGGGTTCTGTGCTGAGCATGAAGCCTGCCTGGGATTCTCCCTCTCTCTCTCTCTCTGTCTCAAAATAAAAAAATAAACTTTAAAAAATCTATTAAAAATTCTGTTTCCAAATGTTTTCCTTCAGCGTTCTGAAGCGTTCTCCTCTTTTAGACTAAGAGGTATGAGCGTAGATACATGTTCATTTTCATATATATGACAGATAAATTCAAAAAGACACAAAGACACAGGCATATACATTGGGTTAACGTACAGGCGCCTCTCGGAGCTCTGCCACCAGGAGGCTAGCGGCCGGCGCCACAGGAGAGGGACCCCACTCAGGACGCACGTCTTTGTTCCCAGACGCTGTTTTTCATGAAAGGAAACAGACACACGAAAAGATGCTCAACATCATTCATCACTAGGGAAATACAAACCAAAACCACATCGAGATACCATCTCACAACAGAGTGGCTACAATGATCAACTCAGGCAACAACAGATGTTGGCGAGGATGCAGAGAAATGGGAGCCCTCTCGCACTGTTGGTGGGAATGTAAACTGGTGCAGCGGCGCTGGAAAACAGTGTGGACGTTCCTTGAAAATTAAAAATAGAACTTGCCTATGATCCAGCAACAGCACTGCTACAAATTTATACAAAGGATACGGAAGTGCTGATTCATAAGGGCACATGCACCCCAATGTTCATAGCAGCACTTTCAACAATAGCCAAAATATGGAAAGAGCCCAAACGTCCGTCCAGTGACAAATGGATCAAGAAGATGTGGTTTATCTATACAGTGGAATACTACATGGCAATGAGAAAGAATGAAATCCTGCCATTTGCATCAACGTGGATGGAACTGGAAGGTATCATGTTAAGTGAAATAAGCCAGTCAGAGAAAGATAGATACCATATGTTTTCACTCATATGTGGAATTTGAGAAACTTAACAGAAGACCATGAGGGAAGGAAAGGGGAAAAGTAGTTTCAAACAGAGAGGGAAACAAACCATGGGAGACTCTTAAATACAGAGAACAGACTGAGGGTTGATGGGGGGCAGGGAAGAGGGGAAATGGGTGATGGGCATGGAGGAGGGCACCTGTTGGAATGAGCACTGGGTTGTATGTAAGCGATGAATCACGGGAATCTACTCCCAAAGCCAGGAGCACACCGTATACACTGTATGTTAGCCAACTTGACAATAAATTATATTTTAAAAGTAAATAAATGAAGGAACCAACCCCATGGGTAGAAATCATGGATTCTATGACCAGGGCAAGGAAAATGCATGCTGAGCCTGGAGACCGGAGCAGCAGAATGTGAAAATGTGCTCAAGTAGCAGGGGTGCAGGGGTGTCACAGGGCGTGTGCGCCCCTCCTCAAAGAGATCTGGTGGCCGGAGCTATGGCAAGCAAATAGTAACAGTTTCACACTAAACGTCCTTCCGTGCACACTGCTATAAGTAAGTCTTCAGGTATCTACATAATATATTTGTAAATAGGAGAGGAGAAATCGTCTTTCCTAAAGAGTGTCAGATACAATAGTATACTTAGATTCCTCCTCCTCCATCAGATAGTTTACTTTCCCTCCCCTTCCAAGAACAGAGTATGGAAAGACAAAAGTCCTAATATTTTAGTGGAGAAATCCAGCAGACTCTGCTTGAACCAAGTGATCCATGTAAAATCACTGGTAATAATTCATAGTGATGTTATATACTCTGATATGTGGTGTATAAGTTGTCCTATCTATCTATCTATCTATCTATCTATCTATCTATCTATCTATCTATCTATCTATCTATCATCTCTGTATATATTCCAGTACATGTTATATGAGATCCCAAACAAATGCATGTTCTTTTTCTCCTTTGAATCTATGGTCCCAAACTGCATCTTACAGCAGCATTGCATGAAAATCAAACTCAAGATAAAAACAACTCTTTAAAGTCTGATCAATTAAGAATTTATAAGCTTGAGAGGTGCCTGGATGGGTCCGTTAGCTACATGCCTAACTTCAGCTCAGGTCATGATCTCACAGCTTGTGAGTCCAGCTTGTGAGTTCAAGCCCTGCATCGAGCTCCCTGCTGTCAGCGGAGAGCCCACTTTGGAACCTGCCTGCCTCCCTTTCTGCCCCTCCCCTGCTTATGCTTTCTCTCTGTCTCAAAAATAAATACAAACATCAAACTTTTTTTAAAGAATTTGAAAGCTTTTACCTCATCCTCCGAAGACTGTTAGAAGTCAAAGTATCCCACTTCATTCACACAAACGTATGGTAGACAACATATTTAACATACTTGGAAAGTGAACGGGATGGAAAACGAAGTCTGTGCAAGCAGGTATGTGCTTGCGGTTGACAAGGCCATAAAGGAAACAAGACTTATTTAAGCCAAGATTTACCAACAGAAAAATGCCATGGATTTTATCAGAGTCCCAGAATAACTAATTAAAATGGATTCGATTGCAATTATTCCTCCATACAGGAAGAAAGAGGGGGCTATTGTGGCCAGCATTTCAAAAAATATCATCAAACTTTCCGAACATTAGCAGGCTAGTGTTGAACGTGATATTTATCCAGCGGGCATTGAAGAGAAGATTAAATTGCCATTTTACGTAAGAAATTGGATAAAGAACAGGAATCAAGTAAATCCAAAGTGTAATTTTCTTATGAACATGAATTGATGGGACGGGCTCAGGTCAAAGATAATGTGTGTCATTATACAGCTGAGGCAGGAATCTGACATTTCTTGGCCCTGGTATAAGATTTAAAGTGACACGCTTCTATTTTCCACTGGGACAGCTGTTACAATTCTCCCCTGCGAGCTGGCCCCAGCTGGCACATTTTAAATGGAAATACATGTGGATAATAACCGTAGACTCCGGAGCAGTGCTGGCTAGCCGGGAATCAAATTAGGGGTAAGCAAAAAGCTTTGTTTTTGTTTCTTTTGCTTTTAAACCTTTCCAGGGAGAGTTGATTGTATATTATTAGCATGGATATTTACGGATTAGGGAGCCCAGGAGCTAAAATAGCACATTTCACTTCAAGAGGTTTACCGGTTGTGTGTGTGTGTGCATGTGTGTGTGTGTGTGTGTGTGTGCACGCGCGTGCACATGCATGTGTGTGTGCAGCATGAGCACATCTATGTACACTCATATGTCCTCCTTTGTGTGCAGTACGAAGAAGGACAGAGTACTCACTACTTTGTTCAGACTTCATCAGTCTGGAGCAAACCATCCCTAAGACCAAAAGCAATGCCGTTTTTTAAATGTTTATTTATTAATTGAGAGAGAGAGAGAGAGAGAGAGAGAGCACGCAGGAGCAGGGGAGGGGCAGAGCCCGACACGGGGCTCAATCTCAGGAACCTTGAGATCATGACCTGAGCTGAAATCAGACGTTTAGCCGACTGAGCCACTCAGGCGTCCCAAGCGATGCCTTTTAAATCTGCTTTGAGCAGCTACTCCTCGTCAGGAAGAAATATAGCATTTTCAGGGAGAGCTAACTTCCCAAAGCTAAAGTAGCAGACCCAAGATGCTAGGGGGTCTTATCAACAATTGTGGATCTGGACATGGTTGGTTTCTTTGCGAATTGCTGGGGAACACCACCTGTCCCGTCGCATCCCTGACCCTGGAGCCCCTTGCTGTCTCTGGCTCCCATGTGACAAGTCTTACTTCCCAGTGTAACGGGAGACCGGCAGCCCCAGACACCAGGGAAATCGGTGGTGAATGTGGCTCTGGGAGAGGAACCAGTGAGACCCCACGCTCACTGTGCCCGTGCCGTGTCGCAGGCCCTGGAGTGCGCCAATGCGCTGTTCCCATTTTGCTGATGAGGAAACGGGTAGAGAGAGCTTAGTTTGCCAGGAGCGCATAGCAAGTCTGTCATTTGAGCCCAGAACTGTCCCTGCCCAAAGATTATGGTTTCCTACCGCACCACTTAGGTTCTGTATAGTCTAATCAACACAGATTTTCCAGTTTTCCCTGAGTATTAGAAGCGAATAGCGCTTGAATATTTTAGGAAGTGCTTTTTGTTGTTTTGCAGTAAACATAATTTTCCAATTGACAGAAATAACCAGCACTCGGGATTGTTCCCCCTGGGGTAGGGCTTGCATCAGTGACTATTACACTTGGTTGGGAAGTGCATTCACAGCACAATTATGCTAAAAGCCGAGTCATCTCCCTTGTCATAAATGAGCAAGTGGAGCTCCAAGCACTGTGTCTTCCACTGCCATCTGACAGATTTGAATGGCCGCATGTGGTCTGCCGAGCAAGGGACGGTTTTCAGGCAGGCACTGCTGGGCCGCTCTATGGGATATCAAAACTTTCATTTATGTGCAGAAGCCTCCAAAGTTTTCTGACTTTGAACCTCTGACTGCCAAGGCCTTTTTGCAAATTGTGAATATCACTCTTGACTGCTGATAAATATGTCTAAGCTGTAAACCTCTCTCTTTTGTCTTTGAAAATACGGTGTAGAAGACAGCCATTATCCAATGTTAGAAGAGTCATATCTTAGAATCCTAGACCTGGGAAAAAAAAGTTAGAGGTCATTGAGTGCACCACTATTCCCAGGACACAAATGCCCGGGATGGCACTTTCTTCCAGACTCTTGGTCATTTTCCAAAGGCTTCTCTTCGTTAAGTTTTCCTTTTCGGGAGATCTTGTCTACATTGTTTTCTTGGTGAAACCCATCCTGCCCTTTGTCTGCCACACACAACCACAGCAGACGACAAACACCTTCTGGAAACAGCATTATTCTTACCCTCAACTTTATGTCGCTTCAGATGAAATATTCTGAGTTTTTTCAATCTCTCTACATGGAATTTTGTTCCAGGCTCTTCACAATTCTCGTTTCTGGATCCATTTGTAAGGTTTTTTGTTTTGTTTTTTTTTTCTTATTTCAGAGCATCCACATTAAAACACAAGTCCGAATATGGTCCAAATGCCCCGAGGCTTCACCAGCCCTGGCCTAGAAATAACCTGAATATGAGCATAAAAGAGTGATTGTAGCAAATTAAGAGGAACACCTTTTCATCTGTCACATTTCCTGGGACTTCCCATTGGCTTGTGTTCATTTAGACTTCTTGGTATTGTTCAGACAAATTCTTATGTAGAACATAATCTTCTTTAAAAATAGTTTTGAAATTAACCACAGCAATTCTAAATGTGCAGTTTGGAATTTCACCTTTAAAAAACAAATCACTGTCTCAACTAATGAAAATAACTTAAAAATTATGCTTCCTTTTCCAGTACGCATCATTTCCTTTTAGGCTGGGAAAGAATGATGACACAACCTGATGGCAACCAAACATCTTTTTTGAATGCTTTGGTTATTTTACCCCCTAAAAAATCCCTTTTTTTTTTTTTTTTTAGCGTTCAGCCACCTTTATATCCTCTAAATCTGCATAGCTATGATACTAGGACCCCGAGATTAGAGAATTAAGACACATGTAAACATGGCAATTTCCCAATTTCAGCCCTATGAGCTACTTTGTGTCACAAACATTTCTATCTTTGTCCCTATTAAGCTGGGTCCCCTGCCTCCCCATACTCTGAGAGTGAGGTTTCTGACAGGCACCTGTGCAGCTCATTTCTTGTTCCAGGAGTGTATCCTCATCTGGTTTTGGTTACAGGCTGTCCGGTGCCCGCTTCTGACCCACCCTCAGAAGGCCTGTGGTGGCCCCACATCCCCTCACAATGTCTACGTCACTCTCCTCACTTCACCTCCTCACGTGACCGCTCTGTCATCTCACATCAGCACAAGAAGACAATGTGTGAGTACATGAAGGTATTTTGAGAGAGAGAGACCACATTCACATCACTGTCATTACAGTTTATTGTTTACTTTGCTCTATTTTATTGTTAGTTATTGTTTCTCTTCTAGTGTATAAATTAAACTTTGCCATAGGCGTGTGTGCGTAGAAAACAGCATGGTAGATACAGGGTTCGGGACTATCTGTGATTTCACACAGCTGCTAGAGGTCTGGGGACACGATGCCCACAGCTGAGGGGGACACTGGACTAGTTTTTAAAGTCACTCCTTGAGTCTTCTTTTTAATTGTTTTTTTTTTATGTTTTTATTTATTTCTAAGAGAGAGAGAGAGAGACAGCGTGAACAGGGGAGGGTCAGAGAGAGAGGGAATCACAGACTGAAACAGGCTCCAGGCTCTGAGCCGGCAGTCAGCACAGAGCCCGACGCGGGGCTCGAACCCACGAACCACAAGATCATGACCTAAGCGAAAGTCGAACGCTTAACCGACTAAGCCACCCAGGCGCCCCTTTTGTTTTTTTTTTTTTAAGTGTTTTTTTTTTTTAAGTCACTCCTTGAGTCTTGATGACACAGTCACCTCCTCACTCTTAATACTCATGTCCCTAGGACAGCGCATGTCTCCTTCTGCCCTGGCACCTGCCAATGGTGATAACATAAGTTAAGAGCCTTTCTTTGGGGTTTTAACTGATTTCTCTGTTAGGGAGAGATGGCAGTGAATGGGGTCATGGGAAAGTCGGCCTCATCGGGCCATGGGGTGGTGGCCAGAAAACCACAGAATCGTCACAAGTGAGGGCTGCCGGCCAGAATGTGACGCAGCTGAAGTTCATTTCTGCCGCCCCGTTTCTCCACTCCTGTCATCATTTTCAAAAGATGTTTTTATTGTTTCAGAGAACAAATGCCCAGATTTCCACACTGCAGGGCCCCTTGTGGACCCATCCTATCACTGGAAAGTTCTTACCCAGACGCCGACGACATGGCGGCCCGCTCCCTGAGGAAAGGGTGGTCAGCTCTGGCAGGCAGCACATTCAATTTAGCAGTTGCCTTCCACACTTTGATGAATGTTAGTCATTGAAGCTGAGCAAGAAGGAACGTATTTTAGACAGCAACACTTTGCAAGTAGCATGTTTTAAAATTATTTTGACAGTTGCTAACTTTTTACACATTATTGTCTTCCACGTAACAGGTAATTTGAGGAAGGTAGAGGAAAGTGGAAAATGAAAGCATTAAATTTGTTAAGACCTATCATGCAAACCGTAAGTGGAGCCTGTTGCCAGTCTTCGCACAGGATTGACAAGAGCCCGGGGACAAAGTGACTGGGCTGTGCGGGTTGCATATTTAAGTGTTGTGCTCCAGCAAAAACCACAGTAGAGCCCTGGGACACACTTGTTTTGCCTTTGATATTTTATTTGTACTTGGGGAAACAAACACTGATTTAGGAAAACTGTACTGTAAGTGCTGGGAGCCACGCTGGCCTCGCTGGACGACAGTCACAGCAAGGAAATGGCAGTGTTTGCACAGCTCCTGCCATGAGAAACGAAAACTGGTACCTCCTTCTGCTACTACTGGCTCGTGTTGGAAATGAGCCTGATGGTATGGACCAGGCCTCACAATATTCCAGAGCAGACCCATATTCCCCACACAGATTCCTCATAAGGAAAAGCCCTATCCCTGCCTCTTCAGAAGAGATTTTAGATGAAAGCACTGTGGATGGTGTCAAAAGGCTCTTCCTATGGGCCTTGCAGATCCAAGACTTAGATAATAAAGGGGGTTAAGAACGCAGGAGTTACAATTGAGCCTGGTCCCTGAGACAAAGAGCCTAACTTAGAGTTAAGGAACAGATAAGGGCAGAGCTTAAGTTAATACTTAGACCTTTCCTAACTGAATGTATGGCAGTCCCTTCCCCAAGGCCTACTTTCCGCAAACACCCCCCCTTACACTGGCGGCTGGGATGAGGATGGATACGAGCAGCTAAGACATAAACCCAAATACAAAGGCCAACACGTTTAGGGCCTCCGTGGTGTTTACACATTCAGCATCAAGTCAAAGAAGTTTCCACAAACAACTTGTGAACCAGCTCAAAAACATTCGTCCTCTGTGAGCCTGACAGAATGAGCCTAGCCTGTCTATATACAACTTCACCTGTGTCCTAATCCTAGCGTTATTAACTTAGAACAAATATGTATGTCATCCTGTTTTTCACTAAGAACATCCTGCTATTTCCTTAGTTGTAAGATTTACTCGACCTCACAATGATTGGGCTAATTCTGCAAGAATACTTCCGCAAAACCTGTTTTCATACACTTTCCAAAGCATCTTATCATAAAGAGTTATCCATTGTAAACATTCCTTTTTCTGATGCCATGTTATCGTTTGACCTATAAATAAAGACACCAAAACTGACAGTGCAGAAATGCCTGCCTGGTGATCGGAAAGAATCTCGGGGCTCTCTCACTGTCTCTCACCGACACCGTCCATCCTTCAGGGACCCATGGACTGGCTAGAGTGGGCCTCTGACATGTAAGCAATATTGCATAGCTCAAGGCCTTAAGAGATTATATTTTTTTTAAACCAAGAAGCTCTATCCAGACCCATGGTAGCTGTTCCATTATCTCATTATCAAAGTGCAATGCGTTAAATTCTGTTACACCAAAATAGGTGTCCACGTCCCGACCCACAACAGCTACAAATGTGGTCTTATTTGGAACTGCGGTCTTTGTAGATGTAACTGAGTGAACACAAGGTCCTACTGATATTGGGTGGGCCCTAATCCAACATAACTGGCAAATAAAGGTGAGCTTTGGAGACAGACACAGGTGGAGGCAGACCAGGTGATGAGAGAGACAGGGACTGAAGTAAGATGGCTTCAAACTGACGTAAGCCAAGGTAGCTGACACCACCACCAGAAACAGGAGAGGGGTCTGGGACAGTTCCCCATCTCAGAGCATTCAGAAGGAAAGAACCTTGCCAACACCTTGATCTCAGACTTTTAGCCTCCAGACCTGAGAGAGAACAATTTTCTGTTGTCTTAACCGCCCTGTTTGTGGTACTTTGTTATGAGGAGAAACTAATCACGTGGTAGACCTTGAGCTACTGGAATGAAGACCTAGGTCTTCCTATTATAGCACAGGGTTCAGATGTTCTTTGGTTACAATCACACGACCCCCAAGTCAAAACTCTGTACAAGGCCAGACATCTTTCCATACAAAATGGAAATAAAAAATGAAGGTATGTTATACTATGTGTCACATTTAATTATCTAAAATTAAAGCCATGTTGTACATCAAACTCCGCTGACAACTTCAGACTTCTACCATAAGTTACATGTGGTGCTATCACAATACTCCACAAGGAATCTACATATCACTGAATATTGTATACCTGCCAGTCCTAGTCCAGAACATTACTTCCCATGTTACTAGTACTATTCTTGTTGGTAAGCTGAAACAGAGACATTCACTACTGGAACTAATTTGGGAGAGGGGTCTCATTTTTTAATGTTTCTCATTTAAAAAACAAAACTAAGCTTCCCCTCCATTATCCTCATTGCTTCCTCCCACTTCCTTGGCCGTCCAACTCCAAGCTGTTGTGAAGAAAGGTAACTATGTCTTTCCTGCATGCCTAGGAGTAAGGAAGTGGAGTGTACGGAGGCTGAGGGAATAGCAGTCACGGAGACTGAAGGAAAAATAGGTCACTCATGCAGGTGGGACTTTGGACGTTGAGAAAATAATAAACAAATTGAACTAAGGAGGAAATATATTAAGGATAAGGAGCACCATTTTTCTCAAGGTCAAAGGAGGAAATCCTAACCAAGAAAAGAAGAAAGGCTATAAAAAGCCCTGAAGTGTTAGGCTGGAATTGCAGATACATGTATGAATTCATGTTTTAAAATTGCGTAACACAAATAGGAAAAGCATAGAGATGGACTGGTGTGTACACGTGTGCCTGCATGCACGTGTGCGTATCCCCTAACTCCACTCGCATAATCAATACACACACCTGACATCTAGATGTTGGTTTCTCCTAGCCATCTTCCAATGAGAGGTACCAGGACTCCTTGCATAAGAAGCAGATTCCAGGGCAAGGGAGGGAACATGCAAGATGGACTTACGATTACCTGTGCCAGGAAGGAAGGAGCACCATCAAAGAATGGCGAGAATGTGCCAAAAGGACACAAGAGCCGACCTGCAGGGGCTGAGCATGATCAGATTCAGGACAACTTAAGTATTTATAGAAATGATAATGCATTACAAGTTGTTGAATAAAACAGAAATACAATGCGTAAACACATGAATACACAAAGTAAATAAATAATACCTGAGAAAGGGAAGCTCTTCCTTAAGATGAAATGCCAACTAATAAACGCAGAAGGAATGATGGAAATAGGAAATGACCGTGTGGTAACCCACACGGCCGGGGACGCCAATGGGCACCAGAGCCGTCAGGTGCGATTTCTACCAGGAAAAGGGTATGAGCTCAAAGTCCCTCAGAACATGTGTATTAAACTCAAGGGCGAGAGTGCCCACTTTATACTTAGGAAGCACAGTAGACCCAGGCTAACATGTGCCTCTCTCTTCATGCGGCACACTGGGAAGGGGACTCAATCCCTACTATTAACGTGTATGCTGAAGGGCATGGGAAATCCCCAGATGGACCCTGACCAGGGTCACCTTAAATTTATCAAGGTCCATACAGGGGAGAAAATAAAAAGCTCTTTGAGGTCAAAGGAGGTTGAACCACAGAACAACAATGCAGCATGGGTTTCTGGATCCTGAGCCTGGGAAAAGCAAAGGGACATTCTGGGAATTTAGTGGAAGTGTAAATTGGTGTGAAGTGTTGTATCAGTGTTGATTTCCTGAGGTGGAGCCTTGTATGTTGATAATATATGATTGTTTGTCTGTTAGTTTGTAAGATGCAGAGTAGAATTTTGCAAAGGTTGCTAGAACCAGTGTCAAAAAGTGAATCCACAGTATACTTTCTTTATCTTCATCTCTGCAGCTGCACAAGAGTGTGTAAGAGACATGATAGTGGTGAGTGAGTGTGTGTGTGTGTGTGTGTGTGTGTAGATAGAGATGAAGATAGGATATGGGAGGCAGGGAAGTCTTAGAACAAACACAGTAAAGTGCAACCACAGAGGAATTGGGGAGCATGAATCATAAGGATGTGGAAGTCCTTGGTATTAATTTTAAATTTATCTGTAAGCTAAAATTTGTTTCAAGAGAAAACGTGAGCCTGAAGAGTAAAATTAATTTCTTCAAAATGAAATGGAAGGTAAGGGGAAATTCTAAACCTAAGAAGTGTTTCAACTGACTAGAAATTTCCACTGATCCAGAATCATATTCTTTCTTATGAAGCATATTGCTTTTATGTCCTCAGGAAAGAGGAAATAAGGTGACCAAAGCAAGTGAAAAAAAAAACATTAAATAAGAATCAGTTTTGTCACACAGACCCCCTTATGAGCTGTCATCACATTATGTTCTGTGTAGATTCATATCTGCTAAGGAGATAATATTCCTCAGTAAGCCCATATTAAAACTGAATTTCTGAGAATTAGGTTATTGCCAAGGTAAAGCTAACAGATTTTTACAGAATGGACTAGTATTATACAGGGTAAAAAAGTGCTGATGACTACATGGCATCTTGAGGAAATTATATTCTAAAATGAATGCAACAATTTCACATTTTCAAGATGTCGTTAAGGGATGAAATGAATGTTCTCTACTTATTTGTTCAAGAACTCATTTGAATCCCTCATATCCTGTGGAGAAGAGCGAACTTCAACCTACAGATCCATCCAGCTGACACACAGCAAGATTACGATATGGTTCCAGCCACCATGGAGCAGTCCCTTCCCTTCCAGATCCTCCCTGTCACAACACAGCTGCCACCCAGCTCACAACCGCACACAACACAACACACAAGTGCAGGAAGACGCTACAAGCTGGAAAGAAGGCACACTGCCCAGAGACCTCAGGACGGGACGAATAACATGACGGTGAGCTCCTCGTGGGCCCAGCTTTCTTTCCTGCCTCTCATGTTTCCCAGATGGGCTGTTGTAGAGTCATCCATCCCCAAGCCGCCCACAGATGCACACAGACAAACAGACTCTGAGGAAAGCTTATCCCCTCCACCCAAGGACTGGGAACGGTTTGGTAACAACAGAAACCTATTAGACATCCCTGCCCTCCTCTAGCCAAGAACCGACAGAAAAACTGAACGGTAACTCCCACCCCCCCCCACCCCCCCCAGGTTGCAGCAGGCCTAGCAGGGAGCTATCTTGCACCTCATCATCCACCAAATGGGGGCAGCAGTTCAATGCCCCCACTGAGACTGTATCAGTGGGTCTAAGAATCTGGTTCTGATCTCCCTTCCTGACCCTGTGGACCCAGTCAGTGCTCTAGCTTTCCTGCTGGACAAGTGTGAGAGAGAAGCTGGTCTCACTGGTGATGTGTCAGCGTTTCCTTGTGTCAGTGGAGTAGAATGAGGTGTGGGGGGGCGGCCATAGGGAGCCATCATTCCCTTCTTCTCTCACCAGGGTCAGGGGCCCACTGGGGACCCGGGGACTGAAGCTTGCACTTCCACCTTGCACCCACAAAGCATTGTGAGTCAGCCTCTGCTTTCTCTCTTGCTCATGACAGAGCGACCCCCTCCCGGATTTGTGCCTATGTGACCACTCAGATGTAACCAGATGATACAAGTCATCCCCCCACTTCTGTAAGATGGCATCAGAGGGCCAAAGAGGACCTGAAGTTGTATCCAATCTTCTGCAACAAGGCCTTACAACCCAACACCCGCTTCTGCTATGGCAATGCTGGCAGCGTCCAGAGAACAGGTGCACAGAGGCACCCATTCTCTCGCTGTGCTTCCATAGCGGGGCCGCCTGCAGAGAAAACCAAGCAGAAGAACAAAAGACAGGGTCTATGGCAAGGAGAGGAGATTAAATCATTTCCTAATGGCCAAAACGTCCAAGATAAAATAAAACATCACTTGTCATACCAAAGGCCAGTATCAAAACTTGGAAGAGAAAAAGACAATGAAGAGATATCAATGGCAAGATGGGTCAGATGTTGAAATTCTCTGAAGAGGATTTTAAAGGAGAGTCATCAAAATGCTTTCAGAGCAAATAGAGTTCTAACAAAATAAGTGAAAAAAAAATAGAAAATCTCAGCAAAGACATCATTTTAAAAAAGAAAGAGAGAGAGAATCAAATGGAAATCCTACAGGTGAGAGGCACAGTAGAATGTGATCTTGGTGAATGGGGTGAATAGCAAAGTGGAGGTGACAGGAGATAGAATCAGTAAATTTGAGGACAGATTAATAGAATTTACCCAATTTGAACAACAAGGAAAATCGACTAAAACAAACACACAAAAAAGCAGTGTTTTCGAGATCAAGACACTTAGGGGCAATAACATAAGAATTGACATTTATGTCACCAGAGTCCCAGAGGAGAGGAGGGGAGCACATGTAAGACAGAAAAAGTATTTTACTAATAATGGCTGAAAATCCCCAAATTTAAGGAAAGAAAACACACAAATCTACAGATTCAAGAAACGAAGTAAAATCCAAACAGGATAAACTCAAGGAAATCCGTGCCATGACACGTCATAATTAGACTTCTAAGAACTAACACCAAAAACAAAACTTGGTACCAACCAGAGAGCAGTGGCCCATTGCTGGCAATGGATTTGTCACATGAGACCACATGGGCCACTGTGTCCTTAAGACCCCGAGATGGGACTGGGAAATGCGAGTTCTCTATCCAGTGAAATACGCTTCATGAATACAGAAGGGGTGGGTCAGATGCAAACATTTCAAAGGAAATTTCAAGAAATGGTCGCTAAGAAACCTACCTGAAGGGAACGGTAGAGGAATTTCTCTATGGGGGAAGGAAATGAGGGAAGAAAATGTGAAATTTCAGAAAGGAAAAAAAAAGAACATTGGATTGGGTTAAAATACCCGTATAAATATAACAGAAATATAAGTAACTGAGTAATATAAGTACAACGAGTTATCTTTTTCATGAGTTTTCCAAATCATATTTGAGGACTGAAGCAGGGGTTATAACACTATGGATGTAGCGCTCCACATACGAAGATGTAGAAGAAATCCTTAGGATACATATTTAAACCACGGAGAGATCCAAGGACCCACATGGGAGGCGGGTTCCTACCTGTCACACGAAGTGGCCAAAGGCTGATACTAGCAGCCTCTGTTAGTTCCATGAGGTCTTGAAATACCAAGCACACTAAGAAAATTATTCAAAGTGATATACTCGAAATACCATAAATAAATCAAGATGGACTCTAAATCTTTCATATTTCTGATCTCTTAGAGATTTTTCATCAAAATAAATTGTTGAAAGAAATGACTATGTTTGATGCACAGCAAACTAGAAAGGCAGAGAAGCCTGGAGGGGGAGGGAGGTGGGGGTGGGAGGGATAGAGACAGAGTCAAACATAGAGAGAGACAGAGAGACAGAGACAGTGAGGGAGCAGGGGGCAGGTTGATTTTGCATTTTCTTTTTTTTTTTTTTTTAAATTGATTTTGCATTTTCAACATGGAGCTGAGAGAAAGAAGTAGGATCATAAAAACATCATCGAAACCATCAAAGAGCTAACACAACTGCTATCTGAAGCAGATAATGCATGGGTTACTGGGGCAAGTGTCAAAAATAAATCTATTTCAGAGCTTTAGCTTCTTTAAATGAAAAATGTTTTTCTAACTCAGAGTCTTTCCCCTGTCACCTCCTTTTTTCACACTTACTTATTTACCAAATTGTATTGCTTCTGCTGCAGTAAGATTTCTTGAGTGCATCCCTACTTAAGAAAGTAGGAGCAAGCCCCACTCAGAAGTCTTCTGGAAAGTTCTCAGGAGAAGCAGGATGTCCCTTCCCCTCGATGGCCCGGCCCCTTCCTGCTCCCTCCAGCTGCCGTGGTCTCCACACTCGTGTTCTTCTCAACCCATGTGTTCCCAGAGGATTGCAGGTGAATCGCTGATACCTTAATGTGGGTTTAAATCCAGAGGTCATTTCTCTCAGATCCATTTGCCTCAAGAGACTTGTTTCCTCTTGTGTAAGTTTAGTCACCGGGAAAGAAATGGGAGTGATACTTCGGGTTTAGAAGAGGCTTTATTTTATTCCCTAAATGAACAATACCATGTGGAGGTCCACCTTCACCGGGCGCTCCCTCTGTACAGGACAGTAAGTCTGCAAGGGGATGCAGGGAGGGACCCCGCCCAGCCCACCGCACGCCGTCAACCCACCCCTTCAGCCATCCCAGCGGGTGGTGACGGAAACGTCCTGTGAACCCAGCTGATGCCACCACACGTGTACAGGACAGAAGCCACATCATCACCCTCCGTACGACACATAGATGGCTGCTAGAGAACACAGAAAGGGAAGCAGATGAAGAAAACGTTGGCCATTTCACATGTGTGATGTTCTCCAGTTTCCTTGTGTAGCGTGTAATTTGATGTAGAGCATTTCTGCAAAATAGATCTTGGTTCCCTTTGGGAAGAAGATGGTAGACCACGCGTTTGGTTTGATTACATCTTCCTGTAGAAGAAACAACTCTATAAGCACATCTCAGGAGAAGCTCCATGAAGCCAACTCTGTGATCAGAAGTGAGACCCTGTCTTTGCCCTGGTCGGCCCCTTCCCTTCCAGCCTCCCAGGGATGGGCTTGGCCTCCAGGCCTATGGTCCACTGGCCTCCTTAGTATTTGTGCTAATCAGACCATGGGGACTCTGTGAATTTTAAATTTAGAAAATACACTCAAGGCAAACATATCACTTCCACAGTCGAAAATGTTAAGGAGAAGTAGGCTGGATCTGGAAATAAAGGAAGAGAAAAAGAAGACTGTGTATCCTTTGGATGTCACCTTAGGCTTGAACATTGTTCTAGAGGCACGGCCGAAAGAAATCTGGCTTAGTTGAGGGCGAAGGTTTGTTCTATTTACTATTCACTGTTGGTTCAAGCCCTGACCATGTAAAGCGTTCTGTTAATTTTCAGAAAACTAAATTGTATTTTTTGGTAATAAGCAAATAATTTCTTTCCAGTAGAGAATCTAATCCTGAAGGCTATGGTTTTGTTGCCCTGGAGAATACAATCTGGGTTTCTAACTTAACAGGTACTCATCATTGTTACTTTGTGAGCTGACTGTTTGCACCCCAGCTTCCTGTTTACAAATACACATCCGGAATATAGACTCTTCCCTCAATTGCTACTATCAGTATAATGTCAATTATTTCTTGGGGGCTTGAATGCACACCTAACTGATTTTGATACTCCTGATACTTACCGATCTTAATCATCATCCAGTAAAAATTCAATCCGTTCCTTCTGGCAAGTACAAACATAGGGAGTTATAAGCAGGACTACTCAGTATCCAGGACAGTGGGAATACAGTTCATTTTGGGGGCTGCCTCTGGCGAAAGACATTTTGCACTGACTCCCAGAACTCCCCGAAGCGCCTTCAGGTCCCGGCGTGGAGCATTCTGTACCGTTGGTGGCGTTACACACTGACTTCACGAATGATGACAGCTCTGGCTTTGTTTCCTGCTTGGCGGGCACATCCCTCCATCGGGTTCTGAGCAGCAATAGAAAAGAGGAGAGATGACCTTTCTATTGATCTCACCTCTCCTGATTGCAGTACTAAGCCCTAGGGCACAATGGCCCAATGAAACATCGATACAATCGGAAAGGAAGCGTTTTCTGAAGAACATTCTGAAGTCTTATGCTGGGTGGCATGGGGAGCTGCCTAGAAGGATAGAGGGTACAGGGCAAGGGAGTGGCACGCTGGGGGAGTGTGCCCCTCACTTTGAGAGTGAAGGGGAGGATTTTGTTTTCTTTGTTTTATTTAATCACCAACGTTTGCTACAGCAGTTCTAACACTTCAGGTACATTTTCTTTGTAATTCATGATAAAAGAAAGACATGAAAGAAATGCTCAGAACCACCTTCCTTCCCTGTAATCTGACAATAAAAATAACATCTTCCGTGTGAAGCCACGGAAAAGGATGTCACATTAACCATATGAGATGCGTTTCCTTTATTGTCGATCCAGGAAACCATTCAAAGGAGTATTCGATGAGAAAATGGAATGAGCAAAAGGTTAAAAACAATTGAGATTTTGCAGAATTCTGAATTCCATTTTGTATACGACCATTGTTTCTGGACGTCTCCTCTTTGGTTCGTTAGACCTCTACAAGAGGCTCTTTTCAGCTGCAATTATTGGGTGACGGTATGTATCCATATGTATGTATTATATGCACTTTGCATATCAAGACAGTTTTTAAAAGTAGAGTTTCATTGTCTGCTCATGTAGATTACACCTTGTGCTGAAATCCCCTGTCAGTCATTCAGTCCAGGCACCTGGACTTTAACGTGGTCCCCCCTTTAACGTGGGGGATCCGTTCCAAATGCCCAGCGGATGCCTAAAACTGAGGACAGTACTGAGCCTCGCATGTATTATGTTCTTCCAAGTACACACACCTCTGATGAACGTAATTCATAAATTAGGCACAGTAAGGGATTAACAACAATAAGTGATAATAAAATAAAGTAATCATGACTGTGTACTGTGATAAAAGTTACATGAATGTGATCTCTTTCTCTCTATCTTATCGTACCATACTGACTACTTCTTGTGACGATGAGAGATGATAAAACACCTACATGGTGACATGCAGTGAGATGAGTGACATAGGCTATGACTGACCTTCTGATGACACATCACAAGGAGACTCAGCTGCTTCCAGGCCATTCGCTATATCTAGACCTATAGATCTGCCTCTACATCGACAGCTATTTACATGATCTCGAACTATATACACACACCCTACCAGTTCTACTTCTCTGGAGAACCCTGACGAACACACGACATGCTTTACAATTGGGGAGGGACCCTAGTTTGTAGTTTTTGTCTATTTTCATGGAATAAATACTGTCACCATGGACAATTTAAGCTACAAACCTGACATCGGTTGGCTTGAAATGTTGAGAATCTTAAAATGAGTGTTCAGAAGCTATTGCGAGGTGGCCGGAGCCAATGCCAGGACCCCGTTCCCACCTATGGGTCTATGCTCAGAATCTACACTCTGCCTGCTTCCTCTTCTTAGGCACTACTGAAATGATTAATTCCTTAGCTGACAGGGAAAACCAGATGCCTCTTCTGCATTTTCCAGTGCAGGTGGAAAATAACACTGAGCTACAGGAAAAACAGAATCATGTTGAATTCAGAGAAGAGGATATATAATACGGCAGATCAATACACTGATGGGACCCTTGACATTCCTAGAGCTCTCACCTTGTACAGTGCTCACTGCCTCACGTGTCCTGTTCCACCCAGTCCTCAGAACGGTCACACCAAAGCCACTATCCTTAATCCAATTTAGTGGGGGGAAAAAAGAAGGAAAACTAAAGTTTAGTGAGGGAGCTTGCCCGCACTCACGTAGGGAGGAAGTGACAAGACACATTTAATTTCAAGTGAATGTTATAGATGAGAAGTTCTGTGGTTCTCAGAGGGATAAGATAGTGGTGGTTAGAACAGACTAGAATATGTGGATAAGCTGGGTAAGATTTTAATATCTAAATGATATAATTACCAGAGAATAGGAGTAAGTCTCATGCTATATCAGCGTCTAGTGGATTTTGCTAGATTCCTGCGTATTCTCATCTCTTAATTTTTTACACTAACCATATCCTGATTATACAGACAGAAAAACGGACTTGTAGACATTGAGCAATTCATCTGACATTAAATATTTAGAAAACAGTGAAGTTGCAAGTTTAAGTTCCCACTGAACTTATTCTTCTATATCCCCCTCTGGGTAGCTTTCTTTGGGGACATAGTTCAGACTTTCTGACCTATGATGTTAGTTCATTAGTTCCCAAATAGTTTTCTATAGCCTGTTCAGAGATCAAGTATTGCTGTCATTCTTCCAAGCTCCCCATAGTTTTTTTTTTTTTAATTCACTTAAAACCAACAATTTCTGAGAAGAGAAGACAGAAATGCAGACGAGCAAAGAGTAAAAAAACTAAAGACATTCCAGAACAGATGCCCACAAACCCAGGGGCTCTCTCCTACCCTATCAGCCTCAGCCTTGAGGGCCGCTTGAGAGAGATGAGCAGAAAAGAAAATAAAGACAAGTTATCTACACAAGATAGTCATACAAAACACATTTTTCTTGAACACTGTTAGTTGTTGGTACATATAATGTGAGTTTGAAGATCGAAATGTTGGTCAAGGTTCACTGAGGAGGGGACACTATGCTGAGTGCTTCTGTAATTTACCTTCACGACATCCTATGATGTTATAACTCTTAGATCCATGATATTTTATTTTATTAAAGTTTACTTATTTGTCTT
The DNA here is from genome assembly GCF_008692635.1 of Crocuta crocuta. Classification (NCBI taxonomy): domain Eukaryota; kingdom Metazoa; phylum Chordata; class Mammalia; order Carnivora; family Hyaenidae; genus Crocuta; species Crocuta crocuta. The sequence continues at coordinate 11,935,830 of NW_027529424.1, read as the reverse complement.
GAAAGAGAGAGATAGAGAGGGATCAAGTGGGGGAGAGGCAGAAAGAGAGGGAGACAGGATCTGAAGCAGGCTCTCTGACAGCAGAAAGCTCGATGCAGGGCTCAAACTCACTATCCATGAGATCATGACCGGAGCCAAAGTCGGACACTTAACCAACTGAGCCACCCAGGCACCCCTATTATATCCATTTAAATTTTGTTAATGTTTTTATTATTTATCTTTGAGAGACAGAGACAGAGACAGAGTGCGAGCAGGAGAAGGAGGCACAGAATCCAAAGTGGGCTCCAGGCTCCAAGCTGTCAGCAGGCCTCGAACCCATGAACCGTGAGATCATGACCTGAGTAGAAGTCGGACAGTTAACCGACTGAGCCAACCCAGCGCCCCATCCATTTTAAAGATGCAGCCCAGAGCAGGTGAGGACTTGGCCAGTCTGTCTGTAAATTGGGGGGCACACCCTGGAGCTTTACCTTGCTGTACCAGGCCACCAGCGTCCGTTCTCTCACTCACGCCCTGTGCTGTGCCTGTAACCTCAACATGGCTCAATTCCACAGGGCCACGCTAGCGGAACCTTGCCACAAAAGACTTCTGGATACATTTCTGCCCTTCCTGCCCGGTGTCTACGTCTCATCCCAACCGTTCCCCCTTACCTTGGTTTCGCTCAGTCTGCCAAACAAACAAGAGAACTGCAGCAGTGGTCATTCTGCACGGAAACACCTGTGCTGTGGTGGGGAAGAACACGCGATGGGCAGGAGATGGGGGGCCGGGCAGGGGAAGGTGAGAGGTGGGCGCCTCCTCTCCTGCGTCGGCAGGAGAAATGAGGCACTGAGTCACGAGCCCATGGCTGCGGGCAAAACTCGACACCCTGGGGAGGGAGCCCTTTCAAAACGGGAAGCCAGATGGTCTCGGGGTATGAAGAGCCGAACCAGTCACAGAAGAAAACAAATTCAACCTTATACCTGAACTAGCATGTAGCTCCACCTTCCGCCAGGTGCCAGCCAGCCAGAATCACACAGCAGAGAAAGAAGGGACAGGAAGTGTGTTAAAATGTCATTTTCCTGAGCAGCAAAAAATCAGAAAGAGAGTTGAACATGAAGGATTCGGCATACCTCAGTCATTCCCCTTGAAGCGTTGCTTTTCTTATTAGAACTTATTGCTGTCCTGTGTTTGACCTGTGTGCCTGTTTTCTAAATGCATCTATGTGCTTCACTGTACCATCTTGAACGGACACTAAAATATGCCTTGTCCTCTATCTGAAGTGAAATTTTTCCGTTTAGTTTAGAAAATCTAGAACTAACTTTTCATTTAGTTTCATTTTAGTTCATTGCAGCCAGCGCTAGCTCTTGGAGGAATTGGGCATTTTGAAAGCAAAGGCAGCTGGCCTTGAATACCGTGTCCAGCCACCCGGCCAACACCAGGACTGGGCTAATCGTCAGGTGTTTGGTGGGAAAGGGAGCCGTTACTGTGTTTTTGGTTTTTTTGGAGGCCTAGAGACTAGCAAGAAAGATGCTCTTTAAAAAGTAATTACAACAAACGGTGACGGATGTGACAGCAGGGTCTCAGGTGGCACCTTTGGGAGCAAAAGCAAGGGACCGTCCGAGTAGAGAAGTCATGGAAGGAAAGCCCTTCCCAGAGCAGGGTATTTAGGCTGAAGCTAGACTGACCATTTGGAAGCAAGTGACGTCCAATATCTGGACTCTCAAGGGGACGAGGGACGAGGCACAAAGCTGAGATGTTTCTCAGACACACTTGGAAGACTTGACAAGAGTTATGGATTTTGTCCCAAGAGAGAAAAGTCGGAAATTAGTTTAAGCGGGAAAAATCGTATCAAATTTCTATCCAACAACGATTTTGACAATGATGCAGAGAACGTGTCAGGGTAATTTCCGGGGAACCACCTGGAAGGCTGTGGAGTCCGTTCAGATGAGGTGGGGATAGTGAATCAGGGGAGAAGAGGCAAGGGGTGGAGAAGAAAGGGATACATTTTCATGAGAATTGAATAACATAATGCATATGACATGTCTGCATATCAGTAATTCAGTGAATGTTACCCGTCTTCATCAACGGTGACTCACGCATACTCTCCGCAATTGCTAGCAAATAATATCGAGCAGTGAGCCCGTGCTAAGTATTGTGCTAAAATGTTTGCACGCCGTGGCCGAAACTTCGTTGTTTCCCTCAGTCTAATTAGGCCATCTCTAGGCGTGACTCTATTAAAGTCTCATCTACCTGGAATTCACTGAGCTTCTTGGGTTTCTACACAAATATTTTTCATGCAATATTTTTTCTGTCACTTTATATATCTCTCCTCCTTCTGGGACGGGCCTCATGCGTATGGTACGTTGGCCTGATGGAGTCCTACAGGCTTAGGAATCTCTGTGCAAATACCCTCCTTCTTTTCATTTCTGGTCCTTTGACTGGATCCTCTCTATTGACTTACCCTCCAGCTCTGCAAGCTCACATATGTTCTCGGGTCCCTCTAATTAAATTTTCATTTCAGTTACTATACCTTTCAGTTCCAGATTTTTTTATTTGCTTCTATTTATAATTTATATGTCTCTGTTGATATTCTCTATTTGGTGAGACGTGTTTTATTATATTTTGTTATAATTGGGTAGACATGGTTTCCTTTCCTTCTTTGAAAATATTTATAACGGTTTATTGAAGGCATCTGTCTCCTGAATCTACCAGATACATATTCCCCTGGTCGCTTCCCCCCTCATGTCGTGATGCACTTTCCTGCCCTTTGCACATCTTACATGTTTTTGTGGAAACTTAACTTTTTGATAATCTATCGCAGCAGCTCTTGTTCCGGATTCTTCCCCCAGGACCTCTTGTTGGCAGGCATTGTGTGTGTGTGTGTATATGTGTGTGTGTGTGTGTGTGTGTGTTTCTTCTGAGTTAATTCTGTAGTTTCTGAATTCCCTTCAGTGTGTTGTTACTGAGTTTAAGGCTGGGTTTTTCCAGAACTCATTTGATTTTGAAGGCTGCCGTCTGCGAACCCCAGGTAGTATAATTTAGTGGTCTGCCAATGACAGGTTGGAAGATTCTTCTCAAATGCTTGGCCTGTTTGTCTCACACCCCTGGCCAAGAGGATCTATGTGGGGAGGCATGCTTCCAAACTTTGGAAAAATTACAAGACAGCCTTAGCTCTCCCTTTCTGCTTAGACAGGGCTTCAAGGCGGGCTCCGTAAGCAGTGAGGGCCTCCTCGCCCCCCACGTCTTCTGCCACCCAGGGCATAGACACAAACACCCCCGCATGCACGTAGCTTTCTAGGTGTCTGAGAGTGTGTCACAGCTTTTCAAAGCTCCCTGTGGTCATCTAATTCTCCAGAAATTCCTTGTAAATTCCCAGCCAGACCCCTGTCGCCCCAACAGGGATCATAGCCAGCGGCAGTTGTAGAGGGAGGAGACTGCTATTGTTTGGTCATGTCCTTAGATAGGGCTCTTTTTAGCCACTGGACTTAGCTCTGAATCCAATAAAATAACAAGAAAGTGCTAATAGATCCAAATCAAGGCTAATTATGGACAGGAAAAAAAAGCAAAAATAAAATAAATGGAGACATCTTTTACTCTAGCTCTTGTAGATTATGAGACTAATTCACATCACAATTGCAGTTGTTCGCTGTTTACTAGGATTTTATGGACTCTACATGCTTCCCATATGTTTGTTTCCTGCCCTCGCACTTGCAATAGAACATAATTGAGTCTTTAACAAAGGGACAGCTTGTAATTATTTAAAGAATGTTACTGATCACAAGAAGAAAAATGGGGAAGATCTGGAACTGAATTAAAATGATCACATATTATTCATTATTTAGACATAGGTCCAGGGAGAGAGAGAGCCAAGGCTTCCATTTATTCTTGCGTTTTTATTCGTGGACAATATTTTCATTTTATTGAAATGTGCATTGTTCTAGGCATTCCTAGTGTATAACAAATCTCCTAATTTATGTGACTCTGACAAATTGCAGAGTAATTAATGGTAGAGAATCTTCTGATCCGTGAATTTGAGACTGCTGATGGAAAAAGAAAATACTTGAAAACTTTTTTTCCCCAGTACTGGTTACCTCTAAATGTCACTTATTCTAATTAAATTCTTACTTAAAGGTACAGCAAACAATATGCAGACATATTTTTTTCGTTTGATAAAATTTTTAAGCAAGATCTATAGAGCCCTTAGATCGGGGGGTTACAAATTCAGAATCATTCTAAACTGGTAACCCCAAATGATAAGGCTTTAATGGTGATTAAATGGTGAAATCATCACTTCGAAAACTGAAGCTGGTAAAAATGATTTCTCTCACTTAGTAGTAAAGTCTGGTAAATCCAGAAAAATCTGACGAAGAGACCAATGGCACAAATTAAAATGTTGCACACACGTATTGTCTTTGCTTTTTTTTTTTTTTTAAATATTTTTATTTATTTCTAGGAGAGAGAGAGAGAGAGACAGCGTGAGCAGGGGAGGGTCAGAGAGAGAGGGAGTCACAGACTGAAACAGGCTCCAGGCTCTGAGCTGGCAGTCAGCACAGAGCCCGACGCGGGGCTCGAACCCACGAACCGCGAGATCATGACCTGAGCGAAAGTCGGACGCTTAACCAACTAAGCCACCCAGGCGCCCCATAAAATGTTGCACACACGTATTTTCAAGGACATGAGTTAACGGATTAAATAGCAGACCGGGTTTTCTGATTCCATCGTGACCAGTGGCCTGATCGGGTGTCTGCTGGAAAACCGGGGACTTGGGCTTTGAGTCTTACGGTTGCCCTTCCTGCTGCTCTGTGCCTGTCAGTCTGGCTCCTTTTTCCGTGTCTCAAACTTTCCTAATACTTTGCTGTTTTCTAACGGTATCTCACTTACGGAATTCTTTCCTGGTGATCCTCTTAAACTCTTTGTCCTCCACAAACACAGACTAGAATGCAAGAACACCTTTCCCCTCCGGACGATGGTGCGGGCCTCCGATCCCGCCAAGTTCGCAGGCCTGTGGCCGCAGCCAAGAAAGAAACTGTTGACACGGCCCCAGAGCCGAGCGCGCATCAGCCCACTTGTCCGTGACTCGGGTGTTAGGGCGCACTGGTTGCCCGTGCACGCTTGTCTAGAGGTGGAGGCCGGGACCAATTCAAGGCAAAGAACACCCTTCAGAGGCCTTTGTTCTGCTCTTCCTATTCTAATTCAAAGCATACCCATGGCACTATAATGAGCGCCCTGATTCTAAAATTGCCCTCATTAATTTTCCATCTCTCCATTTCTCCGCGAATGACTCACCGCACCGCGGGAAGATGTCTACACCGGCTGCCTCTTAATTGCGTCCGGCCTGCTCCCGGCCCGCGTCTCCTGCAGGTGCACCTGCTACCTGCGCACCCCAGGGACCCTGGGGAGCCGCTGTCTTCTCTGCAGACCCTCTTCACTACCCGGGCCCCCTCCCCAACTCTGCTTTTCCACCGGCCCCGAAAACACCCTCTCATGTGCCAGAGAAAGAATATCTGTATCAGGAACGGTTTCTCCGAAGTTCAGGTCCCACCCCCTCCTCCGGGCGGAGGCCTGGTACTCACCGCGGCATGTCTCCCTCCTCATCGGCGCGTTGCAGAACCGCGTCCTTTACCCACTTCCTGGGGCCTTTCTTTCTCCTACTTTGGAGTCATCCAATCATCTGTGAGTCGAAGCAGCAACGGCGAGGCCAGAGCATTTCCCCACTTGGTACTTGCTGGTTTTAAACCGCTCATATTGTTGAAAGAGGGAACTAAATATTCTTTTCTTTCCGAACAATACTGTGATGCCCTATACTTTTTTAAAGAAACTTTTAACTTTAGAATGGGGTTTCATTTACAGGAATATTGTGAAGATGTGATCAGAAGCCCCCATGTAACCCACCACTGATGTCCTCTGTTACTAATACCTTAGTAGATTAATAGGGTATATTTGTCACAGTTGATGACACAGCATTGATACATGATCATTAACTAAAGTCCACACATGATTCATGTTTCCTTTGACTTGTACGTAATGTCCCCTTTCTGCTCCAGAATCCCGTGAGGGCCACCACGTTACGTTCCGTCATGGAGGCTGGCAGGCTCCTCTTGGCTCCAACAGCGACTTTTCCTTGGTTGGGGTGGCCTGGAAACAGCTTTAAGAATAGAGGCCAGTGGTTTGGAAAATGTACCAACCTGGGATTTGTCAGGCGTGTCTCGCCTGAGTACTCGGGGACCATGTGCATTTTGGAGGGTGAGCACAGAGTTCTATTCTCGCCACGCACGGGGGTCCTGCCCTGGCAACAGGGCCTTGCTGTGGGTGCTGGGCCCCAACGCCCGCTGAAGTGCTTGCGCCAAGTTTTCCCACAGCAAAGTCATCTTTCTGCACCACATTTCAACTCTGTCCTGGGGGAAGTCGCTCTGTGGAGAGATGCACGAGGAACGGTGACTTACGCCTCATGGCCAAGAGGGCGGATGTCAAACACCAGGGATTCTTCTGCACGGGAGACCTGTCTCTTTTCCTCCTTGCATTTATTGAATCCTCTCTTCATGTCACTGTGGACGGACAGACACTTAGTTTCTACCCGGCCCTTTGGCCTGTCCATACCACCATCTCTATTTGGTTGTACAGATTCTTCCAAGTTTGGCCATTGAGGACTCCACAGTTGGCTTCTGCGTCCCTTCGACAAAGCCCGTCACCGTGAGCGTGTGTGTGTGTGTGCGTGTGTGCGTGTGCGTGTGTGTGTGTGTAACACTTTCTTATTTTCTGGCACTTTCAGATGTTCCAGGCTCATCTTGTGTATTTCCTGCTCTGGTCCAAGAAGCAGGCTCATCTCCAAGGAGCCGTGTTCTTGGGGAATATTGACAAACCCAGATGTAATGTTGTGCACATGGCTAGTGAGGAGCCGTTGCTTCTAGACCTCTCAGCTGACACAGGAGATATGTGCACACATTAAGCCATGTATACACATGGGGATATAAATTCTTCTAGGTGAGGTTCTCTGCATCTCTGTGGAGCTGCACGTGGGTCCATAGCGCTGTGTCCAGTTCTAATCCAGTGTGACACCAAATGCTCCAGCCTCCTTCCTTTCTTTTCTTCGACCTCCCGCACTGCCGGTGAGAACACTGGCTCTTGCCATCCGCCTCCACCACCCGTTTCCGTGATCGTCCAATTCCAGTCTACACAGCTAGTGTTCCAGGCTTGTTTATTTGTACCCTCATGGGAAGCAACTTCATCAGCTAGTGTACAATGATTGTGCAGTTTCTTTCACATTTGGTCTTAGATTCCATTCTAAGACCACCAATGACTGCGGTCAGCATTTTCCCCATGTCCTCAGTGAGATCGCTTCACACGAATAATGGAGTTTGATTATTTTGTCAGATTCTGCATTTCATCCTGGGATGTCTTGACGTATGTGTGTATATGTATGGAGTTCACACACACTGAGGTCTTCTCTTCGTGCTGGCAACCCGTGATCTCTTTCCACCTCTCAGCCATGCCTCTTTTGAAAGCTCCTTCAAAGAGCTCACATAGCACATGGTCTCTTCAGTCTGGTGTTTTGCACTTGACCTCACTCATATCTGCATATCCTGATCCTCATTCTGCTTTATCGCTGGATAATTGTTTCTTCTTATCACACAGTTTGCCTATGGAAGGGCATCTTGTTTGGCCCAGTTTATGGTGATTAAGCATAATGATGCTATAAGCACTTGTGTGCAGGATTTTGCTAGAACACATGTTTCTCAGTCAGGTGGGAAATCCCCAAGACCTTGACTGATGTCCACACGGTGCGCACACCACACTGTGCGACTCCGCTTTGTGAGGTCCCACCCGAGCTCCCAGCGGGCCTGGACTACCTTCCCCCTCCGTGCTGGGGAACACAGCCCGTTGGTTATTTTTGTTTTGGTTCTGATTTCCACCATCCAAGTCATGGTTTTTAATAAGCATCACTCATGTGTTATTAACTTGCTGTGACTGTGTATTTACCGCAGCCGGGCTTCCTGTCTCCTTCTGGTGGCTTGTTTGTCTTCTCCCTTTCCCCCTCCTGCTGCTATTTTGTTTTCTGTAAAGGCAAGTCTGTGTGAGAATAGTGTTGGTGTTTCTTATTTTTTGTTTTTGTCTCCCAGCAGGAGCTGGGAGAACTGTCTCCAGCTGTGTTAGTCCCAAACCGCCATCTTTCCTACCCTAGATTCCTTGGGTCGGGCTGGGAGCTGAAGAAATGAATTCTCTCAGCACTGGATCGGACTCAGTTAAACTGTCCAGGTCAGTGTCAATTATGAACGTGGCTGAAATGAATGGAATAAGTAGGCCCCAGGCCAGTCCACATCATGTCTAGAGGCATCTGAGATGAAACAGCCTTGCTATTATTTGAGCTGGTTAAGAGCCCTGCATGAGCCTAAGGGAATGTACATCGATTTTATCCTTCTCTTTCCGTCATTTTGTATCTATAGAAGTCACATGTGAGAGAGCCATGAAATGTTTTTATGAATAAGAATTGGATTAAAATAACATTATTATGTCCAAGAAGTATGGTGTTCCAGTGAAATTACAATCCAGAAAAGTCTTCAGGAAGGTGCTTACATTAGTGGCTGCCATTCATAGTGGAATATATCTATGTACTAGGCAACGACTACAGTGAAGTAGATGATGGAGAGATAGATAGATAGATAGATGATAGTTGGATGGTAGATGGATAACAGATTGATTATGATAGATAAGAAATAGATGGATGATAGGCAGATAGCATGGCAGATGATAGGTAGAAGATAGATAGTAGACAGATGATTGAATATGATAGACAGATGGTAGATGGATGATTATGGTAGGGACTGGCTGATAGATAGATGATAGAGATATATGGATACAGATGTATAGATATACCCATAGCAATATCCATTTTGCCAAACTTCATATAGCATATTCCGGTGCCTAATATTATTGTTCCCTATTTTGCTGCTGATGAAGCCAAGGGGTTAGTGGAGGTGAGGTGAGTGGCAGGTTTGAGGTCCTTCCCTAATGAACAGAGAGCAGATTCATATTTGAATCCAGTGTCGGCTCCGTGCTCCCCATCTACAGCCATCCAGGTGCTCTGAGACCAGGCATCACCTGCCAGGGATAAGCCTCCGGCACAGGGCAGGCGGCCTCTGCGCCGAATGGTCTCAGGCAGGAGCCTGCCGTGGTCGCCGGTCCACACTGCGGCCTCTCGTCCAGAGTCACCATGAAAAGGAGTGGCACCAGATGCTGACCAGTCAGTCCTTTGTCACCCCAATGTGAGTGAATTTTGCCCACAACCTTCTCTGTTTTCCTCAGAACGATTAAGTTCGCGTGTGCTAAGTGTATGGCAGAGAGGTGGCCCTCGATCCTTTTTGTCAAGAGACAGTTCTTTCTGGGGAGTTGAGCCGGAAGCCCCACGTAGCAGGGGACGTAACATCCACACAGGCAAGGGTCAGAGTGCCTCTGAGGGAAGAGTGTGTGCTCCCTGCTACAGCCACCTCGAAAGCTTGTTCGGAGGACGGTGTTCAGACTGGACATTTTTCGGGTGTGGTCGACATGACCAGAGGGTGGCCTGCGGACCCATCCTGTTTGGAGGCAAATGCTCGACTCTGGAGCATCCATGAGTATCTGCACCAGATAATTTCAGGAGGCAAGTTGCTGTCAATAAAATACTGTCTGGAACAGAGTTGGACAGACGGTAAGGGTCACATCAAGCTCTACATTACGTGAAAAGCAATTATCTTTTTTATGTTTCTATGCTTCGCTTTCTCAGGAGCAAACCCACTAGTGTCCGTAAGCCACACCCTCCCTGAGAGGCACGATGCCTTCAATCCAGGCCCAGCTGAGATGTCGATAGGCCATCGTGTTTGATAACAGCCCCCCCAGACACACACAGATGCCTGGCTTGCATGTGAACGAGGAGCCTCCAGAAAGTCATTTCTTCGCCAAATGCAGAAAAGACCTCGGCACCGAGCGCCCCCTGGATACCGGGGAGCAGATGCTGGGGACGGGACGCTGGGGCGGGGTCTGTGTGGCCCAGGCGGAGAGGCCCTGCCCTCAAGGCTTCTGTAAGCAGAAGGCCCTCCCTCACCCCTGCCCGTCTCATGCAGGTGGACCTGCCGCGGGTTTCTGTAATGTCCTCTAATAATGCAGGAGCGGGCAAATTGGTACACTTTAAAAAAACTGCTTGTCATTCACAAGAGAGCGGCTTCTGAGGACAGACACTCCCGGGTGGTCTCTTTCTAAGGCTGAACAGACCCCTTGCAGACCNAACCAAAACCTCGGGATTAACGTTCGTGCCGCAGGAAAGCCTGCCCTAAAACTAGCACAGAATGGAATTCTGCTCAATAAAACCCCCTCTCTGATTCTACCCACATTTCTGGAAAGGCAGATGGTTGCTGTCTTGTATCCTTATGTTTCTCCCTCTCCTGCCAAGTGATTAGAGACAGTTCTAGACCTTTCCGTCCTATCGTCCCTACAGGGCTGGGCACGAATTTAGAAAAGCGCCACGAGCGCGAACCCGCGTTCTCAGAGCTCCGCTTTTCCCGGAGGACCCGAGGCAGGCGACCCCCGTGTGCGCACAGGCCGGCGCGGGGACACGGCGGCGGCGGCTGCGTCCCGGCCCCCACATCCAGGAAGTCCTCGGGGAGTCGCCGACGGAGCCCGGCAGGCAGCGCGCGACTGTGAGGACAGAGGCGCAAAGCCACGGTCCCTGGACCCACGACCGTGGCCGCTCCGTGCGACGGGGCGAGTCGTGGGGTCTGTCGTGGGGCAGGGACCTCGGGGGACAGGCCCCTGCGGGCCCTGGGCCAGGACCTTCTCCTGACTCGAGAGAGGAGAACACGAAGGGAGACGGAGTGGCACTCACGCGGGACGGTTCCCCCGCGACACCGTGTCACCTTAGCTCCTGGGCTGCGCGAGTCTTCGGGGCTGGGAGACGCGGCCGCGGGACCGCAGAGCCGGTGTCCCTCCCTCCGGGCCTCCGGAGGCTCCGCGGGTCGCGGGGGCTCAGGCCTCGCTTCCGCCTGCCTCCTTCCCCGCCTCTGCCCTGCCCGGCGTCTGCCCGCCCTCGCTGTCTCTGACGCTTGTGTCTGTCTCTGTCTCTCCCTGTCTCTCTGTCTCTCTCTCTGTCTGTCTCTTTGCCTCTCCCTGCCTGTCTTTCTCTCTGTCTCCCTCTCTCTGTCTCTCTGTCTCTTTCTGTCTGTCTCTCCCGGTCTGTCTCTGCCTCTGTATCTCCCTGTGTCTCTGTCTCAGTCTCTTTCTGTCTGTCTCTGTCTCTCCCTGTCTCTCTGTCTCTCTCTCTGTCTGTCTCTTTGCCTCTCCCTGCCTGTCTTTCTCTCTGTCTCCCTCTCTCTGTCTCTCTGTCTCTTTCTGTCTGTCTCTCCCGGTCTGTCTCTCTCTGTCTCTGCCTGTCTCTGTCTCTCTGTCTCTCCCTGTCTGTTTCTGCCTCTGTATCTCCCTGTGTCTTTGTCTCAGTCTCTTTCTGTCTGTCCCTATCTCTCCCTGTCTCTCTGTCTCTGTCTCTTCCTATTCATCTGTCTCTCTCTGTCTCTGTATCTCCCTATCTTTTTCTCTTTCTCTGTCTCTTTCTGTCTCTCTGTCTCTCCCTGTCTCTTTGTCTCTCTCTGCCTCTGTCTTAATCTCNCAGTCTTCCCTTTTCTATCATCTCTCTCCATCCATTACCCCCTTTATTGGCCATCAGTCACCATAAGAATATGGCTTCTATTTATCTAACCTAAAGACATTTTGCTTCCTTATTTTTAATATAAAGGAAACAAAAAAATGTTAAAGAAGGAAAACACATTCCAAGTCAGGAAATCGGCCAGGTGATTCTCAGGGAAATGTCTCGTTTCGGTGTGCGTTGACTGTGTGACAATCAGCCTCATTGATGGCTTGTGATATGTTCCATTTTCAGACGGAGACACTGTGGTCGTCAGGGCCGCACGCAGCCTGGGGGTGGGGACAGACAGGACCCTGCCCGTGCCCCGTGCCTCACTGCAGTGTCCCGCTCTGTGGAAAGCCGGGAAACAGGCTAACGTGCGAAATGGAGAAGTCACCGCGAGGGCACAAGCCAAGTTCGGGCCGGGGAATCATGGAGTTTGGCCAAGGGGAACAGATTACATCTGATCTCACTCATCACTCCAGCGAGGGCCCAGCCGGGCAGGGAAGTGGGCCCGTCATTTCTGCAGCCCCGACCACTATCAATTGTGAGACGGTGACAGAGCTTAATTACATAGCCAGTTTCCATGCATTTTACCTTCCTATTCATCCCAACGCTCATTGAAACCCACTGTTTCCTTAGCAACCTCTCTTTTCTCTTCCCTCCATTGTGCCTTATCAGTTAACGTGCTGTTAAAAATGTTTTAAGAGAAAATTATAATTTATAACAATTTATCTTGTTTAACAATAACCTGACCATTATTGTCATTCTTTCCACAGTTAAAAGGGAGCCATGTAGCCGAGACCAATTGGAAAGCGTGTTGATGAGGCCCGCAGGGGGCCAGCCAGGGACAGAGCGCAACACCACCCACCGGGGGCCGGCAGGCTTGTTCGGGACCCTCGGCAGGTGCCAAACCGGCTCCCGGAACGCGGGGTCACGGCCACGGCTGGGTCGGGCCTGGCTGGGAGACACAAGGAGGGCATGACCCCAGGGCCAGCCTCCTGGAATAGTGAGCGTCGCAGGGGGCCGCCCACTGAACATGACCTGGAAGAGTGTGTCCGTGCCTGCCAGGCGGGGAGCCCTCCCCACGGGCCTGTCCGAGTGGCTCCGGGGATGGATTGGCAGCAGGGCGGCCCCACCCGGGCTCCAGGCCCCGGGATGCTCACTCCGATGCCCCAGAGGAATAGACACAGGCCCTTCCAGGAGGCCTACCGTTAGCTGTGTGTGGGTCGTGTTGGAGGGGCCTGAGGCTGAGTATGTGGCCCCACTTTGATGCCCCTGGTCTTCCTGGATAGCATGGCTTCCGTCTTCCTGGGCTTGCCACACCGCACGTGTGCCTGTGCTCACTCAGTGTCCGGGAGCCAGTCCGTTTCAAAGGCATCTGCCCCCAAATCACTGGTATGGGGAAGAACACAGAAAGGCATGAAAATGACGACACACACATAAAAGCTAAGCTGCGGAAAAGAGATGCTTGATGAAAGTGAGACGCACGGAGAATTGTCGTGACCAAAGGAAGATCCAGAGGAGGAAGGAAATCCCCTCCTGGGGCCGATGGGTGGACATGAATGAACTCTCAAGTCAAGTGTGCGGTTACTGGCTTAGCACCCGAGCCATTTGGAACATAAAACTGCAGTCAAATTCTTCACTGTGGTCCATCTTCCATGATGAGCCGCTCTTTTAGACTTTGTTGGGAAGGGAAGTCTGGGATGATTATTCTGCTCAATACAATTAGATTTGCTGCATGCAACAGGACCAGAGGAGAGGAGAGACGGGCTTCTGTGTCCATAGCTGGGATGTGCCGGCCCTCAGGCCTGTCCCACCAATTCCCGTCCAGGTAGGAAACCACATGAGGCCAGATGCCACGGAGGCACGGGTGGCGTCTTAGTGGTCGCACGTGCACAGCACTGGAAGGAGTTTGCAGAGACATCGAAGTGCCAGGTTGGCCTTCTAACTAACACTGGTGTGCGCTGAAGACCCTTGTCAATCAGCACTGCTGGAGCCTGCGTCCGCCTCTGCTGGTGTCCCGCCAATCCAGACGGCGGCTGTGCCAGCCCCTCTTCCAGAGAGAACGAGACCGTCCCCAGCCTCTGATAATGGCTCCTGAAGGTCTCATGACTCACCCTTCGCAGCCCTTCCTTACTTTTGATGAGTACTTTTCCACTTCTGTGGCCGCTGCTGCTGCTGAAAAGGGAAACGGGCTCAGGATCTGAGAGAGGAGCCAGAGTTTGCTCATTTGCATAAGCCAGGGGGAGCCGTGCTGTGAACGTGGGGGGAGCTGATCTGCTGGACCGATGCACGCCGTGTGGCCTCGGGTTGGTGGGCGGGTGGGACTGTTTGGGAACCGGTTGACATTTTGGCAACGAAAGCGCATTCTTTGGTTGCACCTGCCGCCTGACCAGCTTTAAGGAGAGAGGAGTGGTCACTGGAGCAGGTTTTATAGAAGGAGAGTTGTTTTGTGTATGTCTTTATGATATCATATATGCTGATACACCTTCTGTTATGATTTTCCTTTTGTATTACAAGTTATTTGTATCTCACACAATATATTTGAGACTTCCTTTCTTGAAAGTGGCACGTATTTCCCCCCAAAGTTTTACTGTTGTCAACTCTGCTATAATAAACCCCACTGGGCACCTATATAATGATTTCCCGAAGCAAGATTTGCTTGCTTCCAATTAAAATTGGAATTACTAGGCCAACTCAAACGAACGGTTGATGGTATTCACACACATACACATCTGCACGTGCAGGTTACATGTATTTCTGTTTAACATTTTATCGGATTTACAGGAAGTTGCCAAAAATGTACAGGGAGGTCCTGTGTATCTTTCAGTCAATTTCCCCGGGGATCAGTGGTAGCATCTTGGATAACAATCATACAGCATCAAAATCAGGAATTGGCATTGCTGTGACCCACACTGCTCATTGGGATTTATTAATTTTATAAATACTCATCTGTTGTGCGTGTTTAGGTTTGTGCAATTATATCACCTGATCAGACTTGTGTGATCCTCGCACAGTCATGATGCATCGCGAGGTTCCCCTGGTGGCCACCTCCTCCCCTACCCCACCACCAACCCTTGGAAACCACTAATGTGCTCTCCATCTCTACAATTTTGTTATTTCAAGAATGTCGTATAAACAGACTCCTGCAAGCAGGTAACATTGGGGGATCGGCTTCCCTTGCTCCGCATCGTTCCCTTGAAATGCGTCCAAGTTGTTTGTAGCACAGTGGTTTAACCCTTCACCTACTGAAGGAACTTCATGGGGTTTTTTCCCACGTTTTTCCCATTATGGATAAAGCTTCTATGAACACCCACGTGCAGGCTTTCGTGTGAGCCTAAGATTTCAATCTTCTAGAATTAGTATACAAGGCAACTGCTGGTCCTGTTATCAGCACCTGTCCCGTTTATAGTAAACCTGCCAATATTTTTTCACGTGGCCGCCCCGCTCTGCATTCCCAGCAGCCATGTGTGGGACATCTATTGTCGTCTTGCCCAGCACTCGGTATGATCCCAACTTTTTAAAATTTTTGTTACTATGATAAGTGTGTAGTAACACCTCATTTCTGTTTTTGTTTCCCTCATGGCTACCGACGTTTACCGTGCTTCCCGCACTTGTTGGCCATTCGTGCGCTCTCTTTGGTGCAATGTCTGCCCGCGGCACCTTGGGCCCATTTTCCAAATGTAGTTTCCTAATTGTTCTACTCTCGCGTTTTGAGAGTTCTTCATTGAGTCTCGATACAAGGCCTGGGTTTCTTACAAATATTTTCTCCTGGTCTATAGCTTGACCTTTTATCCGGGGAAAGACAAGATCTTTCTCAGAGCAAAAGCTTTTATCTTTGCTGTGGTCTAGTTTATCAGTCTTCTCTTCTAGGGCTCATGCCCTTTGATGTCATCTAAAAATTTCACCCAGCCTCGGGCTCTCAGTGTTTTTCCCATGATGGGTTTCCCTGCAGGTGTTACAGTTGTGTGTGTTACGGGTAAGCCCACGATCCAGCCTGAGTTGACTTTCGTACAGTGAAGTGCATGTCCAACTGTACCTGCGCCGTTTGTCAAAAAATGTTATCTGTCTTCCATTGGTGCATGTGGTTGCACCCTCGTCAACAATCCATTGGGCATATTTGCTTGGTTCGATGTGGGGGGTGTTTTGAGCCCCATTTATTAATTTCTTCTATAGTGACTTTCCTGTCCAAGCCTACCACACCTTGAGTCAACGTTAATAATTAGTTAATATATCCCTTAGGAATTGTTATCTCACATTTTTAGAGAGAACGTCAGAAAATTAAAATATGAGGAAAGACAATCTTTGTTGCTTATATCATAAGGCTCTATGCAGTGTGTGAAATCTATGTAACCAGCACTACAGTCTATAGATGGAGAAGGTCCATCATCCTGAATAGTTCTTCCTGAGGAGGGTCCTTTGTAGGGAGACCCATCCCAGCACTTCCCCCTCTAGTGACCACGAGTGTGGTTCCATTTCTGCCTTTTCAAAATGCCACCTAAATGGAATCATACGTCAGTCAGCCTTTGGAGCCTGGCTTCTTACACTTAGCATAATGCATCTAGGGCTCTTCCATGCGGTGCCACATATCAGTACCTCATTCCTTGCTGTTGCCAAATAAAATCCCACGGTGTGTAGGTAGCATGGTTTAGTATCCATTCATCACTTGAAGGACATTTGGTTTCTTTCCAGCGTTGGGCAGTTATGAATAAAGCTACTAAAAATTTTTGTCAGCAGGGTTCTCATGTGAACAGATTTCATTTCTCTTCAGTAAATACATAGGTAGAGGATTACCGGGGCATAGGGTAACAAGACATTAATGTTTATGGTAGACTTCTGAGGGGTTTTCCAAAGGTACTTTGCAAGCTTGCATCCCCACCAGCACCGAGGACTGTTCCGATTGGCACCTCCTCATTGGTACTTTGCACTCCAGCGTCTCAACTCGACTGTTTCATGTATTTTGTCTGAGGTGGTAGAGGGTAGGTCTCTGCAAGTCCATCATGGGCAGAAGCCAAACCTTCAACTTCCAGATTTTAATCTCCAGACTTGGAAGTTGATCTTGTTCCCTATTTATAATTCTGAGAGGCAATCAAGAGATAAATACCATAAATACTCACCTCTCCTTCCCCACCTGCGTGGCTGCTTCCGTGTGGTCACCCAGCTTCCCTCCTCTACTGAATATGACCTGCTCATCTTTAGACAAGGCCACGCCTTCTACCTGTGCACTTGGCTTCCCTCGCTTTTGCATTCATTCTGAAATAGCTCCAGGAACACACCCCTCTCTCTCAAAGCTTCAGATTTCCCCCTTCTGATGGATCCTTGGGTCAACATACAAAGCAAGTTATTATGTATTTTATCTGAACACAACAAAACAAAAAGCAAAATAAAGTCAACTTCAACTCTGGGTTTAAAATTTTTATACCAATCATTTTCTATACTTCCTGTTCTTCCTTTAAGCAGACTCTTCCAAAGACAGCCTTATTCATTTTCCCCAAACTTGTCCGTTCTCCCTTGAACTAACGCCCATCACACCTTCATCTAAATGCCTCTTGGAGAATCCTTGCAAAGCCGCCCAGGGATCTGTGCGGTGCCGCATCGGATGCTTCCTTCTTGGTCATCATCTCGTTTAGCCCAAGAGCAACGTATGACAACATTGATCTCTTCTCTTTCATCCAATGGCTCCCACTCATCACGTGCCCTTGAGTTTCCTGCTAATTATTGGCTGAGTCTCCACTGTATTTTGAAGACCACCTACACAGTGGCAACCCCCAAGTTTATATACCCAGGCTAGGGCATACTCCAAGTAGCGTGCTAGAGCATTCACCTGAATAGCAAAGAGGAGTCCCAACCCTAGTGCTTCCCAAACTGAGCCCCGGATTTCCCCACCCCTCCCCGCTCCTGTTGAGTCATTTCCCCTAGTCAAACCCTCTTCAAGCTGTTTAGGCTCAGAACTGGGATTTTTCTGGACCACACTCTTCCCTTGTACCCTCAACGAATTTGTCAGCAAATGCTGTTGACATGGCCATCAAAATGTATCCAGGGTGTGACCTCTTCCCATCATCCCCATCCCCTCTGTCCCCCCCCCCCACTCCATCCATCTCCCATTGGTACTATCGAAATGGCTGTCTACTCATCTCTCCACCCACCACACACTCCTGCCATCAGCCATGCTTCTCCCTACACCGCCCTGATGCTCTCTTTCTGAAAAATCCTTCCCTTGGATGTCCCTCCTCCATGTCTTCCTCCTACGGGATCACATGTCCCTCCTCAATGAGGTCTTTCCTAACCAACGTGTTTAAATTCCAACTCAGCTTTTCTGCTCCACCATATNTATATATTATATATTAGTATATATATATATTATATATAATATACACAATATATTGAGTACATATAATCTATGTATTTATATAACTTATTCATATAATATATGATATATAATTTATATCCAAATCAAAGCAATAGAATATAATACAATATGTGTTATATTATAAATATAAATGTATATTTATTTGTAATTTGTCTATTATCTCTCTCAGACAGTCAGAAGATTTGTTTTGTTTTGTTTTTCTTCCCATTGCTGAGTATCTGCTGTCTAGAGCAGCGATAGGGACACTGTAAACAATTAGTAAGTAATTTCTAATAAATAGATGCATTAATTAGAACATCTGATCCATTTGCTTTAATCATGAAACAGTTCTTTGGTGTTTTCACCTGTCAGCCTACTATTTTCTGTATTGTCACCTCTTCTATGGATTCCTAATTAGTTCTCTATTTCCTTTGATGGGTTCATGAGGCCTGGATGCAAAAACACACTGGAAACACAACCTCTGTGTGGATTATCTTTACCGGGAAATTAAAACATGGGGACATGGATATCTCATTGCACTCATTAGCTATGGGCAGATTTCTCATTGTATCATTTTTACATTTTTACATTTACATTGTACATTTAAAAAGATGTATCATTTTAACTCCCTTGTCTGTCACCGTGGCAAAAGGCGTGTTTTATGGTCCCCTCACCCAAAATGGTTAGTGCCACTTACAATCTTCCCTGACCTCAGGAGGCACTCATTGCTAGGAATGGATCCTCCTCAATTCTCTACTGTGTTTACTTATTACCAAATCGGGCACAAAGGTTGTTATATTCTCTTCCCCAAGTTCAGTATGACAGTGGCCTACTACTCAATTAAATGCTTCCTGTTAGTACTCGGCTCATTTAAAATTTTTATTTTTCAACTGTGAGATGAATCTTCAAACAGATTGCTGTCTGATTCAATTTACTAGAAGAACCATAGGAAAATAACACATTATGCCTCCATGGTTTATATCTTATTTCATAAGCTGTTTTCATGTGTCATTGTAAAATACTGGACCTATTTCTCACATTAGCTGTTAACTATAAATAAACTACGGGAGAGGAGGAGATATTAAGCGACAAGCCTAAAAGGAAAGTCTTATCTTTGATGTGTTAGCCTTAAGAAGGATAAAGATATTTTAAAACGCCATTAAACACTACAGTTCACACTGAATATGCAGAGGAAACACGGACATAAAATTGCCAAGGATGAAAATGATACATAGTGAAATTTGTATAAATTGAACTCATATGTGAATAACTCAGTCACATTCAAACAGCAGACTATTCAGAATAAAAGGTTGAGAAGAAACCTGGATATTACAATAAAAATGATTTTGAACCTGAACTGGATTGAAAAGTATCACTCCAATATCCACACGGATTCATTCTGTGAATGTGACCTTTCTGCCAATAAGGCCTTTGCAGATGTGATCAGTGTAAGATAAATTCGTACTGGATTTGGGTGGACCCTAAACCCACGATGAGTTTCCTTATAAGAGGATGAGATTTGGACAAAGGCAGACACACAGAGAGAAGGTCGCCTGAAGACCGAGCAGAGATCTGGCCGAGCACCTACAAGCCAATGAACCCCAAGGATGGCTGATGACCACCAGGAACTAGAAGAAGTGAGGCAGGGGTCTCCCTAGAACTTTCAGGGGGAGCACGGCCCCTCTGGCACCTTGGATTTGGACTTCCAGCTGTCAGATCTATGAAAGAATTAAGTTTCCCTCTTCCAAAGGCCCCCAGTTTGGGTGGGGGTAACTTGTCCCAACCTCCACAAAACAGTCAGCCGAGAACTGTGTGTCCAAGTGCGTCTACGACTCATCATCAGGACAAACTAGAGTGTGAAGACACACGTGGGTCAGTGGTTGCAGAAAGGGCTCTGGGCCATGGTGGAGGGAAGCGTGTGAAGCCCCCCGCTTGCCGGCCTAGCTCCACGTCTTGAGTGCACTTGCTGTGCGCGGTTCCTGCCGCTCTCTGGTTTCCAGCAGGATGGTGCGGGGACGGGTGCTGTCTTCAAGGAATCAGGGAGCAGGTGGAGAACACTGGGAAGTGAGGCTTCGTCACACGGTGCTGTTTACCCATCATGTCACCCTCCCACCCTGTACAGGCAGGACCGCCACAGACTTCCAGAAGCTCAGGAGCACGTGGCTTTTAATCCACACTCCCCATTTTACTCCAAAGGACCCCTCTGCTGGCAACATCCATGTGCTTGTCCAAGAAGCACTGTAACCAGCTGCTGAAAGTAGGGGATTTGCACATTGCAGGGTCCCCGGGCAGTTGCCCTGGGTTCTGGTGGTGAGGCAAGAATGCGGAGCAAACAAAGGAGAAGCATGGACCCTCTGAAGTGCGAACAAACACAAATTCTAGAATGTGGGAATTGGACTGAATTGTGGAGTTGACTCCTGAGTCAGTCAGCATACGTAGAGGATGGGACGTGTGAAGAGGCTACGTGGAGAGGTGGGCGAGGTCAAGGGCCCGGCGCCTTGCAGAGGTGACAGGTGAGGGGTGAAAGCCCAGGATGGAACAAAATGACCCCCACACCATGCAAGTGGTGCCACGGTGGGGGGCTATGGCTGTACTGCATCAAAAGACTGGGAGCCCAGCCAGGAAAGGAACATGTCTCTCTTCCCAGTGTCTTTAATCTTCTGTCAGGGTCTCCCGTTGGCTCAACCATCATGATTCCACCCGTCCAGGGAATCCAGACAATGTCGTCTGTGGGGTCTGGCCTCCGTGGTTACAGGGGGAAGGGGATTGGACCCAAAATAGCAGACAGGGCAACCAGCTGCCCTGAGTGTGAGCATTTGCTGCAGGTGCACTGAACTCAAACGCCACTGGTCCACATTTACCCCCGACATCCCCCAGGGTGGGCATTGACCCTTAGTTACATTTGTAGCCACAGCTCCCAACACAGCACCTGAAAGTCATAGTAGCACAGATTATATTAACAGAACCCTTACTACGAACCAGACTTGCATGCAAAATGTGCTTTGCACACTATCCTCTTTGATTCTAACAATATTCTGTAAGTAGCACTACATTAATTTTTAATGGGTGACAACAATTTAAATGTATTGCTCACATCAAAGGTTGCTGTACATCAGACATTTCTCCTCTTTTCCACTTACCAGTGGCTACAAGCCACATGTGGCTACTGAGCACTTGGTCGTGGCCAACTCCAAACCGAGATGTTCCAGAAGTGGATAACGTGCCCTGGGTTTCAAAGACTATGAGAAAAACAATGTGAAATGCCTCCTTACATTTTTCTAGCGATTACCTTTGGTACATCTTGTATAAAATAAATTATTAAAGCTCATTTTATTTATTTTTACCTTCTTAATGTGGCCGCGGCAAACTTAAAATTAAATATGTAGTTAGCATGTGTGCTTTGCATTGTATTTCTGTTGGAAACAGCTGCTTTAAGTGCTTTGCGTGGACATTGCATGTCAGAAGCTGAATGAGAACCTGTATCGCTCACTCAGAGGTTCACGATTTAATTACTATGCGAGGCAATGTCTAAATTCTTAACAAATGAGTGAATAAGACAGAACTTATCACCTCCAGCCCTTCCTATGTATAAGGCACTATACTAGTTACTTTATATATCCTGCCCCAAACAACCCTGTATGATAGGTGTTACTATCCCCATTTGTTGGATGAGAAAAAATAGCTAATTTCATGTAACACACTCTCTTATTTTTATTTTATTTTATTTTTTTTGTTTATTCACTTTTGAAGGAGAGATAGAGACAAAACATGAGCAGGGGAGCGGCAGAGAGGCAGAGAAAGAGCAGACTCTGAAGCAGGCTCCAGGGTCCAAGCTGTCAGCACAGAGCCCCACGTGGGGCTAGAACTTGATCTCATGAGCCTCACGACCTGAGTCAAAGTCGGACATTTAACTGACTGAGCCACCCAGGCGCCCCTCAACATAACATGCTCTGACCTACAAAACCATTAAATAGGTAACCAAAATGCAGATCTAAGAGACTCCGAAGTCATGGCAGCCCATGGTCTTGAGCACAGTTACAGGCCCTTCTTGGTGTGAATGCTTTCAAAAACAAAGAGCAAGTGTGTTGAAATTTCAGAGACGAAAATACGTAATATATTTCCGAATACATTCAACATGCTAAATTGTAGAGACAGTTAATAACTGGGTCTATAATGGAGCATGATTAGCACTATAGAGAACTTCTCATCCATGAACTGGTAGATTAAGAGATATTAATAAGGAAATCTACATGATGAATAGCAGGATATGGAAGCATCTAGCTGTTCATCAATCACAGAGCATTCCCAACATATGAGACACATCCATCAAGCAGCTGCTGGGAGCTTGCACACACACACTCACACAGACAACCCTCGTGACATTGGCGGGGGGGTTGGGGGGCTCCCTTCTCTACCACACAAGACAGTTCAGTGGTCACTGGGAAAGACCCACAGGACAACTCACTGCACAATTTGCTCACGGATAATACACCCGGAATCTGCACGGGGCTGTGAGTTTTGCAGGAGGCATAACAAAAAGTTAAGTCATTTTCAATCATCTTTTATTTACAGGAATTAGAAACTAGACATGGTAATATATAGTCAAGAATCCCAAACTGGGAAACTTCCCTGTGATTCTGTGATGCTAGAGGAACAGATGCCTATTTCGTGGTGTATTTCCCAGGTTTTACCTCATCGCGTGGTTGCCAGTTTATTTTTCATGCGAACTCTTTCTGTTTCCCCACAATCTTTGCATATTCAGAAGAGAAATGTTTTCCAGAGGAGAAGTATTTTCCAGAAAAACCATTCTCTTTGAATTCACAAGGAATATTTCTGTGAAGCTATTGTTCTATTAGAACAAGTGTGTTCATCATTAACTTGAGAACAAAGAAATCTTGTGTATGGATGGGTTTTAGCATCGATAAGACGTTTCATGAGTGATATCTTCTTGGTGCGTGAGAAAGACGCACAGTGATATGATCGCGGATTTATTTCTGAAGGTGCGGGGACATGGTGGTGGCAGAATATGAGGGAGGGTAGAGGGGGTCATGGCTCAACATTTAAGAAAGGAGAATCTAATTCCTTTACCTGTGACAGCAGACGTAGATTATAAAAATCTTTCTGGTGTATTTTAGAACCCTTTTTGAGCTCATCCCTCAAATGAAGCCAAAAATGTAACAAAACCAGATGTTGAATAAAGCATCGTCTGTGGTCGGGTGGTAGAATCGTGCCTCGATTCTCAATATGTGCATTCCAGAGTGGCTCGGCCAGTTGGAGCCATAAAAACGATGGCCATTCTGTTTGCCCTGGCTTTTGCAACGTCAAGACTCCTTGTTATTTACCTTCAATATTTTCCCAGCTGGAAACGCAGTCACAGAAATCACTTCCGTTCTCCTCTTTCCTTCTGGAAAGCATATGGCCTAATCTATCCTGTGAAAACTCCAATTTATTTTAGCATTCATGAACCTTCATGACTAATTTCCTGAGCCAAACTATAATTACTTTAATTCTACACTGCTGGAGAGAATTTGAAAACAGGACTTCTTTAGAAGAAAATTAACTTATATAATGAGTGAAGAGATAAATCATATTAGCTGTAATTAAAGTATATTAACATTTTGGTTGCATATGAATAAAAATCAGACACAATGAAAGCAGGTTTCTCATAAAGAGTCAATTTATGGAGATTTATGAAGATTTTAGGAACTTGCAAAATTTCATTACTTAACATCTCTATTAAGATCTTTACAAGCATGCATAATGAAAAGCCTAATAAAAGATTTAATAAATGGACTTTTGCTTGAAGTCGCACTGATTCAGTACAAGCAAAGGGTTTAAACCCATAATGGAGATTAGAATGATAATTGTCAATTTAAAAATACATATGCTATCTCTGTGGCAAGAAGTAGAGGAGAAAGTTGAGAACCTCTTCTCCATCGAAGTAAGTAATTCCAGGCTCCCCTTGCATCCTGCTTGCGGCCGCTACCTCCAGGCCTCTAGGTCGCTTACCGACCGATATCTAAACATCTACAAGGTCGGAGAAAACAACCATTAACCTGTAACTACTGTGAAACTGTATTTCCGGTCCTTCTCATGGGCGTCAATACGAGATCTTTTCGCTCCCTCTGTGTCTCAAATGATCGTTCAACGTGGACAGTAGACTTCCAGGTAACCTTATTTACGTTACACTGAAGGATAAAGGGCGTTGGGTTCTTGCGCAGAAACGCTCTGTGTCCCAACCTACACAAGGGCCCAATGACTTGACTTTCAGTATTGCTGAAAGATTGCTCCCGAATGGCTCATACAGATGGTATTGCAAACTAAGTCTCAGAGAAGCGCTTTGCCTAAAATGTGCCCAGAGAGCACCAGAGTCTGGGTGTCTAATGAGGAGATGAGATTTGCACCCAGCATTTACCACTGTGTTCCCCGATTTCCAAGAAAGCATAGGCCCCCCAGGGAGAGGCATTCAGACCTCTTTGCCCCCATTGGCCACAGGGAATGTTCTCATTAACAGTAATTTGCCCATAGCCATGAACATTCGAGAGTGAGTCATGTTTTCCCTTGTCATTTATACGGTGTCACCCTTTACAACTACCATTTCCTAAAAGCTGTCACAGAGGAGTTATGCTCACTCTACAAAAAAATATGCACTTGTGGATTTTCAAACAAAAAGCATACATATTTTGATAGAGAAAATGCCAGACTAAAGTTTGTGGAAATGAATTCCAGCTTCAGAATTCATGCATTGGCAATATGATATCGGGGGGGAAAACGTAGTTCAGTTATTCATTGGCAAAGCTAGAAGGAACAGTGCTTTAAGTAGACAAATTCTCATTTCCACTTGTGTTATCTCTCAGACTCCTTGAAAATATTTATTGAATTGTATTTTTAAAACTCTAGAGGTTCCTGGGTGGCTCAGTTGGTTGAGCATCCAAATTTTAATTTCAGTTCAGGTAATGATCCCACTGTTATGGGATCAAGCCCCATATCGGGCTCCACGCTGAGCATGAAGCCTGCTTCAGATTCTCTCTCTCTCTCTCTCTCTCCTTTTGCCCCTCCTCTGCGCTCTCTCTCTCTTTTAAAAACAAACAGCAACAAAACAAACAAAGAAAAACCCTCTGAATTGTGTTGGTATTGATACCAGGAAGTGATGAAATCAGATATTAGAAAACTCAGAGAACTCACAGAATAAATGGCAATTTAAAAGCAGAGAAAAAAACGTTAATTGTCCTAGAAAGATAAGAAAAATGCATTAAAGGTCTTCTGACATATGGTCAGAAAAAAAAAATCCAAACAATCCTAATGAGCAGAACAACTATAATTCTGAACAGGATGTGTGTTTCAAAAGATATATTTTAAATGCTTAATTGAAAGGCTCACAAATTAAGGGGAGAAATGGTAGAAAACCAGAAAGATGAGAAAGTAACTGGGTAGGAGCTTCCCCTGGGGGCTTCTTTGGTGCAGGTGGTGTTGTTACAAGATATCCCAAGTTTTCTCCAGGTGTGACTTTGACAGCACACAGAGGAACCCAGAGATCTCTGAGCCCTCAAAATACACAGCCTATTTCTTATAAGGAACATCAGGTTATGAACTTATTTGTAAGTGATAATTTAACTGATTTTTAAATAATCCTGGGTTTGCAGTGGACAGACGCAAAAGCAAGACCATAAGAGACTCTTGAATACAGAGGACAAACTGAGGGTGGAGGACAGGGGGGAAACGGGTGATGGGCATGGAGGAGGGCACTTGGTGGAATGAGCACT
The DNA here is from genome assembly GCF_008692635.1 of Crocuta crocuta. Lineage (NCBI taxonomy): Eukaryota > Metazoa > Chordata > Mammalia > Carnivora > Hyaenidae > Crocuta > Crocuta crocuta. The sequence continues at coordinate 11,910,095 of NW_027529424.1, read as the reverse complement.
GGGTGTTGTATGTAAGCGATGAGTCACAGGAATCTACCCCAAAAACCAAGAGCACACTTTACACACTGTGTTAGCAAATTTGACAATAAATTATATTTAAAAACAGCAATTAATTGAGAGAAATGTGCCTTCAACCCATGATCCGAGTGTTTCCAAAGATAAACTACCACTGAATATAAATGTGATATAACACACACATACACACACACTCGGGAAAATTGACAGCATGAGTAAGAGCTAGGAGAAGCCGTAACCAGAAAAATCAGACCCACAGGAAGATAGGGCACTAAGCACAAATGGCTAGAGAGAAGATTGGTATGCTCAACAGCATTCACATTCAAAAATTTTATTTATCAAAAGCATACAGAAAGGGTCATGCATCTTGTTTAATAAATAGCAGACTTCCCCTAAGATAACCAATATTCCTCCATATTATTTTCTGAAAGATGTAAAGGCTTACCATTCATATTTAAGTCTCTACTTATCTGGAATTGATTTTTATATAAGGTTTGTGGACACCTAATTTCCTATCTCTTTATATGTGTAAACAAGGTATCCTTTCTAAATGTGATCACTGGAAAAGAGTCCTTAAAAATAAATTCATGACAAATCTATTCTGTTTTACCTTATTTTCTGTGTATTTAGAATACTTAGGATTCATATATTTGCAGCACTAAGAAAGAAAATGGAAAAGGTTCAGACAGATTTGAAAGATAATAGGGGAATCGTGCAAAGATTAGATTTTCAGTGAAAGCCAACTAGATTTTTTAGGGCAGACGGGTTTTCAAGGGAGATAAAGTAGACCCTGTCTTGGAATCCAGGTTTTCTCTGAGATTGGTGGGCTCCACATCGTAGGAACATTGCCGTGCACAAATGTATAACCGTGGTGTGTTGTACAGTGTTGGGATTGTATCAGTGACACGTTAGTTGGAAGTTGAGTAGGTAACGAGGTGAGCTTGACGTTCTGCCATGTTGTTAAAGTCACTGAAATGTCCTCCTTGGTCGTGGTAATTGGCTCTGGTATAAGGCATTGGTGTATAGATGGCTCCAATGGTATTTCCAGGCGGGGGGCTCCCTGGTTCCCTCCTACAGTCCCGGGGGGCTCTGAGCACCAGTACACGACTTCTGACCTGCGTGTTAGCGACCCGTTTGACGGACGCCTCGGTGAGACCCAGGAGCTCCAAATTCAGCCCACGGACTCACTCCGCCCAGAAGTTGCTTTTGCACATGGCTAATGTTAGCCCTCACTGCTAATACTTCTTACACAGAACTTTGTGGCAGAAAATAGATGCAGCCCTGCGGGGTAGGCACACTCCTATGCAACCATCTGCTACCTTTTTGTGTGTCTCCAAAGAAACTTGTGAATTTTCCACTTAAGGTGCTTAATCCATTACCTTATGGATCAAAACCTTGTCACGTGTCTCCGTGTGCCTCTGGAAAGTCTCCTCAGACCCCCAAGCAGAAAGGTGCAATAGGGAGCTTTTCCCAATCGTACTCTTTAGCTGGAGATTGGAGCAGTGGGCTGATCAGGACTCTACTACTCGCGCTGACAAGATCATGGATGGAAATAAAAATCTTCTGTTTTTGTTCCTTTGTCCTTTATCGCAGGGGGCTGTTTTAATAATTTACCGCAAATTGAAAATTTTATGTAAATCAGAAATCATTTCTGCCTCCCTTTTCCAACCCGGCAAACACAGCCGACTGAAACTTTCCAGTAGACATTTGAGTTCTGTGCTGCGTGCATCTCTTATACCATACTGCTTGCAAATATCGAAGAGTTCAAGAAGCGACTAAAAAATTATTATAATTGGTTTTCTCGGGTCTCTATACCTTGATAATCTGTGCTTACATTTTAGTGTTTTCAGGAGGATGTCTGCAATTATGCCTGCTGCTCATTATTTTGGGGAAATATGTTCTATTTTTACATCATATGATAAGAAGCAGGACATTCAAAAGGTTACAGTTAAGTGTGATGGTCGCATAGCATTAGGTCCTGCAATTTCTGTTTTGACAAATCTTTCCAATTACAAGCTTGGCGAAGCCCACTCAGGTTACACCTGCACCAGAAAACGCAAAGGTGTCTTCTTTGTCAAAATGCTTGTGTATTTACTGAGAATGTGGGAGAATGACCCCGTGACACTCACAGCAAAAATACTTCTATTTCCAGAGGGGCTTTCCAAAAGCACTTTCTTTTGCTCTCATATAAAAGGTGCTTCTGAACTAGCACAGAGTCAAAAGCGTTTACCAAGTGACTAAAAATGGTAGAATTACTACTTTCTCAGCAAAGTGCTGGATGAGTAACTAATTTTCTGAGTCTTTGGCAAACATGCGACCGCATTAAATAAGTCATCGACCTTCTTACTGATGAGTCAGAGTAGCGTTTCAGCAGGAATCGGCTGTGGCCCTGCCCCCCCATGCCCCCGCCCCAGGAGGTCAGACGGCCATTTACCTTCTCGCCAAACCTTCCCATGGATGCCTCCACTTATGCCCCTCATTCCTTAAATAAATGTTTAATGTCTTAATTTCATAAACAACAACAAAAACAAAACTAAATGAAGTTACTCAGGTCAGCCACTCCCTTCCCCAAGGACATGAGGAGAATGTAGGTGCTATAGAATCAGATGGTGTTTCTATGCCTGAACTATTTTGACTATTCTGGAAGACTTCATTGGTTAAGCCAGTCTAACTCGGACTGGCCACAGAGGCGTTTTAAGACAAGAGGTGTCTGTGGGTGCACAGGTAGGGGTGCCTTTCATGACGGTCTATTGGGGGTAGGAGGGTGAGGAAGGTTCTCTCCACCCTAGACCCTCAGATCTGCACAGGCCCCTCCACTGAGCATTTTAAGCAAAAAACATTTGATTTCCTCAGATTTCCCAAACCGTATCCCCAAGCGTCCCTCATTGTACTTAGCAGGCACATAAAATAGAATTCATTTTTATGGTTGATGAATTGGATGTACCCAAGCAAATTGAGCCAAACTGAAATTATAGCCCACCATTCAGAGCCGGTCAGAGCTCCAAACTGAAATTTGAAGGAAAACTTTACTTTGATTTCATTACACTGTAAAAGAAACCAATAATTTTCTCCTCTCAAAAAAAAAAAAAAAAAAAAAAAAACAAAACCAAGTAGGTAGAATGTAGAGGACCCATGTCCTCTCTAAATACATAGAAACAGAGCAAGGGCGATTGACATTTTTCTGGAACAAACCTGAACCAACATACTTCTCAGTGCTTTCTTTGATTCAGATCTGGCTGGTTAATTCCAGCTGTGACAAGAGACACGGATGTTCATATTTGTTGCTGCCTCCGGTCTGTTTTCCTAGAGCTTTTCCTTAAATGGGAAGGCTGACTGAGACGCCTCTGTTGTCTATCTGGCTGAGGAAAGGGGGAGACCAAGAAGTCAGGGGACAAGAATGACCCACATGGCAATTAGTGTATTAGAGTTAGAAGCATCAATGTCAACTCATGCTTCACTTGACGTAGACACAGAGGGTCACATACGGAAAGAGGTGCGGCCGTACCAGGGTTAATGTAGTCACGTGCATCTTCTTGCTTTGCCAGAGCATCAGTAGCAGGCAGCACACAAGCATCCACGTTTTGTTTTTAATACCGTTCTACCATAAAAGAGACTAAGGCTCCTTGGAGAATGGTGAATTCTAGGAGAAGTGAAGGAAATATTCCAAAGGAACCTAGATAATGTTATAGTATCAGAAAGTAAGGAGGGAGATGTGACATATATTATACATATATATACATATGATATACACACATGACATATGTGTGTATATATATATGTATCATGGAATATTATTCAGCAATAAAAAAGAATGAAATCTTGCCGTTCGCAGCAATGTGGATGGAACTGAAGGGCACTGGCAAAACAAAATAAGCCAGTCAGAGAAAGACAAATATTGATTTCACTCATGTGAAATTTGAGAAACAACAGATGAACATAGGGGAAGGGAAAGAAAAATAAGATAAAACAGAGAGGGAGGCAAACCATAGAGATTCTGAAATACAGAGAACAGGGGCACCTGGGTGGCTCAGTTGGTTAAGCGTCCACCTTGGGCTCAGGTCATGATCTTGCAGACTATGAGTTCAAGCCCCATGTCAGGCTCTGTGCTGACACCTTGGAGACTAGAGCCTGCTTCGGATTCTGTCTCCCCCTCTCTCTCAGTGCCCCCCACCCCCCACCTTCTGCTCTCCCTCTCTCTTTCAAAAATAAATAAACATTTAAAAAATAAAAAACAAATAATTTATGGAATAAGTGAATTGTGAGGAGAATATAAATCTGTCAGGCAGAAGGCGTACAGCTTCCATACCTCCCTAGTCCTTAATGTAGGATGGGCAGAGCGACTTCGTTCCGAAGAGGTCAGAATGGAAAGTCGGGGAAAATTCTGGTAAATTCCCAGGGCAGAAACCCAACACAGCCTTTGTGAGACCACGAAGATTAGCTTTGGGACCCTAAGACATGTTGATGGTATGTGACCTTGTCATGAGATAGTGACAATGGGGACACCTGGGGGGCTCAGTCGGTTAAGCGTCCGACTTTGGCTCAGGTCATGATCTCGCGGTTTGTGGGCTTGAGCCCCGCGTCGGGCTCTGTGCTGACAGCTCAGAGCCTGGAGCCTGTTTTGGATTCTGTGTCTCCCTCTCTCTCTGCCCCTGTCCCACTCATGCTCTGTCTCTCTCTCTGTCTCAAAAAATAAATAAACTATAAAAAAATAAAATAAAATAAAAAGTGCATTCACAAAGGCAATGCCTGGGTCGTGGGCTTAGAGATGGAGGGCAGAGCCACGGGGAAGGGCTGGCAGCCGGTGGGGGAGCTGGCCGGGAAAACACCTGCACCTTTCTCCAAGCGAGGGACACGGTGGCTTTCTTTTCTGTGCCCACTTGGCCTCAAACATTTGCACGGAAACAAGATTTTGAGAAGGCTGCTTTCTCCACGGGCCGCCTCCCGGGTAACTAAGCAAAAAGGCTGTCAGAAGCCTGGTCACATTTTCATCGAGGTGTACAGAAACGTGTCCCTGTCCTCTCTGCGGGCTGAAGCTACACGCTCACTGACCTGTCCAGCAATGGGACGTGGGGACAGGACACTCGGGGCGCCCTCAGCCCGAGGAGGCAGGAGCTGGCCACACTCGCATGGGCCCGAAGCTCAGTGTACTCCCCGGTGTGGCTGCTCACTCCCTATGGAGCAGGGAGGGCTCCAGACCGCCCGGGACTTTGCTCTTCTCTTCCCAAGGGCAGATAACTGCCCCCTGGAAGGAGCTGCTTGGACGAGTAAAGGCTGACTGTGAGGTGTAAAGGGCCCATGCTTTGTCCAAGCAAGTCGGTTCCCCTCCCGTGTCCATCTGTGTCATGGGGCACATCCTCTCTGCTTCCTAGAACATCGCTCACGATTGCAAAGTGCACCTGCACCAGAGACTGGTCTGTTTCCATAGACACAAAATCTGGAGGGTCCCAGCCAGTACCTGCACCTGGTTTTATCGGCAAACCATCTCTGATTGCGAGCTGATGAGTCTGTCCCCGCTGTTTCGCCCCTGCTTATCACCGTACACACTCCCGTTGAGCTTTCCAGACTCACAAGCATTTCGAAACGCAGGACACATTGATTTCCTCATTATGTCAGGAAATGGCAAGTTAAGCAAATTTCTAAGCCCTTTCAAGCTCTGAGGTCTGTTCAGAAGTGATAAGGCGGGACACCATGGTGAGCTTTTGTGCGGAGGTCATCCTGGGAGGAAGTGCTTTTGTCCCGGAACGTCTTCCTCTGTCCACCAGACATCGGCAGAGGAGGCAGGGCTCAAGGGCTAGTTCACCGAGCACGTGCCTCCAGACTTCACACGGCGAGGCGGGGACGAGGCCCGGCGCTGTGCTGTTTCACACATCTCTGCTGCCCGCACGCTTCTCTTGACCTCCTTTCAAAGTTCACTTCAACACAGAGATTAATTATTCTCATTACGCACACATGCATGATGGTGATAGCCAACGTGCCATCGGGACTTTTAAAATCCAGTGTTCAATGTGTAAGATGCCCGTGACGTGAAAACAAGCCATTTCTTATCACCTAAGGAGGGGAGGTTGTCAAAAACGGAGTGATGGCGGGTTGACTCAAAATGTTTCTTCTACAGGCTCCCAGGAGACATCCATCTTACAGATGCACTTTGCAGAGCGGGAATGCCAGAGGCTGGGGGCGGAAAAAAGTAGTAGAATAACAGTAGCTTGGAGAATTATAAATTAAAAGAACAGTGGTGGGTGATCGGAAAGGTCAAAGGAATAAAAAGGAGGTCTTCTCAGAAGAATCAATTTCAGAACAGTGAGTGAAATTCTCTAAGTACGGGAAGTAGGAGAAATTTCATTTGTGTTTCGAGGTCCTTCTGACATTTCCGTTAACTGAAAAAAAATAAAAATAATCTAATCTGTACATATTTGATTTATCAGTGAGACAAGACAGCACATTAAATGCTCTTGGTTGTTACAATTAAACAGTCTACAACATATTGATTGGACCATAATCTGGTGCTTTTTTTTTCTGTTTAACTTTAGTTAAGAATCTAAAGATCCGTGGACCATTATGTGCGGCTCCATTTCTGCTGAGTCAGAGGAGATTGAAAACACTGCAACAGACAGGTAATTGGTTCCTAAAATTTTTGAAAGTTTTCTTTCATTTGTTTTAAGTTAATGTCACTTAATAGCTGTTAATTAAAGATAAAGCTGGGGCGCCTGGGTAGCTCAGTCAGTTAAGCATCTGATTTCAGGTCAGACCTTGCAGTTTATGGGTTCAAGACCCACATCAGGCTCTATACCAACAGCTCGGAGCCTGGAGCCTGCTTCGGATTCTCTCTCTCTCTGCTCCCCCCACCCCCACTCATACTCTGTCTCTCAAAAATAAAAAGATGTTAAAAAATTTAAAAAGATAGAGTCAATGCACCCCTATCTAAATACAGGGCTTGGAATAGATAGGAAATTAGTGTTTGTTACTGTCCCTTAAGCCTGTGGTACTGAGCATATGACCATTCGATTCTCATTATTTCACTTCTTAAATTCTACTCATTTTTTAGTAAAACAACCAGGAGTTTCAGGAAGGATAGACAACCTCCAGCCTGAGCTGAGATCGGCTCCACGTAAGGATCGGTGTGGCATAGGGAGAGGGCTCAGCACTGGGTGTACTGTGTTCACGAGGCCCCTGTGCACATCTCAGCTTCTGAGACCTAGCCGGGACTCTAACACTCCCTTCCCGGGTAAATAAACCGATGAGCAGAGAGTCAACGAACCCAGTTTACACAGCGAGCCATCTTAGAGCTGAGACTCAAACCCAGTGTTTTTGGAGCTCACCCCTCAGGACGACACAGTGGCCACGCGTGCCCACACATGTTCCCTGCTCGTTCCACGACATCACAGAGAGTCAAGGAAATTGTAAGGCCAGATTCCACTTGAGCGATAAAACTCACCATTTAATTAACTACATCATTGAATTTATTTATGCTCAATGGGGGCCTTGCTTTCAACCATTTCCTTTCTTAATTTTTAATTGAAGACAGCCTGTTTAGAGTTGATGGAATCCTTTGTTTGGTGGCATTAAGTACACGTAGAAAAGAAATGCAAGCTCATAGTAGATGCCTCTGGTGAGTGCTGTGATTTCGTGGATTCTGACAGAGACATCTCATGTTGTGTTCCGTTTGAATTTTGGTGAGCATGTTTCTCTTCTCGGGATGTGTTAGAACAGAGGTTCCAGGAAATTCCTTTTTTTTCTGCAAATCGAGCCAAGCCAGAAAAGGTCGAACACAGCTATTTTCAATATCCTTGCCTTCCCTAAAATTACTTGTAAATAATAATGCTTTGTCAGAACATCTCCGTAATGTTATATATTGTCTTGACCTCCATGATGGTAAGTTTGTAAAAATCCTTGAAAGTGGAATGTGCTACATATATTGCTCGCTCCCTTGAGGCGTACTTGGTGAGCACCCAGGGAGGGACCTGAGATGAGGGGTGCGTTAGCCTCCGAGAGGTTGCATTTCTCTGGAGCTCACTTCTTGCTGGTGGGACATCTACGGGTAGCCGTGTCCTTCAAGAAAGGCAATCAACAACCAGAGGGGGTGCTATCTACAGTTGACTTGAATAAATAAGAGTAAAAAATATACGTTTCTTTTTCGTATAACAGTATTAGCTAGTGGGGTGCAGAGTCAGAGAATGAGTCCCCAACAGACACACACACGCACGCACATGCACACACACACACACTCACACACACCCATCCCCACACACAAATGGCTGGATCTATATTAATCGACCAAACATGCGAGGCTCTAGGGCACGATCAGAATTCTGAGCTCCAAATTCAGAGGCTTGGGAAGATTATGTGCATTTCAAGGAAATAAAATGTCTACTTATTTCAAATAATGAAAATCACTTTCTTCCCCCGAAAATAGAGGAAATGCAATCAAGGTGCCATAGCCCCGCTCTTCATGTAGCCCTGTGAAAGCGTCCTGATTATCAGAAATAATTCTAAGAAGTCCTCAAAGATGAAGAACAGGTCACAAATGAAGAACAATTTTCTTCCTCTCAATCATACCCTTCCTGGTTTTCACAGCCAGACAGTGGCACCTTCAAGTCAGCTTCTTTAAAAACTTTTAATGTCATTTTATCTATAACATTATATTTTTATTTTTTATGTGGCAGGGGTTTGATTATATCACCTCCTACATAATAAGGTTCATTCACCAAAGCCCAGCTCCCTTCTCCTAATATGCTAGTTGTGCAGATGACCCCGACTTCTGTGAGGCAGTGAGCTCCATGGCCACGTTAAGTCTGTTAATTCCCAGGAGAGAGACTCGGGTGCAGGTGGTCATTCATAAATGATGAAGTGATAATAAAAGAGGAGGGGCCCAGGAGCAAGCCCCTTCTAACCTTCTATGTGGTACACATATCATTACATCGTTGTCAACCGGTCAATTATTCTGAGAGGGAGAAAATAGGATGCGCATTTTACAAACAAGAAGTCTAAGAATGGGGGTCAGAAGCCACTTGCTCTGTTTGGACACGATCCAAGGGTCACAGTGGAGTTTCAGCGGGGTCCCGGCTGCATTCCAGTGGGCATGTTGAATGGAAAACCATGACCGTGCCTCAGAACGGTCATTTAAAAATGCTTTTAGTAATCGCAACTCTTGCTTGCCAGTAATGTTTAAAAAACCAAGAAGGCAGTAAAAAGCACGTGGGATGTTCTTCAGATGTGATCCTCACTCAGAAATCCCGCTGCAGGAGGGCGAACTGGACACCGAACACACACACACACACACCAAAGAAAGCTGAAATATATATTTGCCCATAATATTTGCATACACGATCTAAAAATAAATACATGTTAATCTCTTGACGGAATTTATCAGGGATAAGAATACATCACTAAACAGGAGAAAAGGATCTCTCGGGAAGAAGGCAGAGATGATGAAATAAGAACAAAGCAATACTTCAGTTTTGGCAAAAGACGTATTTCAGGTGAAGGCAATGGAACAAGGATTGGAGAAGGACATGGTGTTTCTTACGCTAAACAAACCGCTTTGATGCAGGGGCGTTCAGGCGCTCACTGAGGGAACGTACGAGAACCATGAAACGTCACCACAGAGAAGGAAACAGGCCTTGTTCGCCCTCAGTATGAAGATTACACAATCCAGGCACGACTCTCTGGAGACCCAGCGACAAAGCTCCTACCGAGGTCATGGGTTAACACGCACACGTTCAGGGACACGGTCCCGTTACTCAGGGCCAACACGTCAAAGCTTGAACTCAGTAAGTCACGGAAGATGGTCTGCTGGTGTGTCCCATGAGCCGTGTGTCCCCTGAGCAGCTCCAAGTAAATCCCTCGCTTTGGTGTCAAAGATCCCACAGGCCACGACGTGTCGGATTCTCAGCGTCGTTCATTCCAGCAGGTGACGGAACTGGGGAGTTCGGCTCGTCGCGGTCCTTGGTATGGCGCCGCCTCTCCGCTGTCCTGTTCTCAGTTACTACTGCTCTTGGTGGAAAGAGAGGTAAGGACCCAGTTGTCTTCACCTCTGAAAGGGGCAATTTCCCCTTCCGTTTCCCTCCAGTGCCGTTTCCCTCCAGTTACTGCCGGAGCCATCATTCTGCAAAGAGCAGCACGGAGAAGCCACAGGAGCTGAATTCTGCTCTTTTTCCTTACACGAGGGCAAAACCCACTGACGCTTAAAAAAAGAAACAACTAGTCCAACATGCCCTGATGGAATCTTCTGCTCCCTCTTCCTCCTCTCCTTCTTCTCCTTCTTCTTTTCTCTTCCTCCTCTTCTTCCTCTTCCTCTTCTCCTTCCCCTTCTTCTTCCCCTTCTTCCCCTTCTTCTTCTTCTTCTTCTTCTTCTTCTTCTTCCTCTTCTTCTTCTTCTTCTTCTTCTTCTTCTTTTCTATCTTAGCTGATGATCATTCCCTTCTCAAGAGTTACACTGAAAAGTTTTGCAATAAAATTTAAATTAGTTATAAAATTAAAGTTAAGGGGCACCTGGGTGNCCTCTTCTTCTTCCTCTTCTTCTTCTTCTTCTTCTTCTTCTTCTTCTTTTCTATCTTAGCTGATGATCATTCCCTTCTCAAGAGTTACACTGAAAAGTTTTGCAATAAAATTTAAATTAGTTATAAAATTAAAGTTAAGTATATTAAAGGAAAAGAGGACTTCAGCTTGCAGCTTATAATTCTAGAGTTCTCCAAATACTAGTTGACACCAGGTACAAATAAGTCCAGGCATGGAAAGGAGGGTAACTACCCTCACCTGTCCCTGCCACGAGTGGGAATTGGCAAGAGCAGTGTATCTGGGACCAAAAACACATGTCCTCAACTGTACGTTGAGTCACACCTATAGTCCAAATCTGACACCAAGGGCCACGTTTCTGTGACGCATTTCCAGGCCAGCCTGGGGGCAGGAGTGAACTGTGTAGAAGAACGCTCTCACCTAACGCTGTCCGGGGTCCCCCTCTTTTGCACGTTTCCGCTGAGCTCACTCCACACCCACGGTTGCTCTCTAGACCTGCTCTTATCAGTTTCTCCACCTGTTTTTTTAATTAAAAACTTTTTAAATGTTTATTTATTTTTGTGAGAGAGAGAGACAGGGTGTGAGCAGGGGAGGGGCACAGAGAGAGGGAGACACAGAGCTTCTGGCTCTGAGCTGTCAGCACAGAGCCCAATGTGGGGCTCGAGCCCACGAACCGTGGGATCACGACCTGAGCCGAGGTCAGACGCTTAACCGACTGAGCCCCCCAGGCGCCCCCCATCTCTGCTTTTTACCGCTATTATTATTTGTTTCATACCGCCGCTTAAATATCTGCTGTTACTTTCGCTTTCAGAACGGAACCTGGTCCCCCACCTGGTCACAGCGCGAACAGGACACCGTTAGCCTCGCCCTAGCGTTCAGCACGGCGCCTTGAAAGAAATCGGTCTAAAAGAATTTTGATGTAGTTGTATTTCAACATGGATGCTGTTTTCTGAATCTCTGCCTGTGTGCTGGCTTCTCCCCTCCCCCTGCACGCAAACCTTTTGAGAGTGAGGGTCAGGGCGGGGACTGACCTAGTGGCCTGGCCAAGCGCAGCCCAGCTCACGGCGCTTGCTCAACACGGCTCCTGGAGGAGTAAGAGCCCCAGAACTCAGTTCCCTGACACAGCCAGTGAGGCAAGAACCTAATATTTTAAGGTGTGTTTTTTTAAAATAGCCTGACAAAATCACGCAATCAGTGAAATGGGTAAGACTCATTTCTACTCCATTATTTAGTTTCTTCCCGTCTTTCTGAAAAAGAAAACTAGGTCAGCAAAAATGTGAAAGTGTTGTGTAATAATCACTACAAATCACTTAGAGTTCTGGTTCAAGGGGTTTTAACCTGGTAATAAATTATCCTTCTGAGATGAGACTCAGAGTTAATTATGTCCATTACTCTAATTTTATTTAATATCTGGAGGGGAAATAAGGAGAAGAGATCACAAATAACTCAGCCCCGAAAGCCCTCTGTATTTTCCCTCTAGTATATTGAAGGATATTCTGAGTGTCCTACAGTCCCCGGCAGTCGGGCCTTTCATTTCATGCTGAACAAAGAACCAAAAAATGAACTGGCAGGAGGGCGGAGAAGTAATTTTTCTATTTGTCGGTGTCCACGGAAACTACCTCTTTGTCCCCGTGGCTCCTCCCCGGTCGTTAGTAAAGGGATCTTTCCTTCCCAGCCCCGTGCTGAATATTCAGTTCGCCCACGGGGGTTCTCTCTGCCTCCGGACCTGGCTCTTGAAAGCCATAAAAGCCTAATTAACCAGAAACCACATAATCAATCAGAATTCTCCCTGGAGGAATAGGTGAGTCACAAAAATCACAAGGAAGCTCGATCAGGAATACAGACCAAAAAAAAAAAAAGGAGAGAGAGAAAGAAAGAAAGAAAAATTGCTACTATCCTGTGCTTAGGAACCCAATCAAGCACCCTATGCTTCCTCTATGTAATGAAATGGAGTTTCTTCGTAATTACCCTGGCAGACCTGAAGAACTTCAGTCATTAAAAAGATCCAATTATGGTTATTAGTCTGTACTTAGTTGTGATGGAAACGTAACTCGACTATTTTAGAGTGATTTCTAGCCACTCGGGCTTAGAAGAGTGGTTTCTCCGATAGGCTGTCTCGTTGCACGACAAGAAAGTATGAATACTTGCGTGGGCTCTTCAGCTCTGGGGTCATAAAAATCCGCCCTGTACACGCCGATCCGTGGCACAAGCTTCAAGTCCGGGCAGCTGCAAATTTTCCTGCGGTGCATTTGAAAAGACTTTGTTTTTCTCAAAAAGCTGTTAACATTTATGTCCTCCAAACTTAATCTCTGTTTTTCTTTCCTTTCCTTTTTTTTTTTTTTTTTTGCATTTCTTAATTTTTGGCGGATTAGACCAGATTGTCTTTCTTATGCTGTTATCAATGGAAAGATAAACCTTTAATGCCTTCCTATAAAACCCGAAGATGAGATGCAAATGACAGGCAGGCAGTTCGTGGACCAGCTATACTCTGACGCGAGAGCCCGGGCTATTTTTCAGCCACACGGCGCCCGCGACCCGGAGCCCGGCCCGTCTCCCCAGGGCATGACTACGAAAAGGAACCTGTCAGCAGAAGGGTCGCTGGACGGTCCTGATGGGGTCAGTGACACAGGAGACAGCTTGGATCGTTCTCTGACAGCGTCCCTGGAGCGCTAAGGCAAGGCCCTTCCTCTGGCCTGGTGGCCCATCCCATGTGGATACGTGACACACGTGGGGTGTTTGTTTCCAGGAAGACTGTCCAGGAGACTCTGCATCAGTGGGGGCCCAGCCCGGACTGAGGTCCCCTCTGGTTCCATCGGGCTCGCTGGCGCCCTGGGCAGGGGTGAGGGGAGCCCACCACACGCAGGCCTCAGCTTCTCCCCAGCACGCCCCCCACGTTCATGGGCAAACACGATGGCTCCCTCGGGTGCAGATTCACAGGCAGGAGGGCGGCATCCTCACCAAGGCCATCTCGCGCGGCTGCGAGAGCGCTCGCTGCGGAATCTCTCTGCTCAGCAACACCAGGACTCAGGGCGAGTTCACCTGTGCTTGCGTTCATGTGTGCGGTGATCGCAGGTCACAGTTTCTGCAGAATATTTAAAAAGGAGGGGCGCCTGGGGGCTCAGTCTGTTAAGCGTCCGACTTCGGCTCAGGTTGTGATCTCATGGCTCCTGGGTTCGAGCCCCGCGTCGGGCTCTGTGCTGACAGCTCAGAGCCTGGAGCTGCTTCGGATTCTGTGTCTCCCTCTCTCTCTGCCCCTCCCCTGCTCAGGCTCTGTCTCTCTCTCTCTCAAAAATAAATAAACATAATTTTTTTTTTTTTTAGACAAGAAGAGATCCCGTCAGCAAGGGAGGCCCCAGTGAGGCTGCTGGACTCGGTTTGGGACAAGGGACAGCCAGCATCCATCATGCTCCTCTGCGGTCCCTCCAACCGCGTTTGCTCTCCCTCCTCCTGGGACAGTGTAACCGCGGGGTTCATGACGGCCTGAGCTCCTGCCCCAAACGCCTCACTGCAGAAACAAAGGGGCCTGTATTGTAATGCATCTGTTCAGGGTTTCCTTCATCCCTCGGGGCTCCGGCAGCACGTGGCCACGCGGCTCCCCTGTGCTGTGCTCGGCGGGCAGCTGGGCAGGCCTCGCTGGGCCCAGGTCAGGGCGTGCCCAGCCGGTCCGCCAGAGCGGCCGCAGCAGAGCCCCACCGTCGGGACTTCCGCACCAGATGCTTATTTACTTATTTCTCAAGCTCTGGAGACCGGGAGTCCCGGATCGGGGGGCCCACACTGTCAAGGGCTGGGGAGGCCCCTCTTGGTTGCAAATGTCCTCTCTTCTCTGCGCACACGCTCAGGAGGGGCCCCCAGGAGTCTCCTCCTCTTCTTAAAAGGACGACAGACCTGTGGGATTAGGTCCTGCCCTCGTGACCTCACTGCACCTTACCCCCCCCCATAGGCCCTGTCTCCACACACCCCCCACTGCGGTGGTTACTGCTTCAGCATAAGAATTTGGGGTGGGGAGGGACACGATTTGTCCATAATGAAAGGAGGTAATCAGATTGGAATGTTAGATTTTTCTGGAAAGAGAATACATGAGGACAGAGCAATAGAGCTGGAGATGAGGGAAGTGAGTGAGTAGGTCTGGACAGGTTCCACACACAGGGGGCTGGGACCTTGGTCGGTGGCCGTCTTAGGGGACAGGCCGTGTGTGCAGAGGCGGGGCTGGGCAGGGGTCCACAAGTCAAACACCTGTTCTCCTGGAGACGGGTTCCAGAAGGTGGAAGAACCAGGCAGCTGCTTCTGATAGTGAAACCGTCCATGAAGCCCCAAGATCTATCCGCTGCTGAAGAGCGGCAGTGGGGCCGCGGGCTAACAGCGCAGGGCCGGGCTGGGCCAGCGATTCCCCACACTTGAGTGTAAGGCTCCCGCTAGAGACACCATGATAAAAATGTCTTACCCAGGGTCTAGGAGACCCCGGACGCCTGGCGAAGCCACTGCTGTTCCAAGGCCCGAAACCAGCTGTGACCCACCAGAGCAGATCAGCCCCAAGTTCCGCCCCCCCCCCCATTTCCCTTTCCTAATAGGGCTAAGCAAGTTCCAGCATCAGCCATTCGAACTCAAGCCTGTTTAAACCTGCGAGCTTAATAGCCAATCAGAATGTCCTATAATTAGTTTTTAATGATCCAGGATTTTGTTGTTTTGTCAGCAGAGTGACTATTTCATATCACCCAAGGAGGGCTAAATAAAGGAAGATGCTACCCTGTAATATTCAATGAAATGGGTTAATCCAGGAGGAAATGCATGAAGGTTCATGCTGATAGAGGTGCACCAGTCATTCTGAGATCCAATGAGTAGCCAGAGTATTTACTATCATGTCTCTGTCTATCATCTACCTATTATCTATCTCTCTATCATCTATCTATCTATCTATCTATCTATCTATCTATCTATCTATCCGTCCATCCATGCATCTATACCCATAGCATTAAGAAATCTAACCTGGAGAAGCCAGTCTTGAGTCCATCTACAATGTTTGTCCCGAGATGCTTGTGTTACGGAGGTGCTGGGTATAGGGGATTCACTGAGGAAGAAGGAAGCAGAGGGAGATCCCAGGGAAACTCAACATATAAATCTGGGGAAGTAGGCTCCAGAAATGAGATTGATTTTCAATTCTTTTATACAGTGAAAAGACACCATATTTTAAGAAAGAACAAATATAAGGAAGAGATAGAACTTCAGGCAGTGGAGGCCCTGCTAAGGAAAAAAAATGCAAAATTTTTTAGTATGTTTATATTTTGGTATTCTTTTAGTAGTTTTAGTATCTTATATGTAAATATAAATCTTTTAGTATTGTTAATGACCCACGAGTTTTGGGCATAGGCCATGAGGACTGGACAACGGTTTGATATGAAAATCAAATCATTTTAAAACCGTGGTCAATATTTTCAGATCAATTTTTACATATTATTAAAACAGTTACAATAACAAAACCGAAGATCTCTGAGGCAGTCTACAACATCTGTCAACTATCTTCCATCTTCTTAAATCATCATTCAATAGCCCTTTAAGTCTATTGACCTGAAGTATTTTATCAGTAATGCCGCCAGCATCACCAGTAATAACGACCATTGATCAGGTGCGTAATATTTGCCGGGAAAAGTGCTAAAATCATTTCTGTTTATTACCTCTCTTCCACACAACTATCTGTAAGATGAAAATTATGTTTCCTATTTTATTTATTTAAGCAGGTTTAAGTAAGTTAGTTGAGGGCACACAGTAAGTATTGGATTTGTAGTTTTGCACACAGGTTAACCCATTTGGAAGAGACCAATTTACTTATTTTTCCTATTCAGGAGCTCTTTTGCAAAGATGGTTTGTTATCTGCTTTTTTGGAAAGGAAATATCTGCGAATGGTTTATTGTGTCTGCCCCTGAGGTCTGAGTGGGCTTTGTTTAATCAGCGCGGGGAGCTGGCACTCCCACTGCGGAATACAGGCATCTTCCTCACGTGACGCAGGAAGTGGTGTTTTTCCCTGAAGGCACACACTGGGTTTCATGCCGTGCTGTGGGGGTGTGTACCCCACGCTCGCAAAAATCCGTGTACTTAGCAGAACGCTCTAATCCACCCTCTTGAAACTCTGACAGATCTCATCTTTGGAAGTCCTTGTAATTCGCATCTGACGAGACAAGGGGCACGTGTGTGAGCAGAGAAGGCCCCAGCCCTCCGCACGCCCCTCGTGCCCAGCATCTGCGCCGCTCCAGCACACGCACTCTCGGGGGGGCGCACAGGGGCTCCAAGGGAGTCCGGGCAGGCGTGGGAAGTCCGTAAGGAGGCCAGGGGGGCCGCTAACCGCCCTGACTGGCCACCCTCCCCCTCCGGATGAGAGCTGGCGTGCAATACACGTGCAAGCCGTTTACGGGCTAAGAAACACGAATAAGCGGGGGCTCTGTCCTAACGCTCCTGACCCGCGTCACTTCCCTGAATTAATCAAACANGCTTGCACATCCAGGGCTTCGCTGTGTCAGCGCAGGGGGGGCTGAGACACAGCCGGGACACACAGGAACAAGGGCACGCGAGCTCGAGGCCCTTTCTCAAGTAGAAGGGGCCGAGTGCTCCCCGGGAAAACGGGGGACCTAAAGACGGGGTCGGAAACACACAGGGTTATCTTGCGCCATAGCATTAGAAAACCGAGGCCTCCTCAAAAAAAAAGGAAAGAAAGAAGACCAAAACTACAGTAGAGCATGCAATGAAATAGATGTTCAAAGGGACGTACGAGCCAAAAGGAATACTTTCTGACTTAGAAATTGGGTTCCTATTAAAAGATGTGGATTGTCAGACTGGGTAAAAAATGAAGTCCGAATGTCTCTTTGGCTCTAAAGTGACGTCTATGGGACACTCCATCCAACCACAGGAGGACACACATTCTTCTCAAGGTCACGTGGAACATTTACCAGGATTGAGCATACTCTGGGATATAAACTTAAAATAAACATAAAATCAAAGATAAGAATAACTAAAATAGAAATACAGAGTATGCCGTTAAGACCACAATGAGAAAAAGAAAACCCAGACATAAGCAATAGAGAGAGTGGGAAAATTCTGAAATGCCTGTAAATTTAAAGAAGAAAAACAAAGACTTCTGAATAACCTATGAGTCAAACAGAAATCTCAAGAAAAATTTAAAAAATATATATTTTATCTAAGTTATGACAAAAATAAAAGTTATTTAAATCTGTGGCATATAGTGAAAAACAATGCTTGGAGGGAAATCTATAGCATCGAATGCATATATTAGAAGGGAGTAGGGGCACCGGGTGGCTCGGTCACGTTCTCTGGGTTTCAGAGAAAGCGCAGGGCCCACTTCCGATCCTCTGTCTCCCTCGCTCTCTGCCCCTCCCTCGCTCTCTTTCCCTCTCCCCTTCTCTCCCAAAAATAAATATTAAGGAAAAAAGAGTAAAGACCTAAAATCAATAACCTAAGCTTCCCCCTTAGTAAAGTCGGGGAAGAAGAGAGATATAAACCCTCAGGCAATCAGAACAGAAAGTGATAAACATCAGAGCAGAAATCAATACAATTGAGAATAAGAAAACCATAAGGGAAAGCAATGACAACAAAAACTGGTGTTTGAAAACATCAGTAAAACTGAAAAAGCTCTAAACAGACTCACCAAAAATAAGAGAGAGAAGATACAAATTTCCGATATTATAAAAGAAACGACGGATCCCATAAACATTACAAGAAGCAGAAGGGTGGATTACGGTTTTGGTCACTTCCATGAAATAAACACGAACTTCCAACTCTCCCAAGAAGGAAACAGACTATCTCAAGGGACTTTTATCTATTAACCAAATTAAACTGAGAACTACTTTCCAAAAAAGAAATCACCAGGCCAAGATGGTTTCATTGGTGAATTCTATCAAACACTTAAGGTAGAAATGATACCAACTCTCCACAGTTTCTTCCAGAAGCTAGAAGCAGAGAGAACACTTCCTGAGTCATTCTATGAGGCAAGGATGACCCTAATAGCAAAATCAGATAAAGACATCACAAGTAAAGAAAAGCAAAATCCAGTATTACTCATGAACCAGAAGCCACAAAAATACATTAGCAACATAAACTCAACAATGTATAAAAATGATTACACACCTTAACGGGAGAGGACTTATTCCAGGCATGTGAGGCAGGTTTAGAATTTAAAATCCATCAGTGTAATCCACCATATCAGCCAGCTAAAAAAACAAAAAAATCCTATTTCCCGGTCCCAGAAAGAGAGATGTATCTTAAAATCCTCCGTGACTAATGAAGTCAGATTTCAAATTGATTCTGAGTTTCCTGCTTGCTGAAACAGAGAGGTATATACATATCTGATTCAGTATGAAAAAAAAATCTTATGATACAAAACAGAGAAGTGATTTTTCTTATTGTTTTCAGGAATTCTATTCAATTACACAAGACTTAAAATATAAATTTTCAAACATTAGTATCAGTTGAAGTTTTGATTAATATTACTTTTTTAGTTGACTCCATATTACAGTTGATATGTGATGGAATTCCATAGAAGTAAAAGCTATACTTTCTTAGGAATAATTAAAACCACAACTTTTTATGAGAGAGAGAGAGAGAGAGAGAGGGCATAACCAGGGCAGAGGGAGGGAGAGAGAGAGAGGGAAAAGAGAGTGAGAGAGAGAGGGGGGAGAGAGAGAGAGAGAGAGAGAGGGAGGGAGAGAGAGAGAGAGAGAGAAAGAGAGAGAATCCCAAGCAGGCTCCACACTCAGCACAAAGCCCAATGTGGGGCTCAATCCCACAAACCAAGACCTGAGCTGAAATCAAGAGTTGGAGACCTAACTGACTGAGCTGCCCTGATGTCCCAGTAGAATCTCTTTCTAAGACAGCCTTGACCATGGCTATTGTTGAGCTCAATGAAGCAATGTCTTTCTGGCTTCTCTATCATGTTTTCCCATCACCCACCATCCTGTCTACTTACTATGTTGCACTGGAGCCTGTATTTTAAAAATGTATTAAATATCAACATTCCTGTGCTTGAAACCTTTTCATACTGTCTCATTGCACTTAGGATGCAGTCAGATTCTATAGGGCCCTCCCTGAGCCTTCACCCCTGTCTGTCTCTCCAGACTTATTTGTCACATTTTTCTTTTTTTCAGGAAGATCCATCCATCTTGGACTTGTCCCAGCCTCTTCCTTCCCCCTCCGCCTCCCCAGCCTCCCTTTCCTCATCGTTCTTCTCGTTCCTCTCCCCCTCCCCCTCCCCCTGATCCCCCTCTGCTCCTCCTGTTCTTCCTTCATCTTACTGCTGTCTCGGAAGAGCAGCCCTGACCACTGGAGCCTCAGGACTAGCTCTATATCCTCCGTGCCCAGATGTACTTGAGACAGGGTATTCACCTATGGATTCACCATCTGGGGAAGCAGAGAAGAGAACACAAAAAATCCTGAAAGATCTCCAACATGTTTGCAGAAGCTCCTCATTCCGCTTAGCTTCTGACATTAGAACTGCCCTCACTGTCACCATCACTGCCTTTTCCATGACATCACTTGAGCTAGAAGTGGCTCCTGGCCACACTCCCAGGTGATGCTGGTTGTCTTCATCGGACAGTAGCATCACCCGAAATCCCTACTTCACTTTGACTAAACCACTGGAATAGGCCTGAGGGAATTCACGTATTCAGGATTTAATTCTACTCCAAACCTGAGAGCTGAAAGACTCATAAAAGAAGGTGCAGGTTGGAAGATCGGGAAAAAGCATGACTGTCTAGGCTCTAAACTATAATTGCCTCAAGTTCTGAGGGTGCTCTTTAGAAACTCCAGTACCATTGGTAAAATCAATTCATGGATGGTCAATTGAGTAATTGCATCTCAAGCATCACAAAGTTAAAAAATCTGTACAGAAAACTTATTTTGAGGAAGGTCAGTAACAACTGCTTATTGTAATGTCAGAAAATCAGGGTTCACTTCGATGGGGAACAAAACAGTAAATTAGAGCCTGGAAAGGTGAAAGAATGATGGTCTACAGAACGTAAGGCTCACACAACCAACCCCAGCATGCGTTAGCCCACGAACACATGAAGCACCAGGCACCAGGCACGGACAGCAGATGAGTCCTGCAATCAGGAATGTCACACAATGAAAACGAAAAGGTTAAGTGCAAGGACTTTGACTGAGAGATTCAGTCGATTGGCTAAGACAAGTTAGGGTGCATCAACAGAGGCGCTGGCATAATTGGAGCAGCAAAATGTACCATAAAGGTAAGAGGAGAGACATCTGTGACTCTGTCTGAAAAAGCGCTAAGTCGCTTGCTCCCCACTGCCATGACATCACAGTGGCGGATGGCCAAGAGCCAATGAGGCCAGAAAACATCAATATCTGCTTGAAAGATTGTTAGTGAATTTCAAGAAGCTGCTACGAAAATTTTGAAAATTTTCCCCAAGGTTTAACGTCTGGAAAGAAATCATTAGTTATTTCACTATATTGGAGGGCAGAGAGGAAAAATGCTTAAGTGCAATAAGAATATGAGAGTAAGGAGCAATTCCGCTATTCACTATTAATATTTGATTAGGAAAAAAAAATCCTTGGGCTGGAAATCAATAGTCCAGGATCAGCTGTTAATTATCTGTTCGGCTGTGGGCAAAATACTTAATATTTCTAGGCATCAGCTTTCTCCATTATAAAATCAGGTGGGAGGGTGACCAGGCAGAGCATAGGATTTTTAGGACGAGGAAAATTCTCTCTGTGGTATAATGATGGATATGCGTCATTGCACGTCTGCTCATTGCACCAAGGGGAGCCCACAGGTAAACCATGGGCTCTGGGTGCAGATGATGTGTCGTGCAGGTCACCAAGCGTGACAAACATACCTCCTGGTGGGCACATTGGTAGTGGGGGTGGCTGTGCATGTGTGGGGACAGGGGCAGCTTTGCATTTTCTTAATTCTCCCAACGACCTAAAATCTCTGTAAAAATACGGTGTCCAGAGATTTTCAGACTGACCTCCACAGTACTGCTGGAGCTGTGGGAGCTCTGAGGGCCGCAGAGGTAAGAGAGCCACACGGGATAAAGAAGACCTCTTCCCCAACCACACACACCCATCAGCGGCTGCCGAGAAGCCCTTTATAAGCCAGAATTCTGCTTTCCTCTGGGGCAAGATTTCCTTTGAAGAAGTAGTTCCATTGATGAAAACAGACTTGAAAAATGAACTCAATGTTCCCTTATAAGCCATTGGTCATAGTTTCAGTCCTGTTTTCATGAAGACGAGTAAACTGTGCTCTGAATCCAACGATCACACCCCTAGTCTCCATCTTCTATAATATAAACACGTACTGTCTCCTGACCTTGGATGTTCGACCTTCAGAAGGGTGAAAAATAGATCATTGGTTAAGCCCCCTGATCTGCGCTGCCGTGTCCTGGTGGCCGGAGTGGAGTGCGGCTTCCACTCACCCCTGAAGCCTGGGCCGTCTCGTGATATGGGCTGGAGACCCGCGGCGGGGCTCTGCAAGCCCAATTCTTAGCAGTGTCTGCGAGGGTGACTTTGGTGACGTAGCAGAAATTCTGAGATAGATAGAGGTCACCGAAATGCCAAGCAGAGATTTAAACCTAGGAAAGCGCACTGGCTTCTCAGAAGTGAAGATCTGAAGTGTGCTTCCTGGAATACGTGACCAGGAAGGTGGGCACATGAGTGGAAAAATCAATTCTGTGTTGTTCACCTTGAACCCTAACCCCAGTTCAGGAGAAGGACTAAGAAAAACCTTAGGAGGAGACAAAGCACCCCCTGTTCTACGAGGCTCTTTGAGGCAGAGGCACGAAGGCACCCGCATTGGGCCTTGTCTCATAAGGAACTCCACCCCCCAAGCCTCAGTGCTGAGGATGCTTCTAAGGGTTCAGAATCACCCTGCTTCAGGTTTCCAGTTTTATAACTTTCCCTCATAGCTTTCTTTCCATCCCAGCCCCTTGTGTTTGACAATCTCATTTCTATAACTCATTAAATATTCAATGATTCATAAGAACAATTTTCCATGTAATTTTATTGTTCACATTCTGGCATCAACTTCTTGTCCCAAATAAAATAAGTATAAATACCTGCCTGAGATAAAGGACATTTGAGTCTTCATTTCCATGGCACTGATCTCGTCAAAGGAGCTTGTCGGAGAAGACTCCCAAATATTACCGACGCTGCCTCACTGTTATAAGTCTGAGCAAATGGGGATTATGAAACAAAAAAGCCAGGAAGGCAGGGAAAATTCAACCAATCTCACACTAACTGGAGAGGAAGCTAAGAGAGTGTGAAATCAAAGAATAATCAATTTCCTGAAGGAATGAGGGGGCGCCGCACGCCATTACAGATTATCTCAAGGGCGTGAGAAGGGCAAAGAAGGCTGAAAACTTTGAGCCAGAGGATCTTAGAGGAGCAGGATTTTTCCACTGGAGAAAGCGAGTCCCACCTTGCACCTGGCGTTTATCACGAATTTCTGCATTTCGAAAGGATTCTGTTCTCGGGCAACGAGTCGACATAAAAATTAAAATTATAATAAAATTCCCCTTTTCTTCTAACTGTACATGGGGACATGAGTTCCAAGTGTAAAACAGCGTTTCATGAGGCACACACGAGAGTTCACTAATGTGGTTTAGTGGTGGGAAAGACCCCCCCTCAGAAGCTCGGATTCCCCTGCCTGCCTTCCTCACCCAGCTCAGCATTGGCCCCCACGTTTCAGCAATAGTCTCCCGGTGCCTCAGGCATCCTTGCCTGACGTGTGCACTGAGTAACGCACCACCAGTGAAGACAAGGACCTTCACCCTTCACGACTGCATCTTTGCATTGCCCAACTATGAGACCGGTCCCAGGAAGGGTGGATGTGCTCAGCTGTAAATCCAAGCCTGGGGCCCCAGACGAACCCCTGATATGCTGCCTCCATGCTGGAGAGATGCTATGGGCTCCCCGATGCTCTTAGAATATGTGTCAGAACCCTAGGTAAAATTCTTGTCGCCACCACCACCTCCACCGTCACTGACCCCTGGTCTTCACCTCCCTCTGCCCAAGTTCCCTCATGGACTCAATTCCCCTGCGGGTGCCCCTCTGGCAAATCACATCCTGATTGTGTGTGTCTTTGAGTTTGCTAAAAACACTCCAACCCTCTCACTCTTGGTATTGTAGGGAAATCCACGAAGTTGAAGCCAGTAAAAAAAGGCCAAAGTCAACACCACTACCTAAAACTCCAACACATTTGTCTAGTTCAGAAACTGAGGAATTATGATCTTTTGGGGGGTCGTTTCCCCGAGGTTAAATCTGCCCTGCTATCTGCTCCTCTGCCTGTCTGCAGGTTCCCTCAATGCCTCAGGTCTCAGAGATGACTTTGTTGAAATTGTACTCAGGCCTTCAGACCTCTATCTCCTCAGTAGCAGATGCTGTAAGCAGACTATCTTCCTATGGGCATTTTCCTTCTTTCTCAACCACCCTGTTCATCATCTTAATAGAAAGTGCACTGATGTCCCTGTAAAGACTTAGGTAACGCAGAATGTCCTACGTCATCTGTCCTCATACAGGCTATTAGTTTGGTTCCTATTAGATCCACCCTTTCAAATCAGCTTCACAGTTTACCTGTGGTTCTGAAACAATATTCAAATTACTGTAAATGCTCTGTGAATATTCTTTTGTTATGATTTCCAGTGATTAGCATTCTAAGATGGTATGCTTTTGTCTTGCATTTTCCATAATTATAAATGGTACTTTTAAAACGTAAAGTATTGCAAAATTTCAGAGTCCCTTGATATTTTCACCTCATAATCCCTGCTTCTTTCTCTCTTTTTTTAAATTTTATTTTAGAGAGAAAGGATGAGCATGAGCAAGGGAGAGGGACAAAAGGAGAGAGGGAGAGAGAATCCCAAGCGGGCTCCACATTCAGCGTGGAGCCTGACGTGGGGCTTAATCCCGCAACCCTGGGATTATGACCCAAGCCAAAACAAAGAGTTGGACCCTCAGCCAACTAACTGAACCACCCAGGCGCTCCACTGCGTCTTTCAAACCAGCTAATACATGGGTGAACTCTCAAATATCATTTTATAATATTGTAAATATAAGAGCCCAAAAGTGTTGTCAGCATTAACATTACTACTAAGTAAAGCGATTCATGATGACGAGTGAGAACATCTGTTGGTTCACAAACTGGCCCCCATACCTGAGGACAAAGAGACTCGGAACATTAAATAAGTGGCAGTTATAGGTGGCACTTAAATAAGCAAGGAAACTTACATATAGGGTGGTCTTGCATGGTCACCAAATGAGTCCATCTCCATATGTGTCCTCAGCACACCAGGATCCTGAAAGTCCGTAGAGAGGCCTTACCCAGGCTCAGTCACATACTCAGTCCAGATGGACTCAACACCACCCCACACTCTCAAGGCTGCGCCCTTGAGAGCAGCTCCCCCCATGGGAATGGTGGGCAGAGCTATACCCCAAGGGCAGGAGAGGGTGAGGAGCCTCCACCTGTCCAGGGCTGGCTCACAGGTAATGGCAGGCACACCCCCTCGATGGCCGGCTCCTGTGGGGAGGCCACAGGGACAGTGCAGGCGCCTGCACACGTTCTAGGTCGGCAGGAGTTTTAGTGGATAATATTTTGACTCTTCCCATGTCATACGTTCTTCCTAAAAGCCTGTTGGGAAACAAAGACAGACTAGTTCGCAGTCATGGCATAAACCCCCCTGTACCTAATTAGTGCGGGCGCTTTCACTGAATTCAAAACATTACTTTATGCCAATGTCCATGTGCAATGACAGCCTGTAGTTAGAATCAAATGAAGGGAAATAAAAGAAAGGCATTAATTCCCATTAATTGTTTCTGTATTGATTCAGCTCAAATCTGTGAACCTGAGAAGGGAGCACAGTTTTTCATCAAAAATACATTCTCACAATTTTATTTGGAAATTTGGATCCTTTTTAAAAGTTCTACACATAGAGACAACTGTCATATGTGTCTCCTCTCAATAGAGAATTTTTTTTCAGAGAGAGAGAGACAGAAAGAGAGAGAGTGCACGTGAAAGTGGGGGAAGGGGGGGAGAGAGAGAGAGAGAGACAGAGAGAGAATCCCAAGCAGGCTCTACCCTCAACTCAGAGCCTGATGTGGGGCTCGATCCCATGACCTTGACTGAGTTCATGACCTGAGCTAAAATCAAGAGTCTGCTACTCAACCGACTAAGCCACCCAGGTGCCCCTTGAAAAATAATTTTACTAAACAGATAGATGAATCTTCAAAACAGTATTATGAAAATATGCTTAAAGTTTTTATTTTTCTCTTAATTTCAGTAAAAGCATCACTTTCTTTGCTTTTGGTCACTTGTATACACATAAATATTTCTCCGAATAACACATCCGTGTTGCAGGGCTCTGCTGTTTGGCTCTGATCAAGGCGGCCTGGCACAGCCCCATGACCCCGATAGGACTCCTGTGGGCTCACCTGCAATTGTCACCTCCTGGGGAAACCCCCTTGTCCCCCATTTGATACTTAGTCACTTCTTTTTAAGAAAATCTAACCAGGGTCTTTTTTCTTTCTTTCATAGTTTATTGTCAAGTTGGTTTCCATATAACACCCAGTGCTCATCCCAACAAGTGCCCTCCATGCCCATCACCCCCCTTCCCCTCTCCCCACCCCCATCAGCCCTCAGTTTGTTTTCAGCATTCAAGAGTCTCTCATGGTTTGCCTCCCTCCCTCTCCCTAACCAGGGTCTTTTATGTTTGTTTACGAAACTTCTCATGAATCTTGGATGTTTCGGTAATGTCTGGGTAAAGGACAGTCGCTGAGTCATATTCCTTGAATTTCTGGTTCACCAACAACCTAACAGAATGCTCCTGGGCTGTGCTAACCAGTGGGGATAAGTGTAAACCAGGTGGTCTTCACTGTGGTTTTAAAGGAGCTTATATAATAGGAAGGGTTTCAAACATGAGGATCAAGCAAAAATACAAATAATTTCTCTGCAATGGTAAGAAACAAAAATGGAGCAGAGAGCAAGGAGTACAGCATCAAGATGCCTTCAGTTCAGGTGGACGGGACAGTGCAGGTGGTATTTCTGGAGTCAGGAGCCGTAACGTCAGGAACACAGGACAGTGAGGGTGGGAACATGGAGGCTCTGAGTCACCCAAGGTCTGGGAATTCCCAGGGCTAGGGTTTGTCTTCAGTGCAAGGACAGAACATGAAGGGTTTTAATCAGGGCAGCGATGCCCTCAGACACGTGAAAGACGACCCAATACAACAGACAGAGAAGCTACGCCTCGTGGAGCACGGGAATGGACGGTATTAGAAGAATAGCATGTGGAAGAGCGAATTAATTACTAGCTTGCACTACTCAGGTGTTTTAAGTCCCTCAAATGCAATTAAACATTCAGGCCTTTAAACAATATATAATTGAATTCTTTCAAAATGTCGATAACCGTGTCTTGCTTTTAGTAACTGGCACATGTTACATCCACTCCATCAAAGCAAACACGAGCCCGATGCTCAGACACATGGCTGACAGGAGAAAGGCAGTGTTCCCAGTGCGTCTTCCCAGGAAGACAGGCACCTAGACTCCCTGTGACCACGTTTGACTTTCACCCCAACCGTTCACCACGTAAGTTTTCTCACACCAAGACTCAACCTCGCTGCTCCCGATCCAAGATCTCTTGGTAGCCAGCTGAAGTTGGCCTTTTGTCTGTTTCCTACGTTAGGCTTCGTACAACTTCGCTGCACTGTCACATGCTGTGTCCACAAGATACATGCGGCGATGTAAATATAAATTAATCGACATGAAATAAATTTGAAATTCGGGTCTTTGGTTACACGAACCACATTTTGACTGTTGAACTGCCATATTTGAACCATATTTCAACATGTCTCTGAGAAGAACGAGGTGATCTTATTACACAGAGCAGGCGCAGGACTTTTCCAGTCTGGAAGAAAGTTCTGTTGGACAATGTGTTATCACTGTGTTTTCTGCAACACCGTGCATTTTAAGTCTTCCATACAGCAAAGAACTGGGCTCCAGGCAGAGTGAGCCTATTGGCTCCAAGCAACACTAGGTAAAAACAAAAAAAAAAAAAAAAAAAAAAATCACTTAGAACTCGGTGTCACGGGTGCTGGAACTCCAAACTATGGTCCCACTGTTAGCAAGAGGAACTGCCAGCCTCCGCCCCTAACAGATACTCATTTAGCTTAGGAAGAGAGCCAAACAATAATAGTAATTGTAATAGCGGTGATAATTATAGTTAATGTCATGCAAATTGCTGGAAAATGAGTGATATAAAAAGACCAACTCCACAATGCTGCAAATATATCTCTGCTAAGGGCTTCTACACAATGGCAGACCAGTTTAATATCTCTTCTGCATCTGCCCCTTCCTGTCTCTCCTCTCTATGGCGGCAGCCTCTTACCTTTCATTTCTTTCCTCATTCATAGCACAGACATCTGCAGAATTTTGATCAGAGAAACAGCTAACATTCGCTGAGCCCGTACTACATGCGGGCACCACAAGGATGCTTGTACACACCGACCCACTTAATTCTCCAGCATCCAGGTGGAGGCGATGCCATTATTTACTCTGCAAATAAGAAACGAGGTGCTCAGAGAGACCCGGTAACTCGTTCACAGTCACACAAACCTGGAGAGGAACAGTCGACATGGGGACTCGGTCAGGGGGGCCCCTGGCGCCTGCCCTTCATCGTCTGCGTCCATTCTAAATACCTAACGGGCTCAGTAATGAAGACTTTTAGATTCCAGAGAAAACTAGGAGTCTCACCCCCTTTGCTTCTAGGAGATGAAACTCCCCCGTGAAAGCCGTTCTCCCTATACCAGGAGGAAGGACACATGCTTGTCACCAGAGATTGGGGGCGGGGAAATCTGCTAAATCCTGTTAAACCAGCTCATATGTTCCCTTACTCTCCCCACACAGTCTAGCTACCTTTCTACAACCGTATCTCTTCGTTCAACCCACGTGGGCCAGCACACAGGCCTGGCCACTTCCTGAGGTCTCCATTGGGCTCCAGTGTCAGACTTCCCTTAAATAAATCTGAGTGGTCAGATTCGTGGCCTCCTGTTCATCGGTCTTCTGTGAACCTAGTTCTCAGGCTTGCTGGGAGCCTGGGAGGTCCCGGTGACTACAGGCTGAACGATACGTGAGCCATCAAAGTAAGATTCCCAGAGCCGTCACGCGGCAGTACCCAAGGGGAAGTAAGCTGGCTCTTACTGGTAGGTATTAAAATCATATGATCAATGCTATAACTGAAATTAAAATTAAGTGAGAGAGATTTCCTGACCAGAGGTACAGCTTTGGTGTTTCAGTCTTTATAATGCCACTTTGAATACCACTAATATCATAATAAAGATATATACACATACATATATGTACATAGACACATATTACATACAAATATACACATATACGCATTTAAGGCTCACACTGTTTCAATGCTAACTCACACTAAGGTTTTAAAAGTGCGGTGTGACTTTCAGACAGGAATATATCCGTCAAGAAGGTTTTCCAAAGGAAGAGAGGAAAATTATGCTAACTTTAAAGATGAATTATATCATTTTGTAGATCCCAGTCAAATGAAGCATTGAAATAGCATAGATTGAACATAAAGCCGATGAGGTATTATTTAGAAATGTCCTTCTGAATTATACTTATTCAGTGTGGAAAATGGTATCTATCTCCCAGAAGACAATGTGCTATAGAAGATAACGTATATGTTGTTTGAAGTTTGTTAAGAAATAAATTTTTCCAGAATAATGAAGAAGTAATTTATGCCTGACAAAATGACTTTGTAATCGCCGAATGAAGATAAAAGGGAAATCTGATTACCCTAATTGATGGTGATACGGCAAAGGCACCCCGGGGGCAGCACGGTTAGTTGAAAAAACGCTGCTGATTGGGAAGTATTAGCAGATATGTCGGTGTCCTTGCGGTGCAGCCGAGGTGCCACTTGGCGCGGCGGTGGCCCGCTCCCGGCGGGGATGCCGCAGAGGGTCTCACGCGACAAGAACCAAGCGGGCCCGCGGGGTCCGGTGCCGGGCGGCAGTGTGGAGCAGGCCGGCGAGCTCTGGGACAGATGCCGGTCAAGGCAGAACGGCTTGCCGCCTGACTCTAGCGTGACACCATTTGCTAGAAGCTGAGTCCTAACAGCCTCCAATAAAATCTAATTCATGCAAAACGACCCAACGAAGCACAGCATAGATTTTGGAATCTACCTGAGCCAGTTCAGAATCAGGCTCTGAGTATTTTCTCGTGAGTTAGAAACTGTCAGGAAGAAGCAAAGCAGGGGTGACAACAGAGCGTCACCACTCGGGTCGTAAACGTGACGGAGGTGGAGGTGCCTTGTCCTTCTTTATTCCCCTTCCCTGGAAAGGGAGCAGGTGTCGCTAAGCTGTGGCTTCTCCGGGGAGCCGACCTGAGGCGGAGGCATGCCCGCGGGGCCAGCTCTTGGCATCACCCTCTTGCAGGAAAGAGGAGGAAAGGGGCCAGACGGGGCCCCTGGTCGGGCAGGTGCACAGCCCGTCTACACCCCGCTGCTACCACACGGTGCGGAGAATCCCATCCGCCGGGTATGCACACGGACCCTTCAGCCAGAGACTGGAGGCGCTGGAGAAGATACATATTAAAATTGGCATATTGTGTCCATTATTCATCAATACCATGAGGACTCCGCAGAGGCCCACGGTAAGTTACAGCAGGAGACTAGAGCTAAGCCCTGATGCAGAGCCCGCCTCCCCGGGCCAGGTCCCCCTCTTGCCCTGCGTCCAGGGCCGCCTGGTGTCACGTGTGCACGCTTGCCCGCCCCGGCTCGCACAGGGTAGCTGTGACTGTCCCATCCCCCACGGGCAGGGAGCAGTTCAGGGTTCAGGGGCCTCCCTGTGCAGTGACCAGATTATTTATTGGTCATGGTGTAAAATTTGAGGTCAGCAAAAAAATCCATGAAAAAACATTAATAATAATCCTTGAAAAAATGGAACAAGAAATCTCATTTCCTATCCCTTCCATTAAGTTGACTACAATGGTGTGAGGAGGGCCTTGTCTGGGGGTGAGCGTGAAGATGGCAGTAAAGGTCCCAGGTGTTTCCCGTCAATAGTTCACACAGGAGGGACACACGTTGTCAGGCCTGATCGTGTTTGGATTCCGCCAGATCCTGCTAGGAACCGAAGACGGAAGAGTCGGGGACTGGTTCTGGTGACAGAGTATCTTTCTGATGTAAACATTCAGTTTTCCACTACTATGGCCCTATTTCACACTTGGATGATCGATTCTCTCACCCTAAGAATGTGTGAGAGAGAGAAAGGAGAGAGGGAGAGATCGAGGGAAAGAGAGGGAGGGAGGGAGACAATGGAAGAGGAGTCACACTTCATGGCAAACCTCTCCGGGGCTCCCATCGCCCATTAACTAAAATGCATTTAAATATCATCTTTGAGAAGAGCGTGCACATCTGTGAACTGACGGCTGTGGCCGGGCTTTGCTGTCACATAGTCCTGTTTATAATTCTAGTGTCAGAACTATCTACCTGCACGGGTATTTTGCTTTCGTTTTGCTTTATGAATGAATAATGTGGGGGAGGATGCTTATAATGCCCTTTTCTGATCACTCTTCAATAGAATGTATCAAAACCCCACTCTTATCCGAGCTTTCATATTTTAAGTTCGTTTGATACACCACACCTGTTTTTCTCTCTTCAGAATTATGAAATCCATTGTCCCACACATGTTTTCCTGGTTGAAGTTTTTATAAAACACAATTTCTTAGCATCGTCCTTTTCAGGGTTTGGAGTAGCAGTGACTTCAAAAGGAATTTTAAATAATGGCTAGAGAAAATTTCAAAACAATACACACATGAGGATTAGTGCTGAATCTAAATGACTCTGCGTTGGAATTTTTAATGAGGTGCAGCTTCAGAGAAGTTATTTGGAATGCCCTAGAAATGACTGTATAATTAACTCTGTCTGCCCAGTGCTAAGGGAGAACACTTAAGATGATCATTTCCTACAACTTGGTGCTAAATCGCTTGCACGATCTTGCCACGCGGCTAGCAGGCAAGTCTGCTCCCTTGCGTCTGCTGCGTCCGTTGTTCCGTAACTCTGCCAACTTGCGATCAAACCCAAGAGTCGTGCAGTTTCTTCCGTTCCTTCCTCCCTGCTCTTCCCCGGCTCTCGTAAACCAGCCCCAGCGCGGAAGCAGCTGGACATGCCTGCATGGAGGTCCCACCAGGCAAGGACGATGGTGCACTTCAGGCGTTCCAGAGGATAAGGAAGTGAGAGTCATCACACGTGCCATTACGAAGAATGCCAAGGGCTTATGGGTGGCTGAAGCACCACGTATTTACGTCGATGACTCTTGCGGCCGTGTGCCTGTGGTGTGTGAGGAGGGCACGTCTCCATTATCACCCTCCGTGTCTCACAAGGGGACAATGTCAGCTAATGTGCTTTCTCACCCCATGGCAGCTGCTCTAACACCACACCAGAGATGGGCGGGTCAAACAATAGGACTTTACTCCATGCAGCTCTGGAGGCTGGAAAGTCCAAGGTCCAGGCACCGGCAGATTTGCTATCTGGTGAGAAGCCACTTCCTGTTCATAGACGATGTCTTCTCTCTGTGTCCTCACCTGGGGAAGGGGCGAGAGGGCTCCCTGGGGACTCTCTTACAGGACGCTAATCCTATCGTGGGGGCTGCACCCTTCTGACCTCAGCACTCCCAAAGGCCCCACTTCCTAGCACCTTCTCTGGGGGTTATGGGTACCAACCTCTCAATCTGGGGGAACACAAACATTCCATCCATAACACATGCTCAAGGTCAAAGAGCAAGTCAATTCCAGAGCGGTGCTGCACACCCACGCAGCCTTGATAGGAGTCCACACTGAGATGTGTGCTTCTTATTCTACCTACAAATATTGTTTTATTTTATTATTATGTTAAATATCCTTACTGAATCCCAGAATGTGTATATCCGTGACATTTTATGTATTTCAATCAGAAATGAGTGAATATTCACTTTATCACTTTGTATATAATTGTCATTTTAGTTGTCTGCTTGTCCTAAGATTCTTAAAAGACACCATTCTTTTAAATCTTTTTAATGTTTATTGATTTTTGAGAGAGAGAGAGAAAGAGAGGGCACGAGCCAGCGAGGGGCAGAGAGGGAGACGCAGGATCTGAAGCAGGCTCCAGGCTCTGAGAAGTCAGTACAGAGCCTGATGCCAGGATGGAACTCAACGGATTGCGAGATCATGACCTGAGCCGAAGTCCGACGCTTAACCGACTGACCCATTCAGGTGCCCCAAGAGACATCATTCTTAAAAGACATCAACTTAATAATGGTTTAAAGAATGAATGAATAGTATCCTATTCTTCCTTGTAACTTGAGCTTTTGCAAAGAAAAGTCATGGCTGCGTTATCAAAAGACCTCGAAGAAATATAGTCTTTCGGATCTGGGAGACAGAGATATGTGAGAGCCAAGCCTTCCTGGTATTCCTTGTGGTGTCCCCTTTCCTATCTGACAAAGGCTGACACAATGTGACAAGGCATGCCTTCCGTTGAAGGCCTCCTGACCGCCCACAGATCACCAGCCATCTTTTTCCAGCAGCGTACGTAAGTCATTTCCAAAGAAAGGAAATTCAAACTCTGCTATAGGAGGGCCCGTGTCGTATTATACTTGGGCTGGTCTTTTGCTTTCTCCATGAGACGTCATGGTCACGAAAGTTTAGAGCAACCAGACTGGACTATAAGCCCGGCGCTCCTCCATTTCCTGTCCCACAGTTGGTTTTCCGTGAATTCCTTAAAACACAGTGTGCAACCAAATCTTCAGAGACAAAAATTGTGGACAACAACAAAAAAAGCAAAAAGCATATTCTAAAAGGAATGAAAGTAGGTATCATGAGGGAATATGAGTGAGTGAGAAACAGTGACCCTGAGCCTGGTGAAGAATATCCTATATGGATCCCATGAATATCTCTTAGTAAAGGTAATAAAAAAAGGTCCGTTGATTAAAAGAAATTGAATCCACTGCTCATCATACCATCTCATGATTGAAAGGTATTCCCTGTAATCGCTTCCTTTAATGAAACCTCTGTCGCACATTAGACTTTCAACCCTGGGATCCTGTGAAGGGAATCTCTGGCTTCTATGACTTGTCATGTGACCCCATCCATGACATTTAATTAGTTACATCTATTAAACGTATATTTGGGGTTTACTAAAAATAGGGAGAAACCCATTACAAAAAAAAAAGGCGTTTCTCCATAAAGTATATAACAGAACTTAACCCTACTATCTGCATACCTGGAGGTATTTTAGCAAACTCAATCATCTCTGATAAATGGGTTTATACAAACAGATAAGTTTTAATTTTAGAACATGATTGTTTGCACTGAGGTATATTTAGAAAGTACCATGATATGTTCATTTACTTTAAGAATGCGCTTTTAAAATGCCATGTACTGGTAATCTTGTTCTACAAGGTGAATTAAAATTATACCAGTTCTGTAAATATGCAACTTAATGTACTAAGAAAAATTTAACAAAGTTTTGTCACTACTACCAAGCCATCAAATATGTATTTTAACAAATAACAAATTAGTTGAACATTTATTCAAACATAATCTTTATTTTCAGCTACACACTGTGTCACTTTTATAAGCAATAAAAGAGGAAAGGTAATTTTTTAAAATTAAAAAAATTTTTTAGCATGTATTCATTTTTGAGAGAGAGATAGACTGCGGGTGGGGGAGGGGCAGAGAGAGGGAGGGAGACACAGAATCTGAAGCAGGCTCCAGGCTCTGAGCTGTCATCACAGAGCCCGACACAGGGCTCGAACCCACAAGCAGTGAGATCATGACCTGAGCCGAAGTCGGACATTCAACCGACTGAGCCACCCAGGTGCCCTGGAAAGGTAATATTCTTAAACAAAATAAATGTATTTGTACTTTAACAAAATACCTCCACAATTTTATTATTCACTTAACCAATAAAATCTATGAAATACAGTGGTTATATTTTTTAAAAATTGTATGTCCTTTTATGCCGAGTCTTAAAAAGATAAATGACTTTTCCTCTTGATTGTCTATATTTTTTATGTAAATACTTTAACCCTGTAGAAGTAAAAATAATAGTTGGCATTTTAATTTAGATTAGAATTTGAATCTGAAACTAACTGAAATGTATTTCACTGCAAATTCTCAAAAGGAGTTTGGAAGCACTCAGATTCAATCATACTCAAAGCCTGACAGTGTTTTTCCATTAATATCTCCACTCTCATTCGAAATAGGTTTTAATGAATTCACAAGTTTGCAAATGATTACTGATCTTAATGGAAAAATAATTTCAAAGAAAATCCTCAGCTATTCAAATGTCACTCATAAATATAGCAGAACGAAATATAATAGAGGAGATAAACAGAAAGTTGTTGTGGTCATAAAGTTTATCTACAAACTTGATAAGAATGAATCCATTAGTCCAGTAGAGGATTTTGATTACGGGCTTTTCCTGCGTGTGGCCAAATGCTACAGCTGATAATGCTTTCTTGGGCACTTCTGTAATTGATGGCCGTATCTTTTTGTACCATGCCCAAATAGAGGTTACATCTGGATAATAATGAATAAGTTGTTGGAAATTGAAATAATTAGAAAAATGATTTTGACTGCACAACTGTTAAAAAATGTTTGGTACAGATTTTCACTAACTTAATATTTGATCAGATCTGGGTTTAAATGAATCATGTCAGTAGAATGACATTTCCGGTGTGATTGGAAATAAACAAAGCATTTTAATTCACAACCAATGGGTAGCGAGAAATCAAATAGCCAGCGGTAGGTAACTCAAATTTCTGTCAAAAACATCCCTCAATACATGGAAGTCCAGATTGATTCAAACTCAGAGTAATTTGGTCAACGAGTCCCCGCGGAGTCTCAAACACAAGTGGATCCGCATAGTTTTCATTCATTCAAATAAACCAACAACTACATCTCAGGAGCACATCACTCCACGGGATTCCCTCCTGTGTGTCTTCACTGGTTCAGCACTATCACTGAACGCCCAACCCTGGACACACTGAGGAGACGAGGGGAGCGTGGGTTGGCATTTTCCACCCGCAAGACAGAAAAGGGAAGAACTGATCTGCTGGATCCTGTCTCCCAGTGGTCAAGATTGCATTCAGGGGCTGTTAAATCATGCGCACTTCCAGACAAGACGTGGATGAGACCACACGTTGGTCCCAAGAAACCTCGGAGCAGAGGCTGCCCGTTGTGCATCCAAGAAGAGGGGCTGTTACACAGGCAAAGAGCTGGTGGCTGTGGGGAGGACCAGATGGAGGGTGTGGACAGGAGGTCAAATGGGGCACCAAGAGGTGTCAATATAGGAACTAACGCAGTCTCAATTCACAGGCAGCCTTGGCTTCTGCAGAAGGAGCCGCAAGTTATCTCCCGGGGAAAGCCTTCTCCATCCATAGCCCACATTCACACTGATTAAAAGCAAGCAGATGGAGCTCAACGTTAAGAACGATCACACATGCGAGGAACCCAAACCACCAGAAGTTAGGCTTACCCACCACAAATAAGCAATGAGTGTTGGCCTTTCTCCCCATAGATCTTCGGATTGTCAACCTTTCATTCCCAAACCCTGGAGTCACAAGAATGTCAGCCTCAAGAGCACATATACTTTAGACTCCTTTGTTCAATCTTTTCTCTCCAGCACCCACAACGGCACCTGGAATATAGCAAGCAGAAATAAATGCTTGTTAATTAAAGGAATACATGAAGGACTGGCCTATTTTATACTAATGAGGAAGTACCATGAGGGAAATGCAAAGACAGACCACAAGCCCAGAGGCAGAAGGCAAAGGATTTCACTGATGAATGAAAGTGGATGAACAACCTATTTCCAGGAGAAGCGGCGGCTCAGACCCTCTGCTAACGGGTGGAGGAGCCTGAACTATGCAGAAATCAAGTGTGTGCAAATTGCAATTCAAAAGAAATTCCATTTCACACTCACCGAATTGGCAATACTTAAGAAATATGATAATACAGGGGCGCCTGTGTGGCTCAGTTGGTTAAGCGTCTGACTTCAGCTCAGGTCATGATCACATAGTTTGTGGGTTCGAGCCATGTGTCGGACGCTGTGCTGATGGCTAGCTCAGAGCCTGGAGCCTGCTTCAGATTCTGTATCTCCCTCTCTCTCTGACCCTCCTCTGCTCACCCTCTTTCTCAGAAATAAATAAAAAAAAAAAAATTAAAAAATAAAAATAAAAAAACAGAAATATGATAATACAAATTACTGGTGAGGAAATGGATCAATCAAACTCTAGTGCCAGGGTGGTAAGAATTCAAATTGAGAAGACTCGTTCAGGAAACAATTTGACCTTATCTGGTGAAGTTGCGTGATTATATAGCCTAGAGGGACTGCACTCCTCGGGACATGCGCATCACGGGACGCTTTGCACAGGTGAACCCGGAGAATTTCCGAGAAGGGTCGGAGCTGTGCAGCTTATACAAGAAGAAATGGCTGGAAACAAAGTAGGTGCTCTCAGCAAGGACTGTATATGAGTTGCAGTAAATATTTCTACTAGTCCATTTTACGCAGCAGAGCGAAGGAATTGATCGCTACAAACACGGCTGGGTCTGGGAAGACAATGTTCAATAGCACGTAAAGTTTCTGGAGACAACAGCACACAGTAAGAAGTGTGTTTATATGCCTCAGTGGCATAGTATAATCAAACAAGGTCTCGGTGAGCCACACCCATGCAAGAAAACTATGAAAGAGGACTGACTAGTCAACACAGAATTCAGATAAGCGGTTACCCCACAGGGGGCACAGGGCATGGGGGGGGCAGAGAATGCGGTGGGACTGGGGCGGAAATGCCCAGAGACTAGTAACCACACTGGTGATGTGCCAGGTTCAGGCATTCATGATGTTATGGGGTTAGGACTTCCACGCACAATGGACATCCTGTTTTGTGGATACGAAACATTACTTAATGATTTTAAAAAGCTGTGAGGTTGAAGCACCCATCTCTCACCTTAGAACATCCAAGTGCTCACTGGCTGATCCTCATTCTTCTTCCAATTTACATCCAGCAGTTTGCTGTGGTCAACCCTTGGATGCCAAAACACACCCAAAACTGTCTCCATTTTGTATGTTTTGAAAACAAGCTCTTGCACTGACAGTGAAACTCGAAATCCGTTGTACTGCTCTTCAAAGGTCATTCAAGAGTTTTCTCTCCCGTGGAACACAATGCAGGAATCTCCCGTGGCTACCAGGACCTCCGCGTCATGGCGCCCTCCTGCATCTCCAGCTTGGTTATCCCCGTTCTCTTCCACGTGGCCCACGCTGCAGCCCTATCCACAGAAATGCAGGTGGGCACATGCTCTCATAGTGGCAGAGGAAGGCTACGCGGTGGCCGGGAGCACACACGGTAGAATCATGTTGCCTAGCCTCACATTCTGCCTGTGCTCCTGACTTGGCAAGTTACTGACCCCTGGGTGCCTTTGTTTCCTTGCCTGTTGAGTCCCTGCCTCACGGGGTTGTTACAGGCCCTAAATGAGTTAATATTTGTAAAGTGTTTAGGAAATTTCTTCCTGAATGGGGAATGCACGAGCTCTCCATAAGTATTTGTTGCACAAAATAAGTGGGGTGCCTCCCACTGTGTCTGCTCAGGAAGTCCCAGCTCACCTTCAAGTCAAGCCTCACCTCTGCAAGGCTCCCCGTGAATTCTCTGGCTCTGCCAAGCCCCCTGCAGGCCTTCACCTTTGGAGCCAGGTAGATCCCTGGTTGGTAATTGTCTGTCTGCTATTCTGAGATCACAATCCAAGTCTGAAAGAAGGAATCTTATTTTCTCCTTGTATATTTTTTAAATGTCCTGGTGTCTTAGGCATACTTTGGAAAGGCTTACCAAACAGTAAACTGGGAAGTAAGGGGAGCAGAAGTGAATCACAGGGCACGAGCTGAAGGAAACAGATAAAGCACCATTCACATACATGGGAGTGAGCCACGGGTGGTCCTTCTTGCTCTGAAATTGAACACGGTGTCTGCTGGAGCGAGGTTGTTCCACATGGTGTGGGCTGATTGCTAGATTTTCAGGAATATCGCAGGCTGCTTGTCAAACACAGACATTATGAGAAAGCAAATTGCATGAACTTATTATTAAAGAAGTTACATTAAAAACCAAGGTAATCTAGACTCAAAATGTGTTGTTCCTAATTATGTTGCTGTTATCTACATTCACAGGTGATTTTTATTTATTATATCTCTACGGCAGGAATGCCACACATCCGGCTATGGGTTTCTTCCCAACCTGGCAATCAGTGACTGCATGTCGGTAGCTTGAAAGCCATGAGGACGGGCCCACACCAGCGATCAGGTCTTGATTTAATGTTGGGTGGATGATATAGACTTAGTAAAATGATGGAAAATGTTAATAACGCAGATTAAATTTAAAAGTGTGTCATGTCTGCAGCTATTAATTTGTGAAGACTGAAGCTCTTGATGGGATTTCCTTCTGCTATTATACAACTGTTATCCGAGAAGTCAGAGAACTCAGTTACTTGGTGAAATAGTGAAGTCCTGGCATATTTCTGTTCGACTTTGATAAACCAACATTCATGCCACAATCATGCCTACATGTTGGGCACAATCAGCTTGCCTACAGATACAAGAGTTTGGCAAAAATCAGTGAAAGCTGTCTGTGGGAGAACCAATTTGCTGGGTGGAATTTGTAATAACATTTATTGCATATGTGTGAGTTGTGTGCCACACCTCCTTTAGGTAAGTACGATTTATAATAAATCTAGGTACACGTGTCAAATGTGCTTTTTTGTCTCGGAGCCAACTGTTAAAGCATTTATCAGAAAACCACTGAAATAATACATCACATATTTTCAGGGCTACAGAAAAGTATGTTGAAATTGTCAGTGAAATCCAGTTTTGGTTGTAAAGCAATGATCGAAGTGCTTGAAAAAAATTAGCTAAATGTAAATGGCACTAGAGAATGAGAAGCAGCATCTGCTTCAAATTCATGGTATGTTGACCTGGAGGGGATGGGCAGTTCCCTATTAGCAAATCTGGGTAAAGAATTGTCTCATGTTATCAGTCATGTATCTATAAACAAGAAAGATGTGAGGGAAAAAAAGAATAGCCTCATGCTATTAAGAATCACTTTAGAGGGGCACTTGGGTGGCCCAGTCGGTTAAGAGTCTGACTCTTGATTTCAACTCAGGTCATGATCTCACTGTTTGTGAGATCAAGCCCTGTATTGGGTGCTGTGCTGACAGTGTGGAGCCTGCTTGAGATTCTCTCTCTCTCTCTACTCTGTCTCTCAAAAATAGATAAATAAACTTAAATTGTAAAAAAAAAAAAAAAAAAATTAAATGTAAAAAAAAAAAAAAAAAAGGAAAGAAATGTTTGAAAAGATTCAACAAACTTGGGCAAGGAATGGGAGGAGGGCAGAATCTTTGGAAGGGCCACACACAGTTGAGTTTCATCCTTCACAAAAGCCTTCGCGAATCTAAAGCAGAGGAAAGTTGGCAATGCCATTTAGATGAGTGAAACCAAAGACTTGGCCATGTGGGAACCACATGACTGCAATTCGAGGAACAGTGGTGAATGTGTCTGTATGATTTGAAAAAACGAAAGGGCGCCTGGGCTCACTGACTTTACACGCTCCCTTTCTCCCAGCTCTGACACCTTCCTCCAAAACCACAATGACAAAAATTCTTTCTCTCAAGGTCCCACTCAAGTTTCATTTTTTTTTTTTACTCCTAGACTCCATAACCATAAGAATTCTCATAATATTGATCTATAACTCATGTTAAAACTTTGCATACTTACTTATCCTGTAATATATTGTAAC
Source organism: Crocuta crocuta (assembly GCF_008692635.1). Lineage (NCBI taxonomy): Eukaryota > Metazoa > Chordata > Mammalia > Carnivora > Hyaenidae > Crocuta > Crocuta crocuta. Next base: position 11,869,739 of record NW_027529424.1, on the reverse strand, counting down.
ATATCATATGACTCATTTCTTTAAAAAAATAATGAAGTATGGCAGGATTTAACATTCTTCATGGATATCAAAATGGCTCCAAAGCTGTAGAAGGAGTCTGGCTTCCACTCTTTTACCAGCGTACTGGCTTTTACTGTCAGTCTGGATTTGATTCAGTTTCTTTCCCGGCAGTCTCTGCCTACCTCAGGTGCCACTCCCACCCAGTCTCCACAAGCTCTACCTGTCACCTGTGAACCCCACAAGGGGCCCACGATGCCTCCCACTCACTCAGCAGTTTCTGATAAAGGACAGAGGCCTGTATGCCAAAGGGCTGCAAGGTCAACTGCAACAATTCTGCCTGGTGACCCATTCCTATGACTCACCGATGGAATTGTGGGAGACCGTCAGTGGGTAGAGACCAACTGGCTAACGAAGCCAAAATGAGCTAACTACCCCTAATGTGCAAGCTGCTAGTCAGGCTCACCTCAGTCATTTCAAAGCAAATTCCATGGTGGGCTTTCTTCCCATCCAAGCTGTGACCATGTCACAGCCATCATTCTCTGGACAGTCACCCTTTGTGTAAACACGTAACCCATACATGTATATACACACACTTATGTGTGTATGTATGAAATCAGGGTGTCGGGTGGTGGAAGCAATAAGAGATTGAAGTACACAGGTGATAGACCTTACTTCCCAAAACTTTGTCATCGTCTCTGGATTCAGTTATCTCCATAGCCAAATAAAACTCTTTCTGTTGATCTGAGGAAAGGTAACGTGACCAAGGAATGACTCTTCCACGGGCCCAATTTTGTTCCAACCAAGGCAACAGAGAGAAGGGAACATGGATGTTGAAGGGATGTAAGTCTAGAATCTTGCTGTTGTCATTTACTCACCAGCTGGACCAACATAGGCACGTGAGACCTGCCACTTGGAATTCCTGTGTTCTAGAGTCATGGTGTCCACAGTCAAAGCCAAGTTTGTCTTCAGTCCTTACTGTGGGGTTGCTGGGCCCATGCTCCCCAGTCCAACCAACCTCTGGGTCCTGGTAGGGTGAGAAGAAGGAGTGGGACTCAATCAGCAGGACAGCTGTAATTCTCTCTGCAAACACTCAAACTGGAGCAAACAGGAGATGGATGCAGGCATCGGCAGCAGGAATACAGGATCCTTTCTGATGAGTTCCTTCCATTGGAGGCAAGGTGCCACCCGGCAAGACAGGCACCTGATAAAGCTCCGGGGCCGCCCCAGTGAATTCCTCGATTTGACCAAGATAACATATATTTAAAATCCCATGGTGCCTCTGAGGCACAGAACAAGTTCTTACCCAGATCCTTAAAACAGATCACTAAAATATTTCTCCAACTATTTGACTATAAAAAGAAGAGTCTTCAGTTGACCTGTGCACCCACAGAATTGTATTCTGCTTGATCTCATCTGTCAACTTTCTTACCATAGTAACAAAGGAAACGGAGCCGGCCCCGTGAAGTATCAAGGAATTGCCTTCTTTGATCAGGGACTGTGTCCCCGCTCTACTCCAGACCCAGAACACAGGGGCCCTGGAAGCCCCCAGATGGAAGAAGACAGTGGGTGAGCTGCCTACTGAGCATTTCCTGGCATAAATAAACTCACTGACGGGAAAAGTCTTCTTCAGAAGTAGCAAACAGGAGCACGAGCACTCAAGAAATCTTGACTGATGAAAATGGCAACACACAGGGAGGGCAAAAGTAGTATTTTGTGCTCTGAACAGTCATGGACTCTCTGCATGGAAGTGACCCTTGGTTGGGTTTTTTTGCTTTGATTCAACAACCATTAGCATTTTCCTGCAATTCAACGATGAATTAAGATAAGTGAGAAGTGGATAAGATCTACCAGACCGTGTGTGCTATCTCAGCTTTTGGGTGAACCCAGCCTTGCCCTTCTGTGTCCACCATGCAGGCTGATTTTGAAGAATTTCTGGCCGATGACCTTGATACACTGAGGAATAGCTACCAGAGAACGGAGCCAGAAAACAATTTACTTATTCTGAATGCTGTGGTGGTCCTGAGCTTACAGAGAAATGAGGAGAGGAGAGTGGGACAGAGATTGAGTGAGTTACAAATGGAAATTGTATTTTGGATATCTCTGTGACAATAATGGATGGGGCCCAGTCTCCCGATACTGCCTCTATTGGGAAGGGCCATGCTTCGAGAAGCTCACGGACACTGTCTTGTCCTTGCTCACATAATGATTTTGTGGGTCTTCTTGTGAATCAGGACTTCTTAAGCCTTATGTAAGTCAAACAGAATTCACTTCCACCTTCAGAGATCAGCTATAAGCATGATCGACCCATGTTCGAGTTTTTGAAGAGAAATGTCTAGTTAAAGGGAGATTCACATTTCTCTAGTCTTCTTAAAACTACCTCTTAGGATCTCCACACAAATATCTACGTCTGCACTACTACAGAAGCTAGCCCTTTTTGGACATAATTAGTAGCTTAGTCATTAACGGTGTGTCAATTAATGTTACAAAGAAACTAATGTGATTTGTAAGTTAATGGGAAGATCAAGTTAGACATAGTGTATTTCCATTCTTGTTGAAAAAAAATATAAAGGAATATTCAGACATACTTTGCTAAACAAAATGCTCTTTGCTACAGAAACTTTGCAACACAGCAAAAAGACTCCATTAAAAAAAGGTACTTTGAATAAAGATGTAGGTATGAAGGAAACTTAAGAGTTGTGATCAATTTAAAAAATTATTAAATGGCCCATACATGAGATCATATGCTTTTCATGACCTAAATGCATTTTTCAGCCCAAGGGTAAAGCAAATTAACAGGGCTCAGCATTATGGCCCCTGCTAGCGGATGGTGAATTCTTTTTATATTACTGTGAATATGTTGCCACTGTAGTAATTTTGCTCCTGCAGCCGTTGGCTTATTTCATCAAACATTGTTGGAACCATTTAATACACAAGAGACCAGAGCAGCGCCAAAAACGCCATATAAATATACTTGCATTACAGAAAAAGTCAGTACAGAAAATTCCATAAACATCTTTGGTGACTTACTTATCATGTTTTATTTTTATGTGGCTTCCTTATGTATTATAAGGCTGGCCCTGCCATTTTGCCAAATAAAGTGGCATATTTTTAATTAGATCCAGGGACGAAACCTTGGAGGACATAGAGAAACAGCACTCGTGGAAAAGATGACATACCCTAACTTTCTCTAGAGAAGAAGAAAAAAAGGAAAAGCTATTTCATGGCCTTGAAGTATTAGGGTCATAAACTGATAAAATTATCCAGAGGAGCCTCAGAGACATCAGAATATTCCCCATTTAAGCAGCAATATGTTGAGGAATAAATTTCCATTTTTAGTAGCTCAGTTCTGCTCTCTGTAACCCCTAAAGGGCACTGCTGCTCAATGTATCTTTGTAAAGACAAAATTGTGGCCGTTGACTGTGCGAATTTAACCAGCTAATGTTGATCGCCGCGTCGGCCTCCTCCATAGACTAACACTGTGCGCCATGTAACGGCTCCCATCGCTTCCTCCTCCAGGGAACTTGGCCAACGGTCAAGGAGAATGACCTTCCCCAGGCATTCTGGGCTTCCTTCTTTCGCAAACGTACATATTGATAGATATCGCTAATTAAAACATCCGAAAAGAAATGGAGAACTTTGGAGGAGAATTTCATGATTTCATAGAACAAGCATGAGTTTCATGGCACAGAAAATTACCCTCCACGAAAGAAATCATGTCAGTTTATTAACTTACCGAGATACAGATGCCTTCCTGACCATCACGCCAATTTCTTATTGATTTCATACATAACATTACAAACAAGCCTAACTTTCGATCTCGGTTAAAAGTAAGTTAGAGCTTATTACTGTCATACGTCACCATGGCAATTGTCTCAAAGAGCAAAGTTCCTAAGTAATTATTAGTTCATTTTTATAATCCAGGCTAAACGATATAGGCACAATTTCTTACCTGTAATTTCTGTTCATGCATTTAGAAAGACAAAGATCAAAGAAGATATGGTTTAGACTGGACCATAGTCTGTCATAGTTTCCATATGTATATATGATATCTTGTTTTAATATTGCATATACTAATATGTGTATATATTTCTTGGATTAGGAAAAACGCAGTCACCTACATGAAAGGAAACATATCTTTACAACATACGTGTCGATGGAGGGGTGAGCAGGTGGGGCCCAGGGTCTCTCCGGCAGCGGAACTGCTCTGCGGGACAATACAGTGGTGGACGCATGTCCTTACACATCTGTCAAAACCCCCAGAAGGCACAGCATCAAGAGTGCGCCCTATGATGCACTAGGATCTTGGGGTTATGATGACACATCAGCGTGGGCCTATCAATTGTAACAAATGTACTGTCAGGTGGAGGACATTTGATAATGGGGGAGCCTCTGGGGGGAGCACAGAGGGCACACGAGAAATCTCTGTATGTTCCTGTGTACCTTTGCTGTGAACCTAAAACTGCCTGAAAAAATAAAATCTAGGGACTCCCGGATGGTTCAGTCTGTTAAGTGTCCAGTTTTGGCTCAGGCCATGTGTGATCTCATGGTTCGTGGGTTCGAGCCCCACATCGGGTTCTGTGCTGACAGCTCGGAGCCTGGAGCCTCCTTCAGATTCCTTGTCTCCTCTCTCTGCCCCTCCTCCACTCATGCTCTGTCTCTCAAAACTGAAGAAATGTTAAAAAAAATAATAAACAAATGAAGTCTAGAAAAACCTCAAAGTCACGCAGCTCCTGAAGTGGAAAACGTGTGTGTGTGTGTATAAGCTTTCCTATCACATTATTCAATTATTAAACCAAACACAATATTTAAATAATTGCATAATGAACATCTTGCCACACAAACATATGCCCACTTGCCAAACTCCAGACCGTTGGCCATGATGGTGGCCTTGAACACGACGCCACCTCATTTGGAGACCCTTCAGCCTCCTCGCCACGGTCTGATCCCTCAGACGTGCCTGACTATGGGGGCAACGGTGGAGTGTGTACTCCAGACGGAACCTCGGAAGCTAAGTGACCCCCCAGTGCTGTGTTACCACAGCGATGCATCCAGGCCCAGCCCTGAAGTATGACATTCTACCTAACTAACCGGCCACCTGCCCTTGCGATGTGGTCAGAATCCCTGTGTTGCTCATTTACATATCCGCTGTCACAGGGCTTTGCTTATCCCAACTGGAACAGCAAGACTAAATAAGCTAAATTCGATGGCGTGAACGGTCTCCACTTCCCACCCAATGTTGATGGCAGTGAGCCCATGAAATTTACCTAACCTGAGATATTCCCTAAAATAGACACTCTCCTAGAAATCACCACATCTCACTCGATAAACAGGTAGAGTCATTTACTCCCTGTTCTAGTTTTTGATGCTACTTCTAAAAATCCATATAAGGGAAATAATTCAGAGAAATTCACCCAGAATTACGATCTATGACCCACATTTATTTTATCACTTACGAAAGCTAACCAGTGATGGAAAACATAATAATAAAGCATGCCAAGTATTTAGAGGGTCCAAAGTTTTTAAAATTTTTATTACTTTTTAAAAGGTTATTTCTTTTGAGAGAGAGAGAGAGAGAGTGAGCACGAGCTGGGGAAGAGGGGAAAGGGAGAAAGAGAGTGAGAGAGAGACTCCCAAAGAGGCATGCACTGTCAGTGCAGGACTTGATCTCAGACCATGGCATCATGACCTGAGCCGAAATCAATCGAGTCCAATACTCAACTGATGGAGCCACCAGGTGCCCTAAGGCAAGGTCCAAATTTTAAATAGTAAATACTAATATGGATGATGACAGACAGATCATTTCAGGGTATGGAGTAGCTACCAGATTAGGAACAATCTGGTCCTCTGTCTGATAATAAAGATGACTTACTAAATCTTTCAAAGCAAAATCACACAGGTGCAAGACAGAGGTTTGACGTCTGGAAGGTTGGGGATTTTTTTTAAATTTTTTAATGTTTATTTATTTTTGAGAGAGAGAGAGATAGAGCATGCGCAGGGGAGAGGAAAAGAGAGAGGGAGACACAGAATCCAAAGCAGGTTCCAGACTGTCAGCTGTCAGCATAGAACCTGACATGGGGCTCGAACCCACAAACCATGAGACCATGATGGAGCCAAAGTCAGAAGCTTAACCAACTGAGCCACCCAGGTGCCCCTGGAAGATTGGGGATTCTAAATGCAGAGGAAGTAATGTGTTTTTTTTCTGGGTCTTCTATCATCTTCACACTACATTTATTAATTTACAAATCAATTATATTATTGCTGTGGAATACTATTTTAAAAGGAAGTGTGGGTTGTAAAAGAGGTCTCTTCAGGAAAATTAATGAATACTAAGCTTGAGTGAAACTGAAAGAAAAAAAAAAACCTCTTCCCGAAATCAGTATTTTGGGGATACAGGTAAATTTTGGGATATGAGAAGAAAGGATACAGTGAAGGTGGTAGCAGAAATAGAGGAAATAAGGACCAAAACCAAAACCAAAACAAAACAAAACAGATGTGAGTGAAACCTCTCCCCAGCAGAAACCTCTAGCATCCTGGTCAAGATGTGCAAAGATACTCATCTGAAGTCTCTGGAGACTGAGCAATGGGCTTACAACCAACTGAGAATCATTTTTTTCAAACATATCGACAAGGGCTACTGTTTTCCACTGCAGCCGCTCTAATACGGGGATGGGGTTTCTTATCATGCTTTTCGTCCATGTTCGTTATGTCTGAGATGCTGAGCATCTCGTGTGCTGACTGGACTTCCGTACATCGTGTTCAGCGGGATGTTCTTCCAGGTCCTGTGCCCAGGGTGGGAACCCTCCCCAGCACAACCTGACGACCAAGATCAGCACTGCAGGGAGCCCCCTCCCGCGGCCTCGCACCACTTCGGATCCACTAGGGAGCCACTGCGCGTTCCCACAAAGACACATTAGGTGAGTAATGAAACTTTTGACGCCTCCCTGACCTCCGTGCTACGTCTCAGCAGCCCTGGGTGGGGCCCGCCTCATCCACTTGGCAGGGCCAGAACCAGCCAGCACTGATTGCTGTGTGTCTCCTTGGTTCTTTTTCAAGCTGCTTAAGATGCAAGATTGCATTTTTACGTGTATGTATTTATTTTGAGAGAGACAGACAGCACAAGTGGGGAAGGGGCAGAGAGAGAGGAGAGGGAGAGACGATCTCTGCAGGCTCCATGCCAGAGCAGAGAGCCTGGCGTGGGGCTCAAACCCAGGAAGCGGAGAGATCATGACTTAAGCCGAGACCAAGAGTCAGGTGCTTAACCGACTGAGCCATCCAGGTGCCCCAAAGACTGCATTTTTAATTTGACACCTTTCTACTTTTCCAAGATAAGTATTTAATGGTATATATTTAATGCTATTATTTCCTCTAAATACTGCTTTAGCTTCAGTTCACATTTTTGACATGTTGTGCTTTCATTTTCATTCAGTTCAAAATCACTTTTAATTTCCCTGGAGGCTGCTACATGGAAACACGGACTTTTTGTGTTTGTTTTTAAGTACTTTTGTTAATTTCCAAGTATTGGGGGATTTTCCTATTTTTCTGTTTTTGGTAGCCAGCTTAATCACAGTACAATCGGAGAATGTAAATCTGTAGGGTTTTACTTTTTTCAAGTTTGCTAGATTTTGTTTTGTGAACCAGATCACCACCTTTATTGGTGATTGCTCTATGTGCACTTGAAAGTGATCCTTCTTTCTCTGTTTTTAGTTTTCCTTGGGTGAAGTCAACTATAAATGGTCAAAAAGAACATATTCTAACCTCACTGACTGTTTGATACCAAGAAGTGGAATTTCTGTTTGAAAATAGAGTTTCTGTAAAGCTATAATCCCAATAGTAGAAGACTGGCTCCAAATGGTCGAGCTGCTTAAGATGCACCTTCCCTGAAGGGGAAGTCTTACCACCTAGATTAGGCTACAGTGAGCATTTTGCAGAAATCACTCGAATGGGGGATTTAGTTTATCAGTCAGTTAGAAGATGTGGGCTAAGAAGACATTTCGCTGATGAGTCGTGTTATTTTTAATTCAATCAGCCTTTTTCCTGTGTTTCTTTGTCTTTTCTCTCCTTCTTGGAATGAACACAAAACCTATGACAACCTTTGGAAAAATCAAGTAAGAGCCTTCATATCCCTCTCCTTCTTTTGCCAAAACAGGCCTGAAGTGCCTTCCAAAACGGGAACTGGGTAGCGTTTCTCCCGAGAATCTGAGGCTCTAAAATATCAAAAGAGAATATAGCAATTTAACATGCTTCATGGGCTCCTATCCATGCACATCTTTGTGCTAAATCATGTGTTAAATCCTCTTAGCTAATCATACACATGAAGTCAGGTTCAACTCTGTGAATGCTTAACACACTGTCTAGACCTGTCTGGTTTTTAACTCTCCTGCATAAAACACTGCATATGCTCCTGGGGCGCCTGGGTGGCTCAGTCGGTTAAGCGTCCGACTTTGGCTCAGGTCATGATCTCATGGTTCGTGGGTTCAGGCCCTGTGTCAGGCTCTGTGCTGACAGCTAGCTCAGAGCCTGGAGCCTGCTTCAGATTCTGTGTCTCCCTCTCTCTCTGACCCTCTCCTGCTCACTCTCTCTCTCTCTCTCTCTCAGAAATAAATTTAAAAAAAAAAAACATTTAAAACATTGCATTGCATATGCTCCTTACACACTTGTGTGTCTCTGCTTGTGTGTTCATTAGCTCACAGAATTATTTGGTTAGTCACACTGGTTATATAGACATACTTGCTCTTTTTTCTGCCACTCTAGACTTTCCTATTTGGCTCCATGATGCAGTATTACATCATCCCAAGGTCCAGGGGGTTGAAACAAGGTGCTCACTTAGTGCCTGACTGAAGGGCCCACGATCTAGCTCAGGCAGGGCTGGGACGCCTTCCAGTCTGGCTATTCCCACTCACATCGGGTAGACCCAGATGAACTCTGCTTACAAGGACTGGGAGCCAGGTTCCGCTCCATCCATACCTTCTACTCTAGAAGGCCTGCTCAGGCCAGCCCTAGACACATGGCAGGAGGAGAGATCGGAAGGGCAGCCTCACGGGGCGGCTGGGGGTCCGGACCCAGAACTGGCACAGCTCACTGGGCTGGGTCCTGCTGACCAAAGAAGACTCTTGACGAGGCCAAACCTCTTATTCTACGTCAGCTGTGATTGAGGACTTCATTCAACCAAATTGCCCAACAAATTGGCAAAAGGTCTATGTATCGCGTGGTCGGGAACACGGCTTTGTTATAATAAAACTCCACATAACGAACAGAGTTGAAAATAAAGTGTTAACCTGAAAACCAGGTCTAATATATATATGAAAAAGATCATATTCAATACATACTTATGTTATAATTCATAATTATAGCTGGTGTATATATAACATTTACAACCAACATTGTCCCCGAGAGATTTCCACGCATTAACGCATTTCATCTTCATACAAAACCCGCTATTACCATCTCCACTTTCCAGATGAAGAAATGGACCGACAGGCAGCTTGCCCGATGTTGTGCGGCCAACAAACATGTGAGTCAGATCTGACCTCAACACCTGTGCTGTGCTACCTCTCGAAATGAACAAAAGCATAAATAATATAAACAAATAAAAGCAATCGAGAATCCTACGACTATAAAATATTAGAATGAAAATAGTCCTTAAAAATGACCTACTAGGACAGCCTTCATTATTCCCTAGAGAGAAAAACACCATGAGAGGAAAAAGAATGTCCTTGCTCTAAGGCCAGCAGGTGGCCAAGCCCTGTCCCCGCCCTGTCTCTCACAGTTTCTACCAGACAGGCAGCAAGAAATCAATGGTGATCAAAAGCTAAACACCCATGGAGGGAAGGAAAATGTATAAGGATTTGGAATAATAAATAAAAATGTAGAGGCGCCTGGGTGGCTCAGCCGGTTAAGAATCTGACTCTTGATTTCAGCTCACATCCTGCTCTCTCGGTTAGTAAGTTTGAGCTCTGTGTCGGGCTCTGCACTGACAGTGTAGAACCTGCTTGGGATTCTCTGTCTCCCTCTCTCTCTGCCCCTCCCCTGTTTGTGTGCTCTCTCTCTCTCTCAAAATAAATAAATAAGCTATAAATAAATAAATAAGTGATTTAAGAGGTCAATAAGTCAAGTTAGAGTCAAGCTATAAAAAAAAAACAACTAGGAACTTTTCAGTCTGAAGCACTAATATTCACTTGATGCGAAGTCCTCTAATAAAGTTTATTATGTCTTAATAATCAACCTTAAAACAAAAGTGTGTCCAGTCAACATCACACAAATGATACCCAAATTGAAAAATTCAGGTATTTAATCCATAAATCTGTAGTGGATAAAGGACATAAACTTAAATATATACATGTATTCTATGATTATGTAACATGTATGCTTATATGTAATATCATATATTTGGATTTACAAATAATATATGATTTAATACCTAATATTTGCATTTTTATATATAGTTATGTTTTGTGGTTTTTACAATTACACATTCATTGGCATCTTTATTGGGATATACTTGTAAGGGTACAATTAAATGATTTTTTTAGTAACTTTATAGTGTTATACAACTATCACTACAATCAAGTTTTAAAACATATAGTTATATATCATATCTTTATACATGTATTACAAAATATTTATACACACATATAACGTATATTACATAAATAAATATGGGCAGTATAGATACATCAATGTAATTAATACAGATATAAATTACGGTGCATCCATTAAGTGTATATAATGTATATGCACACTTATCTATGCCGTGCACAACGTACATTACTTGGATGTGTTCCCTGCACAGACCACCCGCCTCAAGCAGCCCCAGCTACCTTCCTGCCTATAAAAGCAAGCAGCGTTCTAAATGGAAAATGAAAGGTTATTTCACAACTCATCATGGCTGACTTCCTCTCACCCAGAGTGCGTCCACTGCATGGGTTTTCCTCTCCAAAGAAATCACTTAATTTATATTCTCTGCAAACTTAGTTAATAATCAGAGGGTTTATTTTTCCCAATTAGGACACCACTAGATAAATGGAAATTAAAAAGTAAATTATGTCTTAGCTGCGAGGATTAAAATGGACCGCAGAGTGGGCTCTAAGAAACACAATGGCATCTCACTTCTCAGTGTACCTTTGGCACATGTGCGTAACGCCCTGAGCCTCTTCTCCAGCTGGGGGAAGGAACAATGACTGCGACGGCATCATGTCGGGCAGAGTGCTTGACGATCATTATCAGAGCCAGTGTGATCATTGTCGCACGTATGGTGTTAAATGTAGCCTTCTCGAAACTGGGAAAATAATGTTGGCAATGAGGCCAAAAAGTTGGTAACGTGCTCTGTTGCTTTTCCTCCAGTATGATTGTGTTAACCTCTTAGGCTACTTCTCAAGAAAGGTTCTACCTCTTTAAAATTCTGTCAAGTACAAGATCAGATTCTCGTTCTGGTTTCATACAGGAGACGCTGTTCATTTTCACGCGTCAATTATGCAGTTGGTCCCCAAAAGCTGCGTTACTGGATTATGTGATTAGGACCCCCCCCTCCAGTCTACGGTGCACGTGGCAGCCTCGGTGATTGTACCAAGTGGTTTCACCTTCCCACGGAATGCGATGATTTGATTTCCTGAGAATAATTTTTAACCAGGGCGTATACATACACTCAGGCTTATTATAGAACACGACTCATTTCGTTATGCGCTCATATATATGAAGAAGCATCTGGCAGAATCTAGGCAAATAATTCCTTTCTTTTTGTTGAAGGGTAATGTTTACATACAATGTAAGTTAAAACTTACACACAGAAACGATTTTACAGTATCTTTTGTTTATCAGCATAACTATCATATTTAAGATATTTAGAAACTTTGAAAAACTTTCCAAATGTTCTACAATGTATGTGTATAGTTTAATTAATCAGAAAAATAGGTTAAGTATATATTGAAACTGTAAAATCTGGGAAGTGGGTAGTAGTAGTTAGCTCATAAATTTATTTTCATTTATGTTTTGATTTTATGCACAAAGGAAGAGGTAACAGTCTTTGTTCAGGTGTGGTACACATCAGCACGCGGCAGGTTGATTTCCTGAATCAGAGAGGCCGAGGGTAGGAGACGGACTGCCCAGCCCTTCCCCTTTCCAGCAGCCGCAAAGCCAAGTAACCGAGCAAGTCCTCTGAGGATAGGGGTTTGACTCCCCCACTCCTTGAACGTGGCTTGCCTCTGTCTCTCTCCGGCTGATAGGCTGCGGGGCACAAGGCAGAGAGCAGGGCCATCTGTCTTCATCTGCCCTCACCTGGGAACATTCCAGCCATGTCAGCCAATAGCCAGCCAACACGCAGGCACCTGCCTGGACACCTGTCACCCACAGCGGGTTCTCACTCCCACCCCAGGAGGCAGACCCACGGCACACTCCCCATTGTCAGCCACTGACGCTTGCAGCTACTTGTTACACAACATTATTGGCACGTCAGGTTGATGCCGAGTCTGGATCCTGACACACAGAAGGAGCAGGTGTTTGCACACATGGGAACTTTACACCCCCCAAAGCCAAGTCTCAGAGTTCCTCGGAGAACATGATGCCCGATGAAATAGCCCAAACATAGAACGACAAATACTATAGGGTGTCACTCATGCGAGGTATCGAAACAGCCACACTTGTGGAAGCAGAGGGTAGAAAGGTCATTGCCAGGAGCCGGGGGAGAGAGAATAGGGATAGAAAGTTCCAGTTGTGCCCAATGGTTAATTCCGGGGGTCTACTGTGCAGCGTGGGGCCTGCGTGTAACGTGCCGTGCTGGGCACTGAGAGCATCTGCTCTCAGGTGGTGGAGGGAGGGTAAGGTGCCCCCCTCACAGAGACAGACCATGCACACGGTCACAGGAGGCTTGCTGGTCACGGTCAGGTTTACAATACTGTGGCGATGGCTTCAGGCGTGTGCGCATAAGCCCAAGTCTATCACATTGTATAAGTAACAATGATCGGCTTTTTGTATCAATTATACTTCAGTGAAGCTGGGGAGAATATCGAATATCTAAGTGGCCAAATTCAAAGCTTAATCAGAATTCATTGTTGCGGGGCGCCTGGGTGGCTCAGTCGGTTAAGCGTCTGGCTTGGCTCACATCATGATCTTACTGCTCGTGAATTCAAGCCCCGCATGGGGGCTCTGTGCGGACAGCTCAGAGCCTGGAGCTGCTTCAGATCCTGTGTCTCCCTCTCTCTCTCTGCCCCTCCCCTGCTCTCTCTCCCTCAAAAATAAACATTAAAAAAAGCTTTAAAAAATCATTGTTATAATTATTTTATATTGTTAGAAACCATGTGGGTATTTTAAACGTATGTGTATTTAGTCCTTCTTCATTCATCAGGACTGGCCTTCCCATAATTCCCTGTCAGGGGAGTTACCATTTTCTACAGTCCAATGAGGACTTTTTTTTTTCTTGGCAACAAGGCCAAAATATCTCCCATGGCAGGGAAGATACCACGTTCATGAAGAATGGACTCCTACGTATATTATTTTTTCTCTTTTCAACAGGGCCATTTGAGGAGTGCATCAATGCATAAACGACCATATTCTGCATGTGATCTTTTATGTTTCTGTTATAAAAGAGAAATGACTACGACTCTGGCAGTTTACCACCCAGTTCATGTTTCCCTTGAAAGGAGAACCATGTACTAACACCCAGGAATATGGAGACATGGGCTGGACCAGGACCTCGAGAGAACGTGCTGGGGGTCCCGGCCTGCAGGCAACCGGCACCTGAGAGCCTCACCTTATCTGCCTCCCCAGTGAAAGAGGAGTGAAAAAATCCCAATAGAGGAAACAAAATGAACGAAATGTCATGTATCTTACTTTTACGAGCTGATGTATTTACATACATTTACTTTTTACATAGGTTTCGTGCACTTTAAAGCACTGCAGTGACAGGAAATATTATAAGCACATGTCATTCACATCCGCATGTCAAGCATTCTTTGCTTTCTGCCTGTCCCCTGGGCTTCCCCCCATGGTGGTTTGAGCTGTATTTATCTGGCTTCCTTGTTTTACTATGTGCTAGATGTCAACAGCTCTGCTTCATTCCCTCCGATCTGAGCCGCCATCCCAGGACAAGTTGCTCTGCTGACAGGGGCCCTCTGGGGTGGGGAGGAAGGGGAGGCGGCGCTACGCTGGTGGTGACCCCGAGACCAGCGTGGGGACGGGGCTCCGATCTGGCAAGTGTCTTGGAGGACGGCCACGCAGGGGTCACCTACCTGCAGACGTCTGACCTTGTCCTCCTGGAAACGCTGACTATTGTTTACCTCACGCTTTTAGAGTCTATAAAGCAGCTTAGGTCAATAATCTGTGGCCACACGGCCGTCCTCAGTCACCCGCACAGGCGTCCCGTGCGCCAGGGCCGCATCGGACCGCGCCGCTCGTGCTGGAGACTCAGCAGATGCGAGTTCAGACTTCATTCTCGTGTGCCATTGGCCTCTCCATTGTTTTGTATCAATAGACTGACCTCACATTTACTGTCAAAGGAAGTAAGGTCATTCTGTAAGCATCTCCATTCCAATTTCCTACATGTCCTTTCTGATTACAAAACCCTATAAACTATGTAGCTTTGGATTTAGAGAATCATCGTTCCTGAAGGTTTTGCTGTCCTTCACGCTCAGAGATGACATCCATGACCCAGCGGTGGCGAGCATGTGCTCGGAGCTGTAGAGGCATCGATCCCCTCTGCTCTGTCCCCGTGGTGCCACGCGGAGTGAGCGCGGCAGGGCTTTGCCCGCTTCCTCAGCAAGGCCCAGAGCGGGAGGCTCATTTTGCTCAACAGCCCGGAGACTTTGCACCACACACATTACACACACACACACACACACACACGTGCATGCACACGCACCCAAAACAAGTTTCAGAAACAGTATTTTGTTTTATTAAGTATACTATTTTCTATTGTGGTTTTCCCCCCTCTTCTTTAACATCAGCACAAAGTGTTGATAAGCGTTAGATTGGTCATCATTCACGCCTGGAAAAAACCTTCACTGGCGGCAGGAATCAAAAACGCGGAGCTGCCTGTGGGCCAACTGGCCCACCGTGTTCTGCAGGGCGTGGGTCACCGTTGCGGGCAGTGCGAGGAGCGAGCCTCGGGGGCCACAGGTGGGTGTGGGCCGGCTCTGCTGGACTCATGATGCCCCTACGAGCCGGGCGCTCCTGGCCCGGCCAGGTATAATCAGCAATGGCCTCGGCCAGAATGAGTTGTGTCACACACGTGTCACCTTCCAGCAAGCTCAGCCGGTAAGTCTCAAGGTCACGCGGGAGGCCAAGAATGACAAGCAGAAATCTGGTGGCTTTTTCTCTCCTCCGCTGCTGTCACATCCGCTCAAGGCTCTGGGGAGAAAATGTCGCATGCGTGGACCTGAGCCTCAGGACGCAGTGTGGTGTGAGTGAAAATTTGGGGCTGTTACCGTCACGTCCCCGGACACCTGTCAGTGCCTTCACCACCGTAAGCCAGACGAGCGAAGAGCAGGCGTTAGGTGCATCCTCAGTGTT
Organism: Crocuta crocuta; assembly: GCF_008692635.1. NCBI lineage: Eukaryota > Metazoa > Chordata > Mammalia > Carnivora > Hyaenidae > Crocuta > Crocuta crocuta. Next base: position 11,854,241 of record NW_027529424.1, on the reverse strand, counting down.
GGGGGACACGGGCCACGCATTCTGAAGGCCACTTGCAGACGAAGCCATTCGCTCCGACCCCCTTCTAAGATAGGCAAGGCTGTGGATGAACGCCGGAGGAAGACGGGTTCTCGGTGCATTAAGTGCTGAAGAAAACAGCGTGTGTATTAACCAGGCTGAGGTTTGAAAATAAAGAAATTATTTTAATGGGCACACTGAGTACGTGGAGATACTTTTGAAACACAAATAGCCAAGTTGAGCAGAAGCAGTGGATGGAGAAACCAATTTCACACCATGAGTTAAAGATAATTTTTCTCCCTAGCAACCAAAAGCAAGTGCAAATCTCTCTCTCTCTAGTATTTTCTTTTGAAAGGAAAATGGCCGCAAACAAGCCAGAGCAGCCCTGACCGTGGCAAGATTTTTTTTCTGATGCATAGTTAGCAGTGAAGAAAACATCAATTTTTGCCAATATCCATTAAAAAAAAAAACACTTCCGCCAATCACTCACAAATGGTGATTATCATGGCAAAATTCCATTCAAATTGCTTTTTGAAAAATATCTCTGTTATCTAAAATTTCAATGATGTGGCTTTATGTTTGTATTCCTTTCGTGTTACAGGGTTTTTCCATTACTTGCAATTTCCATAGAATGAGATTATTTTCTTACATGTGGTAAGTAGAAGTTGAGAACAAAATGCAAACACATGTGGTGCTCTGCGAGTTCAAACAACATATTCATGGCATGAGCTACTTTAAGAAATAAAGCAAAGCTGTGGACCCAGGTGTGGGTCACTGACCAGCAGGTGTGGTCACTGACCACACACATGCGTTCAGACATCAGAGGTGTGTATTTTCAAGAAAATCTCACCACAGCGGTTGGAGCCACTGAAGGTGGGGAATGATTAATCTTTTCATGTCACCTGATATGATCATTAGAACAAGGGCATCAGGCGGCTCTGGATCTGAGAAGACTCTGTACTTGGACTTGTAGGAGGAAAGCCTTAAAGTAACACACCTGACTTAGTGGTTGGATGGCATGCCCTTTAGGGGACAGCATGGCTCACTGGAAAATGGTTTCAAAATGAGGCGGATTGGGTCACAATTCCCAACACCACTACAGAGTAACTACATAAATTTGGAGGAATTTATGTAAATCCTGAGTCCCTGATTCCTAATGGGTAAATAATGATAATGTCTATGGAGACGACTGAGGAGTCATTTATGTGGATTGTACACTACCGAGAAGAAATTTAATAAACAGTGGCTTTCAGATGGTTTCTTTGGAATTAAATGCAGTATGGGCATGACTGGCTTATTCTGTGCCATGGCCTTGCATCATCTGATTTTACTCTGGGACACGTATTCAGCTTGGCATCACTCCTTATAACTTAACTGGCAAAGATAATGCCAAACACTTGCACCTCTACTAATAATTTTTGTCTGAGAAAAAGATCAAAACAAAAGGATAAAATCATAAAAATCATTGCCCACGTGTCCCATAACTGCCAGCGAAACACACTAGCCTCTGAAGGTTGGGGAGCGGGGTGACTCAGCCCTGCAGCTAATGATGGAAATGTTGCACAGGTTTGCTTTTGGGAATTAAAAATGATTGGCCTTCGCAAAAAAGAATGAGACCTTGGGGCACCTGGGGGCTCAGTTGGTGAAGCGTCCGACTCTTGACTTCAGCTCAGGTCTTGATCTCACAATTTGTGGGGTCCAGCCCCATGCTCAGCCCTGAGAGCTCAGCCTGCTTGGGATCCCCTCACTCTCTCTCTCTCTCTCTGCCACTCCCCCAATCATGCATGTGCGTGCGCTCTCTCTCTCGCTCTCTCTCAAAATAAATAAATAAACATTTTTTTAAAATGAGATGTTGTTATTTGCAATGACATGGATGGACCCGGAGAGTATAATGCTGGGGGAAATAAGGCAGAGAAAGACAAATACCATATGATTTCACTCATATGTGGAATTTAAGAAACAAAACAAATGAGCAAATAAATAGACAAAAAACCAGACTCTTAAATTTAGAGACATATATTGGTTACCAGAGGGGAGATGGGTCAGGGGACGGGTGAAAAGAATGACTGGTCCTCTTCACAGTGAATGCACAATCCCAAATTTATTGTTCTGTAAACAATTTAGAGAATTAAGGTGCAGGGCCAGGCATACCGTCCACAGGAAGAACACTGAGGATTTGTGAGCAGGCCAAAGGGGCTTGAACGCTGCTCTGAACGTAAGTGGCCATGTAAAATGCTCCTTCTCTTCGCTCTTCAGTTTCTGCATCTGCAAAATAAGCACAATATCTGAGTTTTCTCTTTAAATAAGATGTTATGCAAACTGACCAGAGAATAGGAGGTCCTTAGTTAATGTGCTTCCTTTCTTTAAGTTTTCTCTTCTCTTGCCAACTTTATTGAGATACAATTGACAAATAGAATTATATATATTTAATATATACAAATGGAGGTTTTTGATATATGTATATTAGTGACATAATCACTGTAATCAAGCTACTTTACCTATCCATCAATTTCCATAGTCACAATTTTCTTTTCTTCTTCCCTCCCTCCCTCCCTCCCTCCTTCCTTCCTTTCTTCCTGTGTAGGGAATGCTTTAAATCTGCCTTCTTAGCAAATTTCCAAAATATATAAGGAACTCACCTAAATAGCAAAAATGAAAAATGAACGAAGGACATTAACAGACATTTTTCTAACGAAGACAAGCAGACGGCCAGCAGACACGTGAAAAGATGCTCAGCGTCACTCATCATCAGGGAAATACACATCCAAGCCCCAGTGAGACACCACCTCACACCTGTCAGAGTGGCTAAAATCAACAACACAGGAAACAACAGGTGCCGGCGAGGATGCGGAGAGAAAGGAACCCTCTTGCACTGCTGGTGGGAATGTGAACTGGCGCAGCCCCTCTGGAAAACAGTGTGGAGGCTCCTCATAAAGTTTAAAATAGAACTCCCCTACGCCCCTGCAACCACACATCTGGATAGACACCTGCTCACGCTCTGTCTCTATCTCTCTCTCAGAAATAAAAAATCATTAAAAAAAATTAAGTCCTTGATCCATTTCAAGTTACTTTGTGCCCATGGGATAAGACGTAGATCCAACTTCAGTCTTTCACATGTAGCTGTCCAGTTTGCCCATTGAGTGTGCCTGCTGCCTTATGAAATATTCTTTGACCGCACGTGCACGGCTCACATCGGGGCTGCCGATTCTGTCCCTTGGTCTATGTATCCCTCTGATGACAGTACCATCCTGTTCAGATCACTACAGCTTTGCAGAATAGTTTGGAATCAAACTACTACTTTGTTCTCTCTCCACATTGCTTTGGATATACAGAATCTTTTGTGGTTCCGTACAAATTTTAGGATTTTTTTCTTTTCTGTGAAAAATGCCATTGTAATTTTGATAGGGATTGTATTGAATTCATAGATGCCTTGGGGCTAGTATAGGCATTTTAGCAATAGTAACTCTTCTGATCTATGAACATAGGTGTTTTCCCTCCATTTGTGTCTTCGATTTCTATCATCAGCTGGGGAGGCGGTCCGCAGCACACACACCCGTGGGTCAGCCACAAGGGTCTAGGCTGGCGTCTTGCACTGGGGCAGCTGCAGAGGCCTAAGATGTCTGCTGGTGACATTCCTTCATGGGCTCCTGGGACTCACTGGGAGGCAGGCGGAGGGTCCAGGTGGCTGGTGTCTGTGAACTAGACACCTGTATGGCAAAATTCAATGAGATCTGCAGGGGGCCCATGATGAATCTGCTGGTCCTCGGTTTCTTCAGCAGGGAAATCTTCCAAGTTGCCTGCAGACCGGCCTCTGGGAAGCATGGTCACTCTTGTGCGTGGCCATCTCCATAGTCTGGGGTAGGGGGGTGGCACATGTGCAGGGTTCAGAAAGGCTGGGCAAGCTGGCACTCACCTTTCCTGGCAAGGAGAACCCTCTGGATGCGTGTCCCCACCTGGCGCTGAGCAGTGCCAGTGCGGGGACGGGAGGACCCAGGCAGACTGAAGCTGGTCCTCCTTGGTTTCGTGGGTTATTCTCAAGTTTTTTGTTCCACGTGTTGCTGACGTTTCTTGAAGAGGATGCCAGGGCTCTCCTTGAGCTGTGTCTGTCCACGGATGCCTGTCTAATTGCTGTCTAATTGCTAGGAGGAGACAGAGGCTGGAGTCTGCTGCGCCACTCCTTGGTGACCTCAGTCTTTAGTATTCTTTAGCTTTCAGTGTCCGTAGGACTGAGACTTGAAGGATTTAGTTTGCCAAGATGAGAGTAAAATTATACATGCATCTTTTTATAAGTTGTTATCAAATACAATTAGATGGTCAGTTAATGAAACAAGGATAAAAAGTGACGGTATGGGGCACCTGGCCAGCCCAGTCAGTAGAGCATGCGCCTCTTGACCCTGAGGTTGTAAGTTCAAGCCCCACGTTGGGTACAGAGATCACTTACAAATAAAATCTTTTTTTAAAAAGTGACAGTAAAATAAATGTAATTTCTTTTACTTAAAAATGTATGCCAAGTTCCCTTTATGTCAAATGTTAATTTTCCCAGCATAGAAGTTAGGGATATTCATGTATCATTTAGGAAAAATTCTATACCCGCAAGTTTGCAATTTTCTTCAGTAACTTCCCATCTACCCCTTGTTGCTTGTGATCCATGCTCCCACGTTTGTGTTTTATATAGCTTTTGCCTTGGCTTTCCCTGGTTTCAATCCTCTAAACCTGTCAAGAATAACTTAACCTGTTTTATTGTTCCTATAAATTCATATGTACCTGGTAGCTAAATCCAATTTGTGTCAATCTGTCTTTCTTTGCTGCCTGTTCTAAATCTCCCAGCCTGTTTTACAAAAGTAGAATCCTATTAACACCAAGTAACCAGCTCTGTATTTTATTCAGTAGTTATTACAGTCCTTCCGATGCCATGTGCATAAGGATCGTTGGCGTCACCACGGACAGAGTACAGCAAGCGTTTTCAAGTTCACTTTCCTATGTGGGTACACGTGGGTACGTTCTGAGGGGGTGCCCTGGTGTTTGAAGGCTGGCAAGTCCCAAGTTTGCCTTTGTTTTAAATTTACATCATGCCCAACATGAGTGTCGATGACGTGACGGGGAGCTTTCAAATAATGAGGGCAAGAGGCTTCACACTCTAAAAATAAATAATTCAATACTTTAAAATGCAATCCTAAGGATGAGTGACAAAATAATAAGAAAATTGAAAAAACTGTTTTAATTGCTGTATATGATTTAACTGACTTGACATCCTGTATAGTAACATCCAGGGAAACCCATAGTTGAAGAATAGTACAGATGGTAGCATTTCCTTGCGGCCATCATCCCATGTATAATATTAAAGGAATATCAAATGCACACTCCACTACCCTGGGCTCTGCTTTACATGCCCTATAATGTGCTTGCCAATTTTTATTCAACAGGAAATTTTTATGTTGGATTCCTCACCACCTTGCCTATAGAATGCTATCCCTTAGAAATATCTTTGCTCGCCATGGCTGAAACTCACACCGCCATACCCCTGTCCCCAAGGCTATGTCAAAAGCCACAACACTTTCCTGCCGTGGAATCACAGATCTCTTTGCATTCTGGATATTACCAGCTGAATTATTTCAACCACAGTGGAGTTACATATGAATTTAGCATTTTCTTTCTACATATTTATTTATTTTTGAAAGACAAAGAGAGAGAAAGAGAGAGAGCTCAAGTGGGGGAGGAGCAGAGCTAGAGGGAGACACAGAATCCAAAGCAGGCTCCAGGCTCTGAGCTGTCAACACAGAGCCCAATGCGGGGCTTGAACCCATGAACCATGAAATCATGACCTGGGCTGACGTCAGACACTTAACCAACTGAGCCACCCAGACCGCCAGCATTTTCTTTCCAAAAGATATTTTCACCTCTATGTACCCTATTTAAATCAACCCAAAACTAACACCGTATTTCCTCTTACACACTGTTTTTGCTCTAGTAAGAAATAACATCGCACTGTGCTACTTTTTAAAATTTCTGTCTCTTTATTTTTATTTTATTTGCCTTACACCAGCCTTTTATTATCTTCTTCTATACTACTGGATTTTAATATTAAAAGATTTTTTTATTTTTCTCTAAATGAAGGTGTTTTTTTTCCAAATTAAACCTCATGTAGAACATCTATATGATGATGAAGAGAGAACTATATTTATTTGGAAATTTAGAGCATTTTTTTGTTTGTTTAAAACATTTTAGTTCAATATTTAAAGTACTAGAAAGTATTAAAGCCACTGGCTCCCCAATGGCTCAGTCAGTTAAACGTCCTTCTTCAGCTCGGGTCATGATTTCCCAGTTCACGGGTTTGAGCCAAGGATCGGGTCCTGTGTTGACAGCTTGGAGCCTGGAGCCTGCTTCGGATTCTGTGTCTTCTTCTCTCTGCCCCTCCCCTGCTCATGCTCTGTCTGTCTCAAAAATAAATAAACATTAAGAACAATTTTAAAACAATAAATAAAGTATTAGAAGAAATCAGCCACCAAGCTAGAGTTTTGTACCTAGTGAAATTGTCCTTCAAGCTGAAGAAATGTTTTTTTTCAGGGAAACAAAACCTGAAGAAAGTCATTGCCAATAGTACCATAAATTAAGTTCGTCGAATTGATACCCGTAGCGTGCCGGGTCCAACAGCAGCAAAATAAAAGTCCTCCAGCTCCTAAGGAACATCATAGACCAAAACAGACTACGTATGGGGTCTGCAGTGCACCTTCCCCAATTTAAGAGAGTATAAACCTTATGGGGTATGTTCTCAAACCATAATAAAATTAACCTCGGTGTGAATAATAGATGAGAATGACAACAGTAAAATCTTTAAACATTAGGAAATATTTAAAAGACACTATTAAATAACACTTGGATAAAGTGAAAAGCATCAAGAGAAATTTAAAAACAATTTGACTAAGTTGAAATGAGAAGGCAATGCATCAAATTGAGTGGGATACAGCAAAAGCAGTGCTTAGAGGAAACCTTACAGAATTAAATGCATACATTAGAAAAGAAGAAAGATCTAAAATCAATCAACTGTAAGTGTCTACACCAGAGAACACTAGAGAGAAGAGAGATTTAATTCCAAATCAAGCAAAAGGAAAGAAATAATAAGTATCAGGGCAGAGATGGAGAAGATTGAAAACTGAAATGTCATAGGGAAAATCAAGGAAAGCAAAACTGACTTTTTGAAAAGATTAGTACAATCAATAAACCTTCAGCCAGATTACAGATAAACAGATGTTAGACCGGAATCCCTAATATTGGTCATGAAGGAGAGCTCATCACAACTGATCCCATGGGCAGTAAGAAGATAATAGGGAATGATATGAACAAATTTATGACCACAAATTTGACAACTTATACTAAATGCTCCAATGCTTTGACATTATTGAAGACAATAAATCAATAATTAATAAGCTTCCGAAAAAGAAGTTACCAGACAGATTCACCAGTGAATTCTTCCAAACATTTAAGAGAAAATGTACACCAATTCTCTACAATCTCTTTCAGACAACAGTAGCAAAGGGAATGTTCCCTGCTCATTCCTTGATGCCAAATTAGCCCCAGACCAAAACAAGACAAAGACATTACAAGGAGAGGAAACTACGAACCAATATCTCTCCTGAACATAAGTGCAAAAATTCCCAGCAAAACATTAGCAAATCAAATCTAAAATTGTGTAAAAAGAATTATACACATGACTAAGATGCATGTAGTCCAGTCTGTAAGAATGGTTCAGCACTCAAAAATCAATCACCCTAAGCCATACATTGACAGACTAAATAGAGAAAAAGTATATGATCTTATCAATAGATGCAGAAAGCATTTAACAGCTGCAATACCCATTCATCATTAAAAAAAAATAAAAACAACTCTTAGCAAGTTAGAAATAGAAGGGGAATTTGTTCAGCCACAATGTTTAAAAAAAAAACCCTTGTAACTAAATTCAAACATAATTGTGAAAAACTGGACACTTTCTCGGTGATATTAGGAACAAGGCAAAATGTCTTCTTATACCACTCTCTTCAGCAATCCACTGGACTCTCTAGCTAGTAATAAAATTAAACAAACCAACAAACAAACAGGTATGCAGGCTGTAAAGGAAGAAATAAAACTGTCTTTATTCATAGATAACATGATTTCTTCTATAGAAAAATCCTTCAGATCAACCAAAAACCTCCTGGAAGTATGAAAAGCTTGCAAGATTCATGGTTAATATGTAGAATTTAATTGTCTTTCTATAAACTAGCAATGGACAATAGAATCTGAAATTTTTAAAAAAATCCATTTACAATAACAGCCTCACCCCAAAATACTTGAGTATAAATCTAACAAAACATGCACAGAGTTTATATAAGGAAAACTAGAACAGTCTATTTGAAGCAATCATAACAGATCTAAATCAATGGAGTAATATTCTGTTTCCATGGCTTGAAAGACTCAATGTTATTAAGCTCTCAGCTCTTCCCAACTTGATCTATAGAGTCAGTGACATCTCGATCAAAATCCAAGCAAACTGATTAGTAGATACTGACAAACTGGCTCTAAAGTTTATAGGAAAAGTCAAAAACCAAAAGTAGCCAACATCAAAGTAGGCAGTTGGGGAACTCACCAGCCAGTGTCAGGACTCACTCTATGCTACATAATGAAGACAGCATGGCGTTGGTGGAAGAACCAATGAGCCAATGGTTAGAGGACCCGTAGATGCACTCAGCTCATCTTGAACCTGAACAATGTAAAATCTGGACTTGGATGGCAGCCATGTAGGGTGAGAGCAGTTTTGTGCTGCAGGGACTACCCCTAGTTAATCTGTGCCCAGGGTCAGGTTTGACCTTTCCTTTATCCCCACTAGACATACGAGTCAGTACATTTCCTTTCTCCTTAGTCCAATTTGGGGCGTGCTTCTATAACCTTCTGTGGGAAGAAGCCTGATTGCTGGATCAAACATTCAACTTTCAAGATGCATGCTTGTCTTTTAGCTCCGCCCACCTTAATGAGAAGGTGTCGCTCATCTCAAAAGATCTCTGATGCCCTTGTGACACTAGATGCCCTTTTAATTACTGGGGGCTACTTAAAGTTGTTCTTTTAAGTTGACCTGTACCTCTTTATTTCTAAGTCTTCATTCATGAATTTAATTCACTTTTATTAAATATCTATGATGTGTGAGAAAAGAGGGAGAGACTAACCAAAACAAAGTCCTTGTCCCCAAAACTCATGACATCTCAGCTCTTTAACATCTGGATGGTTCAGTTGGTTAAGCGTTTGACTTTGGCTCAGGTCACGATCTCAGTTCGTGAGTTCAAGCCTCACATGGGGCTCTGTGCTGTCAGCACAAAGCCCTCTTAGGATCTTCTGTCCCCCCCTCTCTGCACCTCCCCACCCCCTCTCTCTCTGTCTCAAAAATAAATATTTTTTAAAAAAATTTTTTGTTAAAAATCTGGGCCGTTGTGAATGTGGACATTTTCTCATGCCTAACTGCCCTGTGTTTATGATAAATAGTACGTGTGCTCATGGTTTGGAAGGCCACGCTTATCAAGGTAGTCATAGTCCCCTTGTCCTTTTAAGTGACGTGTAGCATTTACACTTACTTTTTCTTGGTCAGCCAGCCTGGGGTGGGAGAGGTAGGCCAGTCTCACCCAGCCTTGAACCCTGTGCGCCTCTCTCCTTTCTATGCTCCATGACATCTCTGATGCCAGGCACCGGCAGACTCCTGCAAGTGAGTGTTTCTCGTCCTGTGCAGATTCCTTCTCCTCAGGCTCACTAACCTGGTGACGCTCCAGTGAGGCGTGCAGAACGATGTGGGCTCACAAACCATGAGTTATCTCTGCAATGAGGTAGAAGCAATGACAGTGACCACTGAGAACTTTTTATAGCGACTGGAAAGAGTGATTTTATGTCTGTTGGATATAAGAATAAAAATGTTGGTCCTGACGTTTTATGCCTTTTTATTTTCTAGTATTTCCTTTTTATTATATTGTACAAAAGTATTGATCTGCAACAGATTGGAAGTAAAAAATAATAATGATAGTGTAGCTGGTCCCTCCTGCGAATGTTCGGAGGTTGTTTGCTCTGAACTGTGTTACCTTCCTCTTCACTTGAACAGAGACTGGTTTATATCTTATGTATACTTTTGAAACTTGCCCTCTATGTCTTAGGTTAGGTTTATGTTTACGCACACTAGTTCAATCTGCCATTTTTAACAGAAACTTTGCGTGTACACTGCGGGGGTAGGAGGGTGGGCAGGAATTTAAAAAACATTTGTTTTTGTGCTCACTGTCTGATAACAATATTTGCATTATGTAATAATTAGAAAGCACTTGGATTCTAGGTAACCGGGGCACAGAATTATGTGTAAAGTAGCAGAAACAAGGGCGAGCCGAGAACCTTTTCCATATCGGAGATGTGAGTCTGAATATTTGGAATCTGGCACAGGTTAATGTTTGATGCCCAATCGTGACACAGTGGCTGATGCATCTTAAATATTGTGAACTTCTAGGATATTCTCTTCTATCACACGCTGGTCAAGGAAAGCGTGTATCAGAACTCCCGATGGATGGCTGGAATCTTCTGGAAAAATCCACGGCCCCAAAGAGCCTGACACCTGCAGGTTTATATCAATAGTTGTTTTACATAAGCTCATTGCAACTAGACTGTAAGCATTTGAGGAGAGAGCTGCCTCTGTGTGTGCGTGTGTGCGTGCCTGCGTGTGTGTTTCTTGCGCTGTTCATGGCGTGAACGTCCTCACATACCCCCCCCCGAGCCGCTGCAGCGAGACTGAACACTGGCCCGGGGGTCCAGGGGTACTGCTCCTTCAAACTCCGTCGCCACAAATCAGTGACTTACTTAACGTCACCAAACTTTCTCATCCGCCAAATGGAGGTATTTAAATTTTTAATTGGCACTATTAAAATGGAAACTCACTCTCACAAGCAGTAAGAACAACACCTTAATCGTATACTTTTGTTGCAGGAGGGACGGAGGAGGCAGTGGTGGTGTTTATGTGACTAATACTACGTGTCACTTGCTCAGTGAGTAAGCACCGACTGTCCCAGCGCCAGCCAGGCCGTGTTCTCAAGTGCAACCTTGGACAAACTTATCTTTGCTGGCACAGCAGAATGGTGGCCATGGTCAGTCTTTTTAAAGGATGACAGCAGGAAGCAGAGGCGCCTCGGAACCTTGGCGCTGCCATTTCCATATCAATACTCCAGCTCTTTCAATGATAAGGAACTTCAAATTAATGCTGGGGTCAGGGATCTGGAATCCTGTAGAAATGTCTGCACAAGTCTTATTTAACTCAATCAATATTATGTAATATCAAAGTTTAAAAAGTTAGTTAATGGCTTTCTGAAATGTTCCCAACTGAATTTAGGGAGATAAGGGGGTGAAAGCATAGAGATGGAGTTAGAAAGAACCAGAAAGAAGGGCATCTCAAGGAGACTGTGTTTGTGATTCAGAATATGCCTTTGATAGTATAATCCATGCCAGAAAAAAAAAGCTTCCCTACACTTTTTTTCTCAGTATATTATTAAGATTCTGCATTTTAATTTACATATGAAAATCACCTGTGAATTCAGACTAATTGAAGAAGAGAATAGAAAGAATTAGTGAAAAGTTTAAGTTAGATAATTTCCCAAAGATCTGTATATTATTATATATATTAAAAAAACCAGGATTTGGATAAAATAAATATTCCTCTACTTCCTAATTCCTTTAGATGGGCTCCAATAAAGAGCTAAGAATGATTAGTAATTAGCATGCCACTATTTTTATGCAAATGGATCCTTCTAAATGCTTCTAAAAACAGTTGTTTTCTCAATGTAGTTAAATTTATTCCTATACTCTTGTTTATGTGATTAATCCTCAGAGTAAACCCTTTATTCACACATAAAAGAATATCAACAGCAACTACTTTTCAGTGTCTGGATTAACCCCATATCTGAAATATAAAATACAAATTTTAATACTATTTTGTCATCTTAATGTTGCAAACTGCACCGTGGGTGCCTTTTTTCTTCCTTAAAAAGTATGTTTATGGGAACATGGTAAAAAGAAATAATGATTTCAAGATCTTAAAAATGACCAGAAACCTTCCCATACTGCATAGGTTTCAAACACTTAAAAATAATGGTTAATGTAGAGATAAGCTCAAAGGGCAGGAAAAGAAATCCATACCAGTTCAGAAATAAAGGCAAAATTTAAACCAGGGACACAAGCATTAGAGCTGGTATTATAGGTGTCCTGATGGGTTGACGACGCCTGAAGGGACCAGGGAAGACTTTTAGGAGCAGAGCCTTGACTGGGGCCACAGCAGAAAGGGTAACGGCACAGGGTAGCCTTTCAACAAACGATTCCAAATATTTGACGTGGGCAAGGGGTTCTGAAGTCTAAGACTCTACATTAATCCAGGACTGTGGGAGGCTACGTTTTAGCAAAGCGATGACAGAAAACACCCCCACACCAACACAGGAGGTAAACAAGACCCAGGCCAAGAAATTAAAATAAACATTAGTCATGGGCGGTGTGGCACCCACAAGCAAATGCGAAGCTGTTCTGAGTGAGCCTTCCCGCGGATGCACATGGAGAAAACACCCAAATCCTTTACAGAGGAACCTTAGAACGACAATGACAAAGCACACAGAGATCTTTCCTGCTCCGCAATCAGCCTCTAGAACAGACCTTGGGATAAGGCTCACAGCTTCCGCGTAGTAGAACAATGAGCAGAACGTGGGGTCCAGGACGCAGGCCTCCTGTATCCCCAGAATCGTAGGCCAGGGAAAAACCATCAAGACTGCTGAAAGCATTTACTAAGTGCAGGCTGAACAGCACCCCCACCCCAGGCCGCAGGCTGAGGGAATGGCACAGAGGGGTGCAGGGTGTCACTGGGCCCATGCACACTTGGCTCCGAAGGGAGGCTGTTTATTTCCACTTCTTCTGGAGGAATTAGTAGGTGCTTTGCTCCACCCTGCTCCCCAGACCATCGAGTGACTGACTTCTAGTAAAGTTGGTGTGTTTGCAACATGAGGAACTTAGAATCTCGTTGTATTTTCAGCATCTGCTTGTCTCATAATTTTGCTGATCCTCCCCGTGTGTCCATGGAGGCCCCAGATGAGAGACTTGGGGCGAGGTCACAAGTGCACGTGAGGCCTCCGTGGAGGAATCTGCCCCTTTACCGGATAACGAAGCGCGGCTCCTGGGACCTCACCACACCACAGAGCCAGAATATTAAAATGGAGGCTCTCCTGAGTGTGCCTCTGACAACAGAGGTGAGGGCCAGCCACCGCGGAGAAACTAGAAGTCCCTGAACTTACAGTAGATCCACCTGCTGGGGAGTGGGTGGTGACAAGTCTCCAGGGCCCCCCAGAACCCACCCGTGATACCAGAAGGGGACTGTGTGTTTCCTACAGGACATCTATAAATACTGTCATCACGTGATAGATCTAAAATTGTGGTATATGTTCATTATTGACTGTTGGGGAAACTTCTGGAAGAACTAAGTTGGAAACAATTTGAATTGTCTGCCTTGGGGGGGCGGGCGGCAAAGAGGGTGTTGTTCTCATATTATTTCTTCTATATTGTTTTATTTTTCAACATCTTAACAAAAATAAGGGGATACCCATCACGTGGGGAGTCGGGCTGCGGCTGGTAAGTAAGGGACACTTGTCACTCCCCATTTCCTTCCTCTGCACTCATGCCCACAGGACGCAGGAGTGAAGGAGTGTGCCACCCATTCACTGAAGACAACTGTTAGGCTGCAATACTAAATCAAAAATAATTGAATACATTATTTGTTTCAATTCCCAAAAAAGAACAGAACGTGTTGGAAAGGAAAAGAGTACATTTGAAGAGAACAAAATCACTAAAAAAGAAACAACAGTCACTGAGCCTAAAAACTCTTGGAGCATCAGGGTTCAGAGCAGAAAGGAGGAACGTAGGTCTCCTGCGGAGAGGAAGTGACAGTAGAGCCCCGAGGTCATGTCCAGCCCAGCCCAGTCCTTGGTTACACAACCCCTATGTCCACAAAACCTTCTCGACTGCGCGAAGCTGGTGATGGGACAAGGGAACTTCAGAAGGGCCGAGAAGTCACAAGATTTCTTGTGCTTCCAAACAGTCCCCCCAGCCTCCAGGGGAGAGACTGGCCTCCAAGTCACTCCTGGCGGCTTTTTCCTTCTAATTTCACAGTAAGGAATTCCCACTCATTTCCAGTTCTGGTTGCAGGAGAATGAGGGTGAGACAGTGTTTCACTTTTCACTGTCCCTGTGGAAAATGCCACATTTGATTTATGCCCTATTGACTCAACCCAACTGTATGTATAATATAAATATAACTTCGAGATGTGTCCCACATCCGTTTTTGTTCAGTATGTTTCAAGGTTTTCCCCTCCTCTCTGTTATTCTTCTCTCTCTCATTTTTTTTTAATGCAATAGAAGGATCAAGATTTGGAGAAAGGTCACAAGTGGACCTTCCTTTCCTATGAAAAATAGGTGTTTTTATTCTTCAGTTCTACTGTGAAAACATATAAAAGGCAATATGATTAAAGAAGATTACAGGTCTCAGAATGAGTTCTTGCTTTAAAATCAGCAATCATTCTAATGAAGAAGATAAGAAATCTCAAGCCACCTGGGAGAATGGAATAACAGGCTGCTACAGAGCTCAGATGTTACAGTAAGTCAGGAAAGCTGGAGAAGGTTACATCATCAAGGGCAACTTCAGATTGGCGTCACCCTGTAAGATATGTCAGGAAGACAAATGAATTATATCAAATTAAAACCCAGGAAGAGCTGATGTTGGCAAAAAGCACTGATAATGGCAAAGGTGTGATTGAAAAGAAAGGAACTAAAGCTTTCTCAGCTACATTAAATAGAAAAAGGAAAAAAGAAAAGAAACGAAAGTGATTCCATTCCTTGGGGCAGATATAATGTCAGGGGATCCAATAAGTTTGCTCGGCCTCGTAGAATATGAAACAAGGTTGATTCACTCTTTTCCACGATCAGTAATCATTGAATCGCCCAACAGTAGTTTGAAAAGCACAACGTAACCTGGATTTGAGCCCGTGTTGTGCTCTTCTAAGTTTATATCATATGCATCAACTCGGTTAACTTCTGAACCTCAGGTTTTTATCGCATAGTTTATTTTGCTGTTGTGAAGCAAGACTATTCCATGAGGTTGTTATGGGGAAGACAAACCATGTCTGAAAGCTCCTGGTGGACATGAGCGATGTGAGATTATCAATACTATCTATCTGCTTTCCTCCCTGTCAGGAAGAACATTCCTTAAATTCTGCACACTGTGTCCTGTATTATCAAACAGGAACTCGATCTCAGATGGGGAGCTATCAAGGGAAGAATTCGTGCAAGTTCGTGTAGAGTTTACATATTTATGAAATGTCTCCTGGAACACTAAAAATCATAGATGTTATTGTGAAACTAGTCACAATAATCGTCTTTGATTCTGTAGAGAAAGAAAAGCACACAAGTGTTAATTTTTATTTTTAAAGGGCAGGTTTTAAAGCATCTACCACATCCAAGCAGATAAGCTTGAAAACGATCTCAGAATACTTTTGGTGCTTTTTCTTAACAGGCATAAGAAAGAAAGCAGCAACTGAGCATGACTGTGTCATCGGAACAAGATCCGCTGATCTAAAGTCATATTTTGTTTTTGTAGAGGCCTACAGGTCGAGAAAATGCTACAGACATTGGATATCTCACTTTTTTCTCATTAAAAATGTATTCCAACATCATTTGCCAATACTTAAGCAAACTATTAACTGGTAGAACAAAATTATCCAAAGGGTTTTGATGAATACAACATTTTAAAATTGAGTGTCTGTTGTTGGAGCAATGCGACAAGGCCTTGTATTTATTCTGTCTCCTCTGCATTCACATAACAATCTTGATAAAATTATGGAAGGCTGACTTTATCAAGTATGGGAGTTATAAAAAACTGTGGTAGGTAATATTCTGAGGAACATTATTATTTCAATAGTTTAAAATAGTTTAGGGGTGCCTGGGTGGCTCATTCGGTTAAGTGTCCGACTTTGGCTCAGGTCATGATCTCACGGTTCATGGGTTCGAGCCCCGTGTCAGGCTCTGTGTTGACAGCTCAGAGCCTGGAGCCTGTTTCGGATTCTGTGTCTCCCTCTCTCTCTGACCCTCCCCTGCTCATGCTGTCTCTCTCTCTCAGAAATAAATAAAACATTAAAAAAATTTAAAAAATAGTTTAAATATTAAAAAGGTAATAATTAATGAGGGAGAAAATTTGTAACTATTTTTCTATATCTGAAAATAGTATCATTTAAATTGAGGGCAAAATTAAAAAGATATTTTGAGGATCCAGTCCTTTTCTGAGAAAATTATTAAGGGATGAGATCCAGCAAGGAGGAACATGTGAAGTTAAATGAAAAAGAATACAGACAAAAAGTCTAGCTTATTATTATAATATGTAAATAATTATGTATTATTTGGAAAGCCATCCCAGGTATGATATATCTTTGTTAATATTGCCTCATAACGACTTAGAACTTTTGATAGAGCAAGTATAGTGAACAGTTTTTAATTGTTGGATATCAAACATATGTTCCTGGTTTCCAAAAGACCTAGATTTAAGGGGGGAAATCTGAATAAATGGAGACATATAAAACCTTTACTTGAAGATTCGAGTTTGTAAGACATCAATTTTCCTCACATTTTTTATGCAAACATTCCCCCATTAACTCGTAATTGAGACTTAAATGAAAATATCTGACAGGTTGCTCCTAACATGTTACAAAAGAATAAATGCGTGCGGACAAATAATAGAATGTACAAAAAGTAACAACAAATAGTGGGGCTGGTCCTAGGAATTTCCATAACACATTATAAGGAAAGCAGACGGGCTGATTTGAGCAGTGTAGTATAGCTTTGGAACAGATAAGCGGGTTGGTGGATCTCATTAAGACACAGAGTTGTAATGGCAGCTCGAGTCAGGGAAAAAATCCTAATTTTGAAAAATTGGTGTTGTTGGGGTGTCTGGGTAGCTCAGTCAGTTAAGCGGTCTACTTCGGCTCAGGTCATGATCTCACATTTTGTAGGTTCGAGTCCCCATCGGGCTCTGTGCTGACAGCTCAGAGCCTGGAGCGGCTTTGGATTCTGTGTCTCCCTCTCTCTCTGCTCCTCCCCAGCTCATGCTCTGTGTCTGTCTCTCTCTCTCAAAAATAAATCAACATTAAAAAAAGAAAAGAAAAGAAAAATTGGTGTTGAGTCAATTGGTTATTCATTGAGATATATTGATTCCCAGCCCCTTGCAAAGCATTTACTGACACACACACACACACACACACACACACACACACCCCTTACTCTAGAGACAGATACCAAAGATAAAACTTAAAGTTCTAAATTTGCAGGAAATATAGAATAATGTTTTTGACTTTTTTATGGGGAAGTTCTTAAATGCCAGGAAATAAAACCAGATATGTAAAGAAAACTTTGACATATGTCACTAACTTAAAAGTTAAAAAAGGTATCATGATCAAAGTTCAAAGCAAATATCAACAAAATGATAAAGAATTTGTACAAGATAAAGAGTTGTTGCAAATGTAAATCTTTCCAACAAGTAATATCTTCCAACAATAGAACAGAAAAAAAAAAAAGCAAAGCACTTTAACATATCAAGTTTAGGCTGTCTTGTGGAAAAGCGGGTATTTTTATAGATGCTGAGTGGTTGTAAATTGCTGCATCGTTCGGAGATAATATGTCAGGTCTGGTCTGCCAGGTGTCGTAGGAGAATGTCATGAAGGAGAAAACGAAATTCCAGTGCTATAGTATTCGTTCAAAATCCACTAAAAAAAACGTGGATTGAAAAAAAACAATACTTTTATTAGATCTATTTCAAATTTTAAATGTTTATATACCATCACCCAATATCCATTTCACAAGAACTTTTTCCACCTTTATCCCAAGAAACACTTGCTAATAGTCTCGAAAAGCATTTCTGCAGATGTTGTGCATTTTTGGTAATCACAAAACACTGAAAAGAACTGTAAAATTTCATCACAAAGAAAGTGAATAAAGAGAATGTGGTGCAGCAATGCCAGGGGGTGCTGCTCAGTGAGGAAAGCACCCACGTATGTGTGCACAGACTGTGCACGGAGATAAATTAAACATTGTTGAGGGATGGAAAGCCAAGTGCAGGACTTTCACTTTCCTGTCCGGCAGATGGGGAGCTTGAAGTCTCCACTCCCATCCTCACAAGAAAAACACTGGACAGATAATCAGCTGCTCTTCTCAGGTCCAACAGAGCATGGAGGCCACGGGGGAAAACAGTGGCCCCCAGGTGGGAGGGACTTGGGGGGGGGGTCTTGGGCATTCCCGATCTCCTGAATCATGGTTTGCTTATCTGGTTGTGAAATGTTCCCATCCACTAAGCATGATTGAATGCTGCCCCCTCTGCACCAAGCCCGTGCACAGCCTTCCTTGTGCATCTCTGTGCACTCGGTACTTATTTCCATCCAGGGAAACGCTGATGGAGAAGTATCTGCTGTCAATAGTAAGTAGACTGTGTCAGGGGGCAGCCGCGGCCATCTGTCTCCCAGTCAAACGGCCAACTCCTCATTTCCTAGAACATTTCCTTGTTCTGTTGCCATTATTGTGGTTTTTCAAAAACAAATTCTGACAGGTAAATTACTGATAAATAACCAACATGACTGTGAATGAATTTATTAACATTCATGGACAAGTGAAAACTCAAAGAAAGGATGAGGGTGGCGCACATGTCGAGGGGTGAAGTAATGTTAAGTCTGTGGACCAGCAAGGATTAGATGCATTCGGGGCATCTGGGGGGCTCAGTCAGTTAAGCACCCAACTCTTGATTTCAGCTCAAGTCATGATCTCACGGTCTGTGAGATCGAGCCCTGCATCAGGCTCTGCACTGAGGGACCCTGCTTGGGATTCTCTTGGTCTCCCTCTTTGCCCCTCCCTTGCTTGAGTGCTCTCTCTCTTTCTCTCTCTCAAAATAAACGAATAAACATTAAAAAAAGAAATACTTGGCTTTCTGTCATTGTGGCAGTGTAGGTTCTTAATATCTCCATTTCTGTCCTGCTTCCAGAATGCAGACATAGGCAGATGCTTGTGTTTGAGGCATGACAGGGGTGTGGGCTTTATGATCAGATGTACCATGTGAGACCTGAGAAGTCACAAGGCCAGGCAACTGATNNCCCTCAGTCCCCTGAAGGTGGAATGAAATGGGAGTTGGGTGATCATTTCCAGTGGACATTTGTCGTACTTAGCTCATGATATGTGCTCTATAAATATCAGCCTTTATAAATTATTTGGTACTATTCACATTTCTATACCCAACAATGGATTTTGAAACCTGCTTATAGATATTCAGTAAAATTCTTTGTTAAATTCCAACCTTAGGGCGCCTGGGTGGTTTAGTTGGTTAAGTGCCCGACTTTTGATTTTGGCTCAAGTTGGGATCTCATGGTTCATGAAATCAGACTTGCATTGGTCTCTGTGCTGACAGGTGGGGACTCTGCTGGGGATTCTCTCTCCCTCTCTATCTGCCCCTCCTCTGTCTGTCTGTCTGTCTCTCTCAAAAATAAATAAGTAAACTTAAAAAAATAAAAAATAATTTACAACCCAGAATCCTCCCATTGGAAGAAAAGACATTCTTAGTCCTCAATACTTTTATTCTAATGACCTTATCATCACTCGTCTCAGGCCGAGCTGCTCTTTGACTCCACTTCACACAGCTGGTAAGCAAAGCTGAAGTCCTAAGTCCGAGTTATCCTTCAGTTTCATCTCAAATTGATTTTACATTATTGTTTATGTACTTGCATCAATCTGTCTGCATTAAGACTGAAAGCAATGCATTCCTTAAAGTCTGAGAAGCACCCCAACCCAGGACGGCCATGATACCATTACACTGATGGTATCCGGGTCAAGATTCCAGCTCAGAGAATGGTTAGATTTCAGTGGGCACCCGAGCCTTGCGTTGCAGACAATGACTTCATTATCCCTACAGACGCTTGATGCTATTTGTCAAGTTGCCTCAGTTGCCCTAGGAAACACACATGAGATCCAGAGCCGATTGTAAAATTCCGTGAAAATATGTCTTTATCCTGTAAAGACTGATATGGAAGAAGAGAATAAAACCCAACACAGACTGTCACGAATAAAACCCAACACAGACTGTCACAAATGCGCAGCTCAGGAAAATATGGCAATTTCCTCCCGAAACGAGTTCACCTTAACTTGCCTAAATTTTTCTAGATGAATTCTGTTAAAATTGGCGAGGACAAAATGATTTTTTAAATCACAAAATAGCGTAGTTATATGATTTTAAATGAAAACTCTCATTCATTGCAAGTTCCAAAAAAAAGTGAAATATGTCTTCCTTGACATTTCTTTTAAAAAAAGAAAAAGATTGCCTATTTAAGTGGCATCATGTTCTACAGAACTCTAGCCAGATGTTGGGGAAGAACACGCACATTTGAGATGCCATTGGGGTCAGCGAACACTGTATCGTATTTTCTATGTTTTCTTTCAAACTATATTTTCTTAATGTCATAATTAAGCTTTATTTTTTCAATAAATAAGCTTTCATTGAAAACAAACACAGAGAGATGCCTGGGTGGCTCAATCAGTTGAGCGTCAGACTTCAGCTCAGGTCATGATCTCACAGTTGTGGGTTCGAGCCCTGTGTCGGGCTCTGTGCTGACAGCTCGGAGCCTGGAGCCTGCTTTGGATTCTGTGTCTCCCTCTCTCTCTGACCCTCCCCTGCTGGTGCTCTGTCTCTCTCTTTCTCAAAAATAAATAAACATTTTTTTAAAAAAGAAAGAAAAGAAACACAGATCTCAAAATACACCCCCAAACTGCTGCATACGTTAATTTTTTTTTCCTGACCTGCAGCTCCACCCCTTGACTTCTTTTACCTTTGTCTTGAGACTCTTTTTATGTTTCTGCTGCCTTTTCCAATATGTTCCCCTTGCGTTATTTCCCTGGGCTCCAGTCCACAAATGTATTTCATTCTTATTAGATGCTTGATGGTTTAAATATCTGGATTCTGTCCATGTATCGCATATACTTCACCTTTAAAAACAAATGATAGACCTTTGTCATTTGCTTTAAAAACATTGCAGAAATATGGCTCTTTTTAAATAAAAGATGGCACAATTTGTGATCTCCTTTATGCCTTCATTCTCATGGAAAGTTTCTACTTCCAGAAGGTTTTTGCCTAGAACCTTGTTGGTGACTTATGACTTTTGAAGTGATGCTTGTTTACTTTTTTTTTTTTTTTGGTTTTTGCTTACACAATTAATGCGTATTTTTTTCCTTCAGGAGAGAATTAGGCGTGTCAATATTTTGCTGTTTGTTTGCATTGTAAAACTTAATTTGATATAAAATGTCTTTAAAGATATAGTTTCTTTAAAGGCTTTGACTGAATTCAAAACCTTGCTGCTGAATCCACACAGTACATTTGGAATACCACTACTTTTATGTCCTTGCCTGCATTGAACATGTTATACGTTCTGCCTTCTCGGATATTTGATTCATATTAAAACTTCTGGTCTTCAGGTATTCATATTCCACATAGAATTAAGAAGATAATGTTCATGATTTGTGGTCTATGAAGCAGTGAATAGTTTTCTCACTTGATTAAACGCTGAAGAAAAGTTAAGGCACTTGATAAGCTGCAAGCACCATTTATTTCTTTACACACTGCTAGTGTGGACAGTGTTAACAAGGTTTTAATGTACAAAAAGATAAAACGCAATAAAATAATTTCAAATGTGGGTTCCATTCTACACTAGCGTAAGGGAGTGTCTATTGGGGGGTGGGGGGAAGGAAGGACAGGGCAAGATGGGAAAGATTTGCTCTCAGAGGTCATTTTTCTTCCAAGTAATTTCTCTGAAAATTTCTTTCTCCCATGGGCAACTTCTGGAAGAAATTTGCATAACTTGGCAAGCAGCTAATTTCAAGGACTGAGTTCTGACATTTCTGGTGCCACCGAGTGAATTCCATGTTCCTGTTGGTAATTTTAAGGGACAAACCTGGTCTGTGCAACTTGCTCATTGTAACAGTCGGTGGCTGGCAGCCCCCAAAGCCATGTGACAGTCTTATGGCTAAAACAGCTAAAAATAAAAACCGTGTCTCACAGAGTCATAGCTAAGAATTGGCTGATTTTCTTAGCGGTGGTATAGACATTCCTCAATTAACTGGGGACCACTGACCTGTAATCCTCTTGGGTCCCTTCCAACAATAATCCTGGGATTTTAAATTATTTCCCAAAACTAGTCTTGGGAAGGTTATTATTTGTGAATGGGGTCATTCTGTTGAAGTGTTAGCTCATTTGATTCAAGACCAAACTGGAGTTTGATCATCACAACAGCCAGAAAACTTTATATCCACAGACAGTATTAACAAAGATGAATAAACATGACCCAGAACAGCGTGTCAGTGGCTGTAATGGAAATCATGGGTTAAGTATGTGAATGAGCCAGAGCAAAGTTTTTCACAAACCTAAAAATGATTCTAAGTGCAGTGACTTGGTAAGAATAGTAAATAAGACCAAATATCACTAGTCAAATAACCACACGAGTTGGTTTCATTTACATTCTCCGTATAAATTTCAGAGTAACCTGAACTAAATTTGATTTACACAATTAAAAATTTAAGGGAATTACATTTAACCTGAAATTATCTTACTTTATATAAAAATACATAAAAGGAATACACTGGTAATAGATTAGAATTCTAAAGACTCTTCAGGTTGAAGCAAACGATTTAAAGCTATGAAAACATTAGAGAGAGAGAGAGAGTGTGTGTGTATACGCACACACACTTTCTGTTTCTCTGGAGAACCATGAGTACTATGGACTCAGAGGTTTTCACTACTAAAACCTTAGACACAAGATGCATCAAGGCCAGTCCAAGACACATCGTTTGATGTGTTAAGATCATTACAATTGGTTCCTTGACATGTAGCTAAAATCCGTGTCATTCAACTTTCTTACAGAAAGAATCCCAAACTGACAAAATGTACCCATATGAACACATACCATAAGGAGAACAGCCTCATAAATTAGATTCATCTTAAGAATGTCAAGGTCTCCGCCTTCATCAAGAATATCAGGATAGAGTGTACCTGCCCCCTAGAGCAGGCCCCTTCTCATTCATGATGTCACCTCCTCTTTCTCTGTTTTCAGTGCAGAGGGGTGCCCCCTCTGTGAGATGAAGGGCGCCCCCTCGCCTCCATACATGGGCCGCTGCCCCTCAGCCCCGGGTGGGTGATATGAAGCGGAGGCAGGAGACACACAGCTTCTTCCCGTAGTCAGAGGGCACGCCACTGTGAAAAGCCAACTTGCCTTCTCGAATTGCCAGAATGTGCTGGTCACCTTACCAGGAGCTGTTTCTGGGATGGAAAAAGCAAGGTTGACCAAGGCCCCTGCCCCCAAAAGCAGCTGTGGGGGCACACCAGACGGCCTCCTCTTGGTGTGAAGAACCACCGACCACGTAGCTGCCTGTGCGGAGAGCGGGGTCCCTTCTGTTCCAGGGCTGAGCCAGGCCAGGAGGCGTCACGATGTTCTCATCCACTTCCCGACTTCTGCGCCCGCCGTCGGTGCGCCCCCCAGCCTCCCACTGTCTCACCTGGAACTCAGCGTTGTCCTCCGGGCTCCGGTGTTGACCGCCGCCCACTCACCTTCCTCATTACAGATCTGTTCTTCACACCAGTCCTCTGCTGGGACTCTTCCCTGGCGCTCCGGGAGCAAGCCCACGTTCCTCCACCACACGGCCACGGCTTTCACCGTCCGGCCACGCCGACTTCCTTAGCCACCTCGCTCCCTAGAAGCCAGGGCCATGTGTTTCCTTCTTCCTGGAGTCCCTTCTGCCTCCAGTGGTCTCTTCCTTATCCACCAAACTCCTATTCACTGCCCAATATTCAGAGTTACCTTCTGTGGGAGCTGCTTCCACTCAGGAAACAGTTGAGGCACTGGACAGATGTGAGGGTGTTCAGTCCCATCAGCAGAAATCAAGGGGAAGGGGGCCCCCGGGACCACACTGCAGTCTTTGCTTTTAAAGCTTGTTTCACCACTATTGCTCTGGCCTGTGCATCCTGACCTGCCGTGAACACCTTCTGTATCTCTTCCGTTCCCACCTTCCGCTATGTCTGTCTAACTAAACATGGGTCTTCCTATTAGTTTGACTCCTTTCTTTGAGAAACACAGTTTTCAGGCACCTCTTCCATCCTTCCCCTATAATCCCTCATCCCATGAGGAGCTTCTACCACCAAAGGGCACAGAAGTAAAAGATGATCAAGACAGTGCTGAGACCCAACCACTGGGAAGGCCCCACACTGCAAGAACTCACAGCGAAGAGCCTGACGTCACCGGTACCCTTGCAGCATATTATTCCCACTGAAATCCCTTATCTCAAAATTACAGCCTGCATTTCCTTAACATGGTGGGTGGTCACACAAAATAATGGGTCCTGTTATGTTATCAAAATACCATGCAAAAGATAGCCCCCCAATCAAAAAGGTAATTAAGACCTAAATCTAAGTATATTCAATTACCTCTCAACACTGCTCTTGTAATTCTGGGAATTCTGCCCTAAGAATGAGCGAGGGTTCAGCTCAGATTTTCTCTGGGACATTAATCCAGGAGAGGGGATGGTCCTTATGAACATGCATGCTCTCCCCTACCCCAAGCCCCGTGGCTGCACGGGGTCCTGGGCAGATGTGAGCAGCTCCTGCTGATGACACTCGTGCCCACGTGCACACACATACAAGTAACCAACATCTGCTGATTGTGTTAAGTGGAAAACAATTACAGTGCCTCTGTCTCTAATGCAGACAACTAATGACAAGGAAAGGCAGCAGGCGTCAGGAATCATGTTTGTAGGAAGGGACGGCCAGATTGGTCTGTGATTCTTAAATCATAATGAAATTGATGAGGGGCTAACCTCTTAAGAGTTGGCGCAATAGAGCTAAAAGTTAGGGAATCGCAATCTCATCTGTACTTCTGGCTCTGCTGTGTGTGTTTGCAAATCTATGGCCATCAAATAGAGTAACTAACGTTGCTTAAAGAAGTACTGTGGAAAACGAAAATTGAAGCTTGCTCCAAACGCTTCTTTAATCTAAAGGTCAACCACTTGGTTAAGTTTAGAAGAAAGGCTGTAGGAATTCCCTTTGAGAATGCAAACATTTTCAGGGCACCTGGGTGGCTCAGTCGATTAAGCATCCAACTCTGGATTTCAGCTCAGGTCATGATCTCGTGATTCATGAGTTTGAGCCTTGCAGGGGCTGTGTGCTGGCAGTGTGGAGCCTGCTTGAGGTTCTCTCTCTCCCTCTTCCTCTATCTACCTCTGCTCTGCTCTCTCTCTGTTTCTTTATCTCTCTGTCTCTCAAAACAAACAAACAAACAAACAGATTTTTAAAAAGAAAAGAATTCGTGGGGAACCTGGGCGGCTCGGTCTTTTGAGCATCCAACCTCAGCTCAGGTCATGTTCTCAGGGTTCGTGAGTTCAGGCTTGCTTCTGTCAGCACAGAGCACACTTCGCTCCTCTGTCCCCCTCTCTCTGCCCCTTCCCCACTTGCGTTGTCTCAAAAATAATAAATGAGACATTTTAAAAAAGAATGCAAACATTTTCCTGAGAGAGAAGCATAAGATAAATGTTTTCTGTTGTAAATAAATGATGAAAACGTATGTGAGATCAGCTCATTTTCATGCTCATAGCGGAAGGACCCAAAGATTACAAGTAAAACTTGCTTTTTTAACTTTTTTTTCTGACTATAAAGATAATTTCTATTCACTGTGTGAAATCTGTAAAGTACAGCAATTGCAAGCAGAAACATTGCTATGTTGGGCTGTTAGTCTTTTATGCTATGTATTATGTCTACATGTTTTTTAACAAAATTCCATTCCGATTCCACCTCCAGTTTTGATCTGTGTATTATCACTAACACTGATATCAGACATTTTTCTGCATAATTGTTTACATTTCAACACAAGAGACACACTGACAGCATCCAACTTCCTGTCAAGATGGAGACAGTGCACCAAGAAGAGTCGGGAAAATCTTGGATCTCAGTCACTACAATGCAAAAATGTGTTTTGAGATTTTTATATAAATAGCATGCGTTTTGTCGTTACCTCCTTTGTGAAGACCAACGTGGAGCTCTGTCCCCAGACAGAGCCCCCGCTCCCCTCCTGCATCGTGTGGCTGAGAACAGGTGCGCGGATCGTGATGGGCACGGGCCTCCAGTTTGTATTTTGGTTTTGATTTTGCCCTGCACTTCCTGGCACTCCAATTTCTCTGCTGTGGCCCGCTTCGCATCCACCACCCGTGCCCTGTGTGTGCTGGCTTCCCAGGGATGCTCCGCATTCACCCAGGAAAGCTCACCAGGAAAGGAAACCCTCTTACACTGTTGGTGGGAATGCAAACTGGTGCAGCCACTCTGGAGAACAGCAGGGAGGTTCCTAAAAAAGTTAAAAGTAGAACTACCCTATGACCCGGCAATTACACCACTAAGTATTTGCCCAAAGGATAGCCACCAATAGCCAAATTTTAGAAAGGGCCCAAATGCCCACTGACTGATGAATGGATAAAGAATATGTGGTATATATATATACATATGTATACATACATACATACATATACATATACAAATATACAAAAGAATGAATCAATCAAAAAGAATGAAATCTTGCCATTTGAAACAATGTGGATGGAGCTAGAGTGTATTATGCTAAGTGAAATAAGTCAACCAGGGAAAGACAAATACCATGTGATTTCACTCCCATTTGGAATTTAAGAATCACAGCAGATGAACATGTGGAGGGGGATAAAAGAGAGGAGAGGGAAGCAGACCACAAGAGACTGGTCACAATAGAGAACAAGCCGAGGGTTGATAGAGGGAGGTGGGGGGGGATGGGCTAGATGGGGGACGGGCATTGAGGAGGGCACTTGTTGTGATGAGCACTGGGTATTCTATATAGGTAACGAATTGCTAAACTCTACTCCTGACACCAGCATTGGTGCTGTATGTTAACTAACTAAAATTTAAATAAAATTTAAGAAAAAAAGCTCACCAGCCATTTTTGAAGGAACCCTGATTTCCTTAATAGAATAGCCGGGCTCGAAGCTTCAAGGGCGGGCAGCAGCAGTGGAGGGAAAATCTGCCCCAGGGAAAGCACCTGGGCCTCACGAACTACCTATTCTCCCGTCCCGTTCTCTCCCTTTTTGAGGATTTTCCCCCGCTGGCTCCCACCCTCCTGGTTGGCCTCAGACACAGCCACCGTCTCTAAACCTTGTGGCCCAAGCAGGAAGTGAACGCTGGTGCCTCCACGAAGGAGGCTTTCTTGGCAGATTTGGACTAGAGAAGAGAAGTGCAGTCAGAGAATCTGACAAATGGCCGACAGCCACCACCACCTTCCAGACCCCTGTAGCCCAGGGCTGCCCTCAGCTACAAAGCACGTGTGGCCGTGAGGTGGCCAGGAGCAGGGATGCAGAGAAGGCTCTGCCCCTGCGATCCAGAGCACAGGGTGCAGCCCGGGTTGAGGCTGTGCTGGACAACAGGCAGGCTCGCCCCAGTATAGCCTCACAAAACAGCAGGCACTGGCATCAGCTGCCCAGGGTGTAGTGGGTGGAGACTGACCTTGACTGCAGGCAGTGCAGTGGCCGCTGAGAGTCAAAGGCAAGCAAGGACACCCCGAAGAAGCCACCGGCTCCCGGACTTGACAGTATGCACAAAGAGGAGTGACCCCAGGGGAATGATGTGTGTGAGGATGCAATGCCGCAGCAACGATTGGCCTGCTGAGCACTCAGCACAAGCCCGGCCCACCCTGCCTCCCACAGCCACCTAACACACCCACTCCTAGGCACAGACAGTGCTTTCCAGTGGCTACTCTTCTTCCATTCATGATGTCTAGAAGTCAGTTAAATACTAAAGGACTCAAAAACAGACCAAGGGAGTTATAAAGAGAAAAAAAAAAAAAGCCTAGTTGTTAAGAGAAAAATCAGTCAATAGAACCAGATACAGAAATGCCCCAGCTGTTACAACTATCACGTGAGGATTCTAGTAAAAAGGTAAATGCATAAACAGAAGGCGATTGTCAATGGAGAAGAGGAAATCATTTTTTAAAAAGACATAAAAATCAATTCCTGGAATTAAAAAAAATAACACAGCATTCTGAACTGATACATTTCCTTGACAAGTTGAAATCAGGACTGATTTTAAAGCCATACATATAGGGTCAAGTGATTCTCAACAATAGTACAAGCCAATTTTGTGAAGGAGACAGACTTTTCAACAAATGTCCTGGAAAACTTGGACATTCCTATGCCAAAAAGATAACCCTTAACTCTCATCTTGTATCTGTGAAACACCAACAGCCAACAATACATATAATAGTGAAAGATGGCTTTCCCCAAATTCTGAGAAAAAGGCAAAGATGCTTGCTACCAATGCTTTTATTAAATATTACCCTGGAGGGTTTAGTCAGGAAATAAGGCAAAAAAAAGAAATAATAGGCATGTAGATTTAAAACAATAAAATTGGTTTTCTTTGCAGACAACATGATTGTCTAGGTGAGAAATCCCAAAGATTTGGTAAAATAAGTTACGGGAATTAATAGGAGCTTACTAAGGTCACAGAATATAAGGTCAATATAAAAGTTGTATTTCTATAGACAAGCAAGGAATAATTAGAAATTGAAATTTGAAGAATACCATTTACAATAACTTAAAACATGAAATATGTAGGGGCATACCTAAGAAAATATTTCTGGACTCGTGTACTGAAAACTATAAATGTTGACGAAAGCAATAAATGCTTCCTAATTTAATGGACAGGTAAGCCATGCTCATTGTTGAAATAAATCATATTGTTAAAAAGTCAATTCTCCTCCTCCATGTTTTTTTCATGTAGCACAATTTTTTCGTTAAATGTTGTTTTTATTGTTTCTTTTTATCATTTTATTTTGTTCATCATGATAAGTGTACTCTTTAATCCGCATTTCCTATTTCCCCCATCCCCCACCCGTCTCCTCTCTGGGAACCCACAGGTTGTTCTCTATAGTTAAGAATCTGTTTCTTGGTCTCTCTCTCTCTCTCTCTCTCTGCTCATTTGTTTTGTTTCTTAAATTCCACATATGAGTAAAATCATACAGTATTTGTCTTTCTCTGACTTATTTCCCTCAGCATTATACTCTCTAGCTCCATCCACGTCATTGCAAATGGCAAGATTTCATTCTTTTTATGGCTGAGTAATATTCCATTGGAAGAGTCATTTCCCATTGGTTTCCATTTTGATGAGTTCTTAATTATGTACTTACAGTCTAAAAGACATGATTTTGGATTCGACTACAATTTCTGATTTCTCTTTGCTGAGCTGGTCACAGTGGTTTTATGTTAAACATATGTCAGGACTGGTGACCATCTTTTATATCCTGTAACCCCTCAGTGCCCATCCCATAAATCACCACGCCTGCAGCTCTCTGTGCATTGACCTCAACCTACACAGGCCTCCCGTTGGTGGCTAAGGTCTATCCATCTCCATTCCAGTGAAAATGCACCAAGTGAATTCTCAATCCAGACTTTAGCACATCTTTTATCTTTCTTATGCATTTCCTTCTATTTTGAATACTTGATTGACACCATCTCTTATCCTTCAAAGCTTAGTTCAAGGTTGAGTTCTTTCAAAAAGCTCTGTTCGTAATACTTCCATAGCACTTCTGACTGCAGACCCTCAGCTCTGCACCTTCACAAGTATCTGCTGGAGTGACTGGCACAGCATCCTTGGATGAACTTGTTCAGAAAAGTCTGAACAGAGTACAAAGAAAAACGAAGTTTCCCTCCATGTGAACAGCTAGATTCCAAGCCCATGAGAACAAAGGAGACACAAAAAAGCTGATTATTCATATTCTCATTAACTGAAATTCTTTCATTCAGAATGTATTCTCCCAACTCAAATGGTGGTAAAAGGAGAAGAGTTTCCTCTCACTGAATTACTTGAAAAACATGTCAAAGTTGTTTTTCACTTTAAGAGCTATTTTTAAAAATTGACAAGAGACATCCTATCAAGTAGAGAGTTTCAATTTTGAATGGGAGAAGGTTGCCAATCAAAAAACAAATTCTCAGTGTCATAAAATAACTGCTTGGGAAAGATTCTATCTGTGCGGTAGAGGGAGCATTTCAATAAAAACACATTCAGTATTGGAATGGTTAGTGTTACCAACATAAACCTGTTTTTCCCATCAAAGGTAGGAGGGAATTGTCATCATTTAGTGGAAAATAGCATCCAAAGCTATTTGTACACTATCTACATTTGAAGCTGAGATTTTGCATGAATTGTCTACTTCAATCTTTAAAAATAAGTTGTTTGTATAATTTAGTCCCTATGTGTGCTTTTAACTTTCAAGCTCTTCTAATACATCACTTATTCTTCAAGAACAGCAATTGAAAAGGAATTCAGAGTCATCACAAGAGGAACTGTTCTTTCCAACCTGACTTGGTGAACTACAGCTCAGATTACCCTACGTTATAGTAACACTAACTACATTTTTTAAACTATGTTGATCTATCTGCATGACCTCCAGGTAAAGGGTCATATCACAGTCACAGGAGTGACTTCCGAGAGATGTGGTCTATGCAGGAAGAATCAGGACCTTCCTATAAACCACAGTTGTCCAGGGGAGAAGGGCTTCCCTGAAGAGTGTATACAACAGATACCATTGTATTTACACCAACCATCCTCCTTCATGGTCTCCCAGAGAACGGACATAAGTTAAGCCATTTAGAGTCATTTCATGTTCTAGAATTGCCTTTTAAGTTTTGGATTGCTGCCTCATTGAATGCACGCTGAAAATGAGGACATACCGTTGACACAGAGTATGATGTTAGGATCTAAAATTATAACATTGATAAAGTGATGCAAAACCAAGAGCTTTTCGAGAGGAACCCAGTTGCAGGTAGGGTCATCTGTGAACCTTATTTCAGCCATATCCAAAATCAACCAACAGTACCGTGTCTCCAATGGGACATTAACTTTGATTTCATTGTAACTTCACTGATGGGAAGTCTGAAGGAAAAATCCTTCTCTTGGCTCCTATATTATCATAGGAATCATATTATCAAATGAGTTCATCTCCAGCCAACATGGGGTGGCCTTACTCCCCTCATATTCCTTTCTTATAGCTCAAACAACAACAGCGAGAGCAAATCCACAATGATGCCACACAACCCACAAGAATAGGAAGGCTCCGAGGCTACAGAGCATAGAGATCTCGGAACGTGAGACACCACACTGCCGTGGCTTCCTGGGTTTCCTGACTACTCCTCCTGGATCCTGGGAGCGGTGCTGAGGAAGGCCCCTAAGGACGAGAGCAGGCCAGCCTTGCAGATCTTCCGGCCCACGCCTTCTACAGAAGCAGGCGGTCGTAGGGCAGGGCTGAGTGGGGACAGAGCTTCTGTCCCCCATTTGGTAGAAGCAGGGATGCTCTGATTCCCTCACCAGTGTAGTGGGGGTGGGTCCAGCCTGAACTTAGCCTCTACCTGCAACCAGCAGCCACGAGGCAAGCCACTACCCACAGCCCCTGGGAAAGCACAATGGACGGAATGTTTGCATTGAAACCCTAATCCCAGAATGACAGTTTGGGAGATGAGCCTTGAGGAGCTAATTAGATCACAAGATGGAGGCCTTATAAATGGGATCAGGGCTCTAGTTGTTTGTTCCAGCAGCAAAAATGGACTAAGAGAAATGAGAAGAGCTGATGGGACAGCTGAAAATCCATGTGGCTGTTGGTCACCAGCCACTGACTGGTGTTGGGGTGGCATCCACAAGACCAGACAGAACCCCCCGACTCCCCTACACCAGGGCGCTGCCTGCCCAAGGCAGAAACACATGGGACTCGTGGCCTCCTGAAAACAATATCTGAAATAACCAGGACACAATCCCAAATGACTCAGCACAGCAAGAGCCATGAAATCGCAACTTGAATCAGAAAGGATAATCCATAAACACCGACCCCAAGATGGATTGGCTGTCGGACTGGTCCGTCTGGTATTATAAGACAGCCGTCGTAAAGATGCCTCCACAGCAAAGTGTAAATTTGCCTCAAATACAGAAAAATTAGAAAATATCACAAAGACATGGAAGTGATATCGTAGAAATTAAAGACACATTACCCAAAAGGTAAAAAAAAAAAAACCCTCATTGGATGAGCCCAATAGTGGAGTGACATGACACAAAAGATAGAATTAAGACAGATTGATAGAATTTACCCACCATAACAACATAGATTAAAAAAAAAAACAGAACAGTTCCCAGAAGCTATGGGACAATTAACAGACCAATTAACTATAGAGTTAACATTTGTATAATAGGAATTGCTGAAGAACACTTCAAAAATCACTAGAAAAAAATAATGTTGAAAACATCTCAAATTTGGCAATAATAATAATAATAATAGGCCTACAGATTTAAGAGACTGAAGTGAGTTCCAAATAAGATAAACCTAGAACATCTATGCCAAGGCACTTTGTAATTAAACTTCCAGAAACTGAAAGTAAATAGAGAGAGAGAAAGAGCAGCCATAGAAAAACGACATGTCACTTAAAGAGAACACAAACTCAAATGACTGTGGAGTTCTTTTTTTATGTTTTATGTACTTCTGAGAGAGAGAGAGAGAGAGAGAGAGAGAATGATCAGGGGACGGTCAGAGAAAGAGGGAAACAAGAATCTGAAGCAGCTCCAGGCTCTGAGCTGTCAGCACAGAGCCCGACACGGGGCTCGAACCCAGGAGACGGGAGATCATGACCTGAGCCAAAGTCGGATGCCCAACTTACTGAGCCACCCAGGCACCCCTGGAGTTCTTATTTCAACTAAGAATAAGCCGGGTAGGAGAGGTGGTCACGCGTTGGAGATGGCATCCATAACTTACTTTGGTTTTATCAAATTCTGGACATAATACAAAAGCTTGTGGGAATCCTTTTTGACGTTAAAGGTGGAATGGAAAGATCATGTCTCTGGGTATGAAAACATGGCAGTGAGATCGGGGGGTAGGTAATGAGGACCTCTGTTTTCCTGGCTCTACTATTCTTACGTTCTTTCTCTGTCATCACCCACCAAAGGCATCCCCCATGACTCACCTCACTGAAGAAGCATGACACGGGTCCCAGTGGTGCCCATTCTACCAAACTTTCCAATCATCTTGAGACCATTTGCAAATCACAATCTTTAATTTTAATATAATTTCTGGTTGTCCTTTGCTTTCCAAACTTGACAGTTATGCGTGAAGATATCTTCTACCCTAAAATTCACTTACCCCTTATATAGGTATTTATTCTAAGTATTATGTACAACTTATATTTATGGGATTATGTCAAAGATTGAAAATAATGTGTTAACCATCATGGATAGTTTTTAGGAGTTTGCAATAATCTATTTAAAGAGGACAAAATACTAAAATTCCAGGCAGTACTAGATGAATGAGAATTAGGGGTCAGAATATATGTTTACTATTGTAACTGCTACATTGTATGTGGTCCATTCAGAAGAGACTTGATAAATCTTTATTGAATAAATGTAAAACATGGTAGAAGTTCAGATCCATCACAGATCATATTGTCTGATCTAGAAGCCAGTAGAATGTATTATTTATTTCTCTTGAACTCCTCAAGGGAAACAGAATAATAAAGTTGAGTGGCTAAATGTTTTTAAAATAGAAATGCAAAATTGAAGAAACTTAGAATATTTAACTTCGGTGGGAAAAAGTTCTGGAAACGTTTTAAAATAGTCACCAAGCATATAAAGATTTTTATCACCTTTGAACACTGTAACGTAGAGATTATCGAGTTACCTTTTAAAATGCAGACTGTTGGTGTATTTTGCATTCAAGGGTCCTCTGGGATGGTGGCAATCACTCCAGTGTGTCTCAACAGAAATGGCCAGTGCTCTTACCAGCCTAAAAACATTAAAATTACACATAGTGTGAGTCTCAAATTGCAAGTAAGCAGCTCCGGGCTTGAAAATCTCTACACTGACAAAAATGTAACAAATTAATTTCTATGGATTTTGCCAGGTTAGCACAACACTTTAAAAAAAGGTTCTACAACATCAGTACTTTTTTGTAATGTGGTTGGTTGGGGTGATTTTATACTGTCAAACGTTCTTCTGTTCCGTTCCTGTTACGTCCAGTTCTGTCCACACGCCGGGATGGCTTTACAGGACAATCAGTGTCCACGGCATTCTTTTCATGGCCGTGGTCACAGACCCTTAAACCCCGCCCGATTTCTGCCACCCCCCTGGGAACTCACAAGCTCCAGCCTGCGCAGCCCAAGCGTCCAGCCACGAGCACAGAATCTCACAGCCCTGGGAGCCGGAGCTGATGGGTGAGCGGTGTGTCTCTGGCCCTTGGATGGGCTCCCAGGGGCGCTCAGTGCACTTGTCAGAAGTCCGACAGAGCCGGCCTCTCTGCTCACGTCAGTGACACCCCTCCTTTGATCTTTCTTGATTGTCCATCTCACTCTCCGCATCCGTCTCTCCTGGTTTCTGGAATCCCATCTCACATCAACCACCTGCATGGAAGCCCTGGTCTCAGCCTTGGCTTTCAGGGAAACCCAGCTGAATGAGCACCAGGAGGGGCCCTGGAAAGGAGATCACGGCAAATGGCCTCGGGGGCCCCCTCTCCACTGCTGTCGGGCGGCCGGCTTCACTCAAGAACATCAGTGTGTTCCCTCCAAGGAGAGGGACGCTCTGAAATGTGAGGGTGGGGCCAGCAGAGTGTGCCAGGCTGTACTTGGCATGGAATTATACTCGTGCTTAAATATTCCTGCTCAGTCAAAGAAAAGCCGCCTAATTTGAATTTGACATGGGAAAAAGATGAACCTACTAGAGCAGAGGAACTAAAAGGTGCATGTGTTGGGGGGTGCGGGGGGACGAGGGGGTGAAATCATGCAGAGCAACCTCTCCTAAAGGTTCGTAATTGAGCGTTCGTCATGGATGGATCGGGCTCTCCTCAATTCCCACACATCTCAGACCCAAGGTCAGAGAGAAAGGAGCTTGTCTTCCTCTCTCTATCTCCCCCACCCCCATCCCCCACCGCACTTTCAGATGCTGCTCTTCCAGAGGGTGGAAGCCTTTGGTGAAGCCACCTGCTTGCTGCAGTCTGGTCTTGCTGCTGAGTCTCCGGAAGATGGGCATTGCCGAGTAAGGAAATTCACCTGGTTCCTCAGGAACTGTATTAGCATCTAGATAAACCCTGTAGGAATGCAAGATTCGATGGAATCAAACCCAGGTATGAACCCAAGACAAACCAACAAGGAAGGACAGTGGCAACAGCATAACACAGAGGAAAACACAAGCATTCAGCACATGAAACATGGCATGTTAGCAATTTGAGTTGTGAAGGCAGTATTGTCCATTTTATATAAGAATTTAAATACAGCTCCAAGTACATCGTGCATCGTGCTGGGAAGCATACCTATCGTCTATGTGTACAATGGTATTAATTGTGTGTAGCTTAAAACACAGTCACAGTAACCACGATACTACCAAAAGCATTTCTTCATGTATGAAAACAGAGGATCCACATAGTATGAAAAAGTATGAAAAAGGGATGCCTGGGTGGCTCAGTTGCTTAAGCATCTGACTTTGGCTTGGGTCATGATCTCACCGCTTATGAGTTTGAGCCCCGCATGAGGCTCTGTGCTGACAGCTCAGAGCCTGAGCTTGCTTTCGATTCTGTGTCTCCCTCTCTCTCTCTGCCTCACCCTGCTCATGTCTGTCTCTCTGTCAAAAATAAATAAATATTTTTTTTAAAGTATGAAAGGTAGTTGGTGTTATTTATTGGTTAAAAAACAATGACTGGATGAGATTATTTTCTATGATATAACAATGAAACTGATGACTACACGTTTCTACTCTTCACCCTCGAAACTGATTTCAGAGTGAGCATGAGATATAATTTTCCCGCCTCCTCATTAACCTGCTATTACCAAGTGAGGCTCAGCATCGCTGTACAGAGATGAATTACAGGGTCTGTAGCTGATAGGTCAAGTGAATATGGCCCACACAGATGGAGTTAGCAATCTAAATTTTAAGAGGAAGAATATTTCAGAGGACGAATACAACATAGGAGCAATTTTAAATGACAATCTTCAAGCTTGGCACCCACACGCATTTTGTGGTTACTACTGAACATGTCTTCAAAAAAATGTGGAACTAATATCTCCAGAAGTTGAATCACTTATAGAAAAAAAAATTGCATCTGAACAGTTTCCTTGGTGAATGTTAATTCTGGAAAATTTTCTATCTATTATTTTTGAGAGGAAAATAGCCACCACATTAAAAATGTAATATTTGTTTAACAAAGAGACCATGTGCAAAATGAAATTTTATAATGACTTTTGACTGTAAGGTTTGAGTGTATAGTAGAAATGGCAATAAACAGCCCTTAGGCTTACTAAACTCGCAATCTCATTAGCAAAGAAAACCAGATTCAGTTATTTCCAATTACACGGAGGTGCCTCACGCACTCCAGAACTCGTCTCTCTGCCCTTCTCCCTTCTGTATGGAACTTCCTAGGGAAAGCGTACATCTCATTCAATCCCTCTGGTTATTTTTTCTATTTTATGTTTTTCTTCTTTGTTTCCTTATTTATCATGGGTTGCAATGCAAGGCGGACAGTGCTGGGTCTGCATGGACGTGGGACAGAGGAAAGCTTAGGGGTGTGGCCAACCTGGCCTCTACTTCTGAACAGTAGCCAAGAAAAGCACCGATGGGTTCATTTGACACATTCTAGAGGTGCCAGTCTTTGTGCTAGATTGTTTTCTTTTAATTACTACTTTTTAAAATTTTAATTCCAGTCAGTTAACACGCAGTGTTCTATTAGTTTCAAGTGTACAATATAGGGATTCAACATTTCATTCATGCATCACCTGCGCATCATTCATCATCACAAGTGCATCCGTAATCCCCATTACCTAGTTCCCCCATCCCCCGCCCACCTCCCTTCCGGTGACCACCAGCTTGTTCTGTATGGTAAAGAGTCTGTTTTTTGGTTTGTCTTTCTCTTTTTCCCCTTTGTTTGTTTTATTTGTTTGTTTTTTAAATTCCACATATGAGTGAAATCATATTTTGTCTTTCCCTGACTTAATTCACTCAGCATTACACTCTCTAGCTCCACTTATGTTGTATTCAAATAAGAAAAAAACAGACTAAGGAAAGGAAGTGATATCCCCAGCTCTGAACCTTAACCAGGTTGAAGGCAGAGTCAGGACAGGTGCCCAGTCCCAGTGCTAAAGGGTCCCCGACAGCTTCTCTCTCACCACTTGTCACTGGCTCACTGCATCCCCCAAAGGGCAGAGCTAAAATAAAACTATTCCCTTATTGGTATTTCTGGGTAATCAAGATAATTGAGAGTAGAAAATAGATTATACTGATAGCTTTCCGCTTTCCCCTTATTTTTGTTAAGATGCTGAAAAATAAAACAATATAGAAGAAATAATATGAGAACAACACCCTCTTTGCTGCCCCCCCAAGGCAGACAATTCAAATTGTTTCTGACTTAGTTCTTCCAGAAGTGTCCCCAACAGCCAATAATGGACACATAGATGATTTTAGATCTATCCCATGATGGCAGTACTTACAGATATCCTGAGGAAACCCAAGGGTGACAGATCAGTTGTGCCCTACCCCTACCCTTCTTCTCTCAATCCGAGTTGGTTATTATTTTGGTTTTTGTTGAATACTTCTTATTTCCTGACCCCTATGATTTTTGCCTTCGTAATGTTTTGCGTTACTGTTACTACGTAAATATTTGTCAGGGCAAGGTCAAGTTCCGTTCCACGGCCGTCATTTCCCTCCCCCATGAACCTCTGCCACAAAGCCTGGGAACACGTCCTTAGCATCTTAAAACACATCATTTGCTCAAAACCATGCCTTCTTCAGTTTGCGGCTCATGTAGACTATGGTTTTCTTACGGTTTTCTCTCTCCTTTAGATTGTGGCCGCGAAGGTGTCTACATCGTTGCTTGTACCTGGAAGAAGACCTGTGTGGCTCAGGACGTCACAGTTCCTATTCCACTTCTGTTTACTGTCGCTGGATGGCTTGGAGGTTTTCTTCCAAGACCCACTGGCTGAGTCACCCAGCTCCCTATGTTTCAAAGCACAAAATCATCCAGGACTCTCTTTTCACTGGTCCAGGTAATTTTGAACAATTTTCTTATCCTTTTGTTTGCTGAGAGAACACTAACTTCCTCAGAAGTGGTGCATGAGAGGGA
Organism: Crocuta crocuta; assembly: GCF_008692635.1. Classification (NCBI taxonomy): domain Eukaryota; kingdom Metazoa; phylum Chordata; class Mammalia; order Carnivora; family Hyaenidae; genus Crocuta; species Crocuta crocuta. Next base: position 11,815,975 of record NW_027529424.1, on the reverse strand, counting down.
GAGTATCTCGTCCCATGGATACCTTCAAATGTCTCACTGACCAATAACTTGGCTTAGTGTCAACTTCTAGGCTCACATTTTCCCTTGGGATGGAAAACTTAGGTGACAATCCACACTAATGTCCGGTACATCTGTGCCTGGAGTTCCAAAACTGAAATCACTGGAAATTTTCCAAACTCCCTTTTGTCAATCTCTGGGTTTACACCTGTGTAAACCGTGGCAAACTGCCGTTGGCTCCCCTGCCCTCAGACCCCTCCATGTGCTATTGGAAACCAGGTAGGCACATCTGCTTTTGGCAGCGGGGCTGACCTTCCCACTAAAGGTCAGAGAATCCTGCCCTTCCACGTGATGCTAAGACATGTAGCATGGGTGTCAGGGCACTAATGTTCTGCTCTCACAGTTTTTATAAGACCTCTGGTTACATGCTGTGAATGCAGCCTTCTTCTCTGGAGCACCCAATCTGTGGGTGGACATGCTGCACTTTCCGAGGCACCCATCATCTCAGAAGGTCCTTCATCTTTAAACCAAAGTACACCACCCTCTCTCTTGTCTTGTGAAGCATTTTTTTTTTCCTAGAAAAGTCTTCAATTCTTCATGTAGACACATTCCTCCTCAAGACACATGCACATGTGTTACAGGGACCCCACTGCAAAGAGCTATTATGTTTGCAGGTTGAAAAAATGGCGGTTAAGGTAGGTACGGGTGATGCTTTATTTAAAGGAATGAACAGTGAATATTGGATATTGATTGTTTCCTTTAAGATAAACTCGTAGAACTCGAGTCATTGTTACATTTATAATATCGCATATTGGGAAAAATATATTTGGGGAATTTAATGTTATTAAGTAAACATTATATTACTAAATAAAACACACTTCTACAGGATAAGAAATGTATCCTGAGAAACAAATATTATTTCCAGAGAATCAGAGAAGTCCAGAGAAGACAGAGAATAATCAGTATGTGTTTTCCTTTTATGATTTACCATAACAAATTCCCATATAAGTCTAAAAAGAAAAACAAGTTAAGTTACTAGAATCGCCTAGCCAACTGGAAATCGACAAAAGACAATGGTAATTAAAGCAACAAGCACAATAAAACACAGGTGAGCCTCTCTCCGCTGACTCAGAGGCTGTCCCTTCCCGCCCCCCTGTGGTCCAGCCCACCTCCTGGTACACGGCGGGACGCCACACCCCTCAGTAGCATCTTCCTCCTCAATGACATATGATGTACCTGCTGGCAATTGCAACCTGAGGGGAAAAACCAGGAAAACAGGGATGCATGTATACAAGTACATGGACGTGTCATGTGATGAGGGTCCACCACAAAGTTTGGTTTACTCAATGAAGGGTAATGGTTCACTTAACACACTTCTTGAAAAAGACCAAAACAAAAGGTTGAACCCTAGCTGATGTGAAGATAAAGTCTTTACCAACTAATGATTTATATATTTGATTGCAAATATAAAATTAAGGAAAGAAGCTATACTCCAATAATTACATAATTTTGTTCGGAAAAGAACTGTCTAAGAATCAAACAAAATCCAGAAGCCAAAAAATACACCATGATGAGTTTTGTTATATAAATAATAAAAACTCTTGGAAACCAACTTGACAATAAACTATTTTTAAAAAATAAATTAAATAATAAAAACTCTTATGCGCTATCATGTGAATATGCCCAAGGAACAAATGGCAAAAATATATGTAGCATGTGGCATAGCGGCATCCTTAATATATGAAGAGTTCAAACGACATAATAAGGAAATGACACTCTCAATAAAAATATAATGATTTAACAATCTTATTTTTTTTTAACATTTTATTATTTACTTTTGAGAGAGAGAGGCAGAGCATGAGTGGGGGAGGGACAGAGAGAGAGGGAGATACAGAATCTGAAATAGCTCCAGGCTCTGAGCTGTCAGCACAGAGCCCGACGCAGGGCTCGAACTCATGAACTGCAAGGTCATGACCTGAGCTGAAGTCGGACGTTTAACCGACTGAGCCACCCAGGCTCCCCTAACAATCTTATTATAAAGTCGACCTTTATAAGTCATCTAATAAATGCTCACTGAAACAAAGTGATGCTTATCCCCAAATTTTCTGATAGGAAAAATGAAACATAATAACAATGTTAAACTCATATGCATATGTAAAATTTAACTTTTCTAGAAGGCGATACCTACAAATATACAAACGACTTGATGTTATGTGTGGCTGCTGAATTATCTCTTTGGACTTTACTGTGTAAAATAATAAACTTCTTATCTTTGAAGTCATTTTGAAATGCATGTTTCCTTTCATGAAGCCAAATGCTCTCTCAGAAGTACTCCTAGTCGCGAATGGTAGAGAGGAAAGCAAGATCTTCTTTGCAGAGTTAAGATTTTCCTCTGGAGCTTGGCACTTAAAAATACACATGTGCGTTTCGACACCATGTAAACATGTGGAGACGAAGTTAAAAGTCAGTCACCTCCTGGCTGGGTCCATGCACTGTTCTCAGGGTGAGGCCTCACACGTCGGCAGCAACACTGACGCAGGCAGAGTTGGGAGGGTTATCTTATTGGCCAGGTTTATTCTGGCCGTGAGATAAAAGGAGTTTAGGAAACTACTGAAAGAAAAGTCAAGTTTTAATAGAAGGGAATACTAGCTTTCTACGCCTTTTTGGGAAAAGTTGAGTGACGTTGTGTGCAAGGCAAGGAGGTGGGAGACTCTAACAGAGAGATCGCTCAACCCTGTGGAGAACCCTCTCCACTCAGACAGTCATAGTCTATCCTCGTCCCCAAAATGTAAGCCCCCCGAGGGCAGGGATGTTTGTTTCATAGAGGAAAAGGAAACATAGGATATATCAAGCATCAAGAGTAAAAGGATGCTATAAATAAAAAGTTAAATGCTATGAATGTAAATTAAAGAAGTATAATCAATTATTATTTTAAACAGTTTTCACCATTTTACACGTCCCCACCACTTACAGAAAAAGTAATATATGCATGTAGAGGTCAACTCTTCTTTCCCTTCCCTATTTTCCTTTTTTGATCTTTGAAATGTTAAAATAGGAGTGAATTGAAACATTCTTAACAAAATTCAAGAATTTCTCTTCCTGGACCTTAAATCAGTATAAATGTAATTGTTGCAAACATAGCCATAGATATCTGAAAGCATTTCTGTCCTATGTCTAAAACTATGACACACCAGCCACGCTTGGCTCTTTTCCTTGTAAAATCCTGAGGGTAACCTTTGTTAACCTTTTACTGAGGGCAAACACATGCGAGGACTGTGTTTCACTGAACGGCAGCAAACGAGTTAGAAGAAAGTAATATTTGGAAATAAATAGAATATCTGGGGTATCAAGGAATAATTGCTTGGTAAGAGAGAAGAATCCAGACATTTTGCTAGTGTTGAAACCAAGTGGTGAATTATATTTTCACCGGTGATTTAAAAGCTAAAACCATCACCCAGAAATGTTGCAAAGAGAGAAGGAAGGATGGCAGGGAAGAGGGAAGGAAATCTCTGTAGTAGAACCACATGAGAATGTCTCCAGAAGGCCTGAAGCCACAGGAGATGCGGTATATGAATTAAGATAAATGGATTCACATACAGACCTTGGAAGTCGAGTCTTCACGCCACCAATGAAAATCAGGTTTCCATTACTGTTGGAAGCCCAGTGCTCTGTGCCCCCATCACACCCGGCCTCCAGCCCCCAGCGCAGATTTCTCACGGTCCTGGTGAAGCTGGAGGTTTTCCCCGTCATGTCCGTCCTACTTCGACTAAAGGAAGCCTGAATAGATTATGCTACCCACTTAAGAGTGCTCATTAGGGCAACTGTAAAATAACGACGGTCTCTATAAGCAGGTGGAAACGCTTACTTTTCACTGTCCCTCCCTTCTCTTTGGGAATAAGCCCTTGCTCGACCGTAGTGGCAAGTACATTCCAAAGTGGGAAAGAGGGTAACAGAGGCGCGAACCTTGTCTCCAGGCTGCGCACCCGGGTACAGCAGAGATGCCTGAGATGGACCTCTCTCCGCGTCTCAGTGGTAAATGCAGCATCCACCTCGAGATATTGTGGTGACTTATAACTGATTGAGGGAATCCGTGTTGGACAGTGCAAAGCATTAGGATGAGAGGCCGGGAATAAGGATTCCTCACTGAGTATCTTGGTTTGGGTCCTCACCCATCATCTCTAAACAGGATGACGTTGAAGGAACCTTCACCTGATTCCTGTACGTTCCTCAGAGCCATGAGGCCTCCCTCGACTGCATCCCACCACTGACTCCTTTCTCCTCCCAGAGAGAGGTCTGCTTAGCCCATCTGATCGCCAGTCTAGCTATCATATGGCCTGGAAAAAAATTTTTTTAATCTGATACAAATTACTGAAACCATTTGAATGCTGGCAGAGGGCTCCGGAGTAGCCAGAGCCGTCCCCGTACCTGTGACCTGCAAGGGGTCTGCTCCGCTATTGTCCTTGGCCGCTGTAAGTTGATAATCAGCCACAGGCACAGGACAAGGTGGACGAGGAGGCTGCCATTTCTGTGCCACTGGTCTTTTACTGCCGGCAAAAAGGAGGCCGTAAGTGGTGGGCTAAGCATTGGTTGGCTGCTAGTCTTCCCTGGGCACACCATGTCAGCGGTAACACTGACGTGCTAAGATGGGCACTTCGTGGTGATGGCCGGCCGCAAGGCATTGATGTGTTTTTAATACTCACCAGCTACAAAAATAAATTCTGCCCAATGGCCTGCATTTAGATTTCCTTGAGGTCTCTCCTGAACTAGAAGTAGCCATCGCACCATCTAAGGACCATGATATTTCATGGAAGCCCCGTGGGTCTGCCCCCCATGAGACAGCCATACTGGTCAAAATTATTTAAAAAAAAAAAAACAGAAACACCAATTAATATCTGGAAATTGTCTTCTAGGTATATAGGAAATGAGGGGATGCTTGTTTTAGAAAATCCACTAACGTTTGGTAAGGACAGGAAGAGCTGGCTGCATCTGAGCCAGGCCCCCCGACTTCTCCCTGCTCAGCTAGCCGGAAGTGCCGCCCCCAGGGGAGGGCCGGTAAGGTGGGACCCCTCACCACTCAGCCCCCGCTCAGAGGAAGCGGTGTCCCAACAGGGGCAGCAGGCCACCAGCATTTCACGTCTCCTCAAATTCAAGTCTCAGAGACGATATTCTCCGTAATTGTGGCTGAGAGTTTGGGGTTCCCTTACTTCCTCCCAACCTACACCTGGAGTAGAAGGTCTACCCCAATGACAGCAGTCCAGGAATATGGAGGCCCTGACGCCCCTCCCCCAAACACACCCTCAAGACAGAGGTTTCCTGCCAGGTCACACAAGCCAGCAGAGCTAGACTCCATCACCCCACCCAGTACCCGGCACTGTGGCCTGCAGGAGGAGAGGTGGGTGAGATCAGAAAACCCTAAGGCTCTCTCTATAGGAGCTAACAGTATTTGAACTGGAGTGTGGGGATTTCAAGCCTAAGGGTTCTCTTGAAAACTATGGAGGACTTGGTGGTAAGCGCTTATGGAGAGGTTGGAGGTCGATGACAGCAATGACATAAACCTTCTGCAAGCGGTTTGCCAGAGAGACCAGGCAAGAGTGGTGAGAACCCGCAAAGTGACTGACTTCAAGGGGCGCCTGGGGGGCTCGGCCAGTTAGGCATCCAACTCTTGTGATCAGCTCAGGTCCTGATCTTGCGGTTCATGAGTTCTAGCCCCACCTCAGGCTCTGTGCTGACGGTGTGGAGCCTGCTTGGGATTCTCTCTCTCCCTCTCAAAATAAATAAATAAACATTAAATAAAAAGACTGACTTCAAAAAGTACCCTTTCATGACAGTGACATCACTAACAAGGCAAATTAGGAGAACTAAAACTCTTGTCACCCCACAGAAACAAGAAAACAATGGCCAGAGACGGGCTACTATAAACCTATGAAATGGCAGAATCATGTCAGGCATGGCCGTGCAAAAAAAGATTCAATAAATGTGTACTTTGAAGATGTGGAGTGTAAGTTCGTGTATTGTATGTTTTTCACACCAACCTTGACATTTGCAGCAAGGAGGGAAACTAACAGGAGACCAGCATTCACTGCCCTGACGTCCAAGAGCAGCTGCATTTTGTACCCGCCAATCACTGCGATAGTACACCGTGTCAAAACAATCCACTTCTCAAAATGAAGTACCTCAAAATAATATCGTTGATTATAGTTGATTAAAACTGACATTTACTTTCAATTTATCTTCAGATCTAAAAAATATCAAGGATTCATAGAATAATAACATTGAGGTAAGGGTATTCTATTTTTAAATAGTTTTAATGTTTATCTATTTACTTTTTTTTTGGGGGGGGACAGATCACAAGTAGGGGAAGGGCAGAGAGAGAGAAAGAGAGAAGACACAGAATCCAAAGCAGGCTCCAGGCTCCGAGCTGTTAACACCGAGCCTGACCTGGGGCTTGAACCCATGAACTGTGAGACCATGACCTGAGCCAAAGCCAGACACTTAACCGACTGAGCCACCCAGGTGCCCCAGAAGAGTATTTCTTGTGAAAAGAATACGTTTCTTTTGAAATTTTAAGAATCGGAGTGACCAAAATTTGGTGAGTTTTTTATACTTAAGTAATGACTTAAAATCATTCATACTTTGGCAAAATATCATTTTCTTGTGTATGAAGATTTCTATTTCCAAATGTTTGAACCATTACTTTTATAGGGAGTCACAAAACATTTTGGAACTCAATGTGTTTCACACAATAAAGGAATTATGAGGGCATACGTCTTAGGAATATAGGAAAGGATAAGAATACGTATTAAATAGGTAAATAGGAAAATTGACGCACAGAGTAGAAAGACTACTTTTCAAAATATAGTAAAGCTACATCTACACTAGACTAGGAATCACTGAAAGTACTTAGTTAGTCAGAAACACTGGTAATAAGGAATTGCTTTGGGGGAGAAAGAATTCTACATTTTAGAATTTCCTGCCCGCTGTTTTAATCAACAACTAATTTCTGATTTTCTTCTTGGTAGCACCACTCAGAGGGGTTCCTCTAAAACCCTGGCTCAAGCACAACGCGTATGTCTTCAAGTTGCGGACACTCAGGGGAAGTCCCTCAGTATGAGACAAAGGCTTGTAGCACTGGGATGCAGACACGACTTACCAGCTACAAGGAGAGTGTGAGAGGCGCTTCGTCAGGTCTGAAAAATCTACAACAGATTCGCATAGCATGCATCTGAGATAGGCTTCTGAGGATGCATCAGTTCAACCAGCATCTATGAATGGTGACTGTGTCCCAGACTCTGTTCCAGGCCAGAGAAGTATCTGCGAGTGTAACCAGTGGAATGAAAGGTGGGCCATGATTAGGCAGGAGTCGGGTGCTTGAAAGAAGCACTCGTATGGAAACAAGCAGGCAATCTGGAGTTTGGGGGTTTTCTGAGCAGACACCCACATTTGTCAGAGCTCCGGAAGGTCTATATCCAATGGGTTGTGCCTGGGAGAGACTGGGGACTAGGGCACACACAAGATAACCTCAGCCATCCGAGAGAGGCCTTCCCGGGCAGCAGGGGGGTGACGGGTGAAGGTATCCGTTCATCCATCTAGAGTGGCAGGGGAGAGACTCAATCCTGACACCAGGGAGAAGAGGCTGAGGCTAAGGACATTCATTCCAGCAGCAAGGCTAAGAAAGATGATCTCAGGTGAAAAGCCTTGAACGTGTATTTGATACAGATTCCCCAGAGAGGCTGCCATAAATGCTGTTGCCCAGGCAAGACCAACGTTTTCAACTTGCTGCTCTAAGGAAAAGTAGTATCTTGACAGTCTCAGCGGTGTTCCCTAAGGGGAAAGTAATAGGAAGGCATGATGTACGTATGTAGAGCTCAGGCTGAGTGATTTAAAAGCAGATAACTACAGTGGAAAATCGGTGGGGGTTTCAGAGAGTTTGCGATAACACCTTTGGGTCGGTGGACATAGCAACATGGGGGGGGGTGCTTGAAATGAGCATTGATAAGTAAGAAGTTAGTGTTGATAAGCGAGCTACCTAAAAGTTCCTTCACACTCTTATCTTCCAGGAGTAGTATCTCCTGGGACAGATAGCTAGGCAATATTTGCCTGAGCACACAAGTGTTCAGCACAAAGTCAGGAAGTGGCCCTCATCCCAGACTGTTTATCACAAGAGCATGAAGGTGCAGTTAGCCCAGCATCGCCTGCTTCACACAAAGACAGTGAATTATATTGACTGAAATTCTCAAAGTTGGGCCCACTGTCAGAGACAGATATTGGCAGATATTCCTGATCCATCATGTATTCCAGAAAGGCCACAGTAGTAAATCAAGGGTAGGAGACAGACAGAGAGAGAGATAGAAAGAAAGATAAAGATAAAGGTATGGCACTTGGCATTGCCACGACGTGAGCTGGTGTTGATAAGAATTCATCAAATGAACAGACATCCAACAACTGAGCATGAATGACTGGGAAAGCTGCCAACTCACATCAATAATATGTCTTCAGTCAATGCGTAGGGGACTGCAGGTGAGGAGCCTTCCGGAGTTGGTACAGATCTTCCTCCCTCGTCACCACTGAGGATCAAGAAGGGATTTATTTGGGGCAGTAAGTCCTCAGCAAGATGCTTCTGCTGACACCAACCAGACGTTGGCCAGAGGAGTGTGGCCTCAAACTTGGAAGAGTGTGACGATCTGAAAACCTCTCAACGATTTTCACGGAAGGAAGCAGCTCTGAAAGTCTAGACACCATACAGGTGAGGGCCCCGTGGGGAAAGATGAATGTGGTCATGCAAAGTATTGCCAAACAGATCAGAACATCCTGGAGTTACATTTTTGTCACAGACAGAGAACAATGACTCAGCTTTTAGGCAACCTGTGTTCTGTACACTCTCCCATGAACAAAGTTTAGCCTTAAAAATTGGTGTTCTAAATCTTTTGCATAGACTTCTAATAACAAAAGAGTAGTAACCCAAATTAGTAATTAATGGCATTTCATGGTCTACAATACAAGCACAAAGAAACAGAGACAAATTTAAGAGAAAATTCCCATGATTATCAAAATTCTCATGAATACAGGAATGACTTGGCAGTTCATGAAGGCAGAGAGAGGGTTGCAATGTGAAAAGAATGGACCTAAGTATGAAAAGGGTAAATTGAAGTAAAAGTCCTCCTGGCAATTTTCCTGCAATTTTACATAAACAACTTTAATGACGGTCCTAGTTCCTCACCTGGATAATGAGAATGTTGGATTCAATGGTCACTATGTTTACTTCCAGACTTAAAATATTAAGATTCAAAAAGATACTCAAGACTTCTGGCCAGAACAATAAAGAACAGTGGTACCCATGGTGGAGGTGAGAATCCAAAGTAAATTGTTGGGGGAAAGGATAAAACAGGTAAAAGCCATAAATATATTAGATTCACAGAGCCCAAAGGATATACAGTTAGTGACAAATGCTAATGGGTAGTTACAAATTCTACTGCCAACAAGTTATTTCCAGAAATATAGTCATGCCTCGAAAAAGTATCTAAGACTCTGAGAATACATAAATGTTGTGACGAAAGAATATAAACTGGTGGTTCATTAAATAATCCTGGCCATTGTGCTCACTTCGATGTATCACCAGCAGGTATGAGTACGCCCTTCAAACAGAGGTGAAAATAGGTATTTTGAAAATGTTACCTAAAAAGTTTAACGTTTTCTCCCTCTCTCATTTCATTGCAAATCACTAGCATGTGGAGAAAAAGAAGAAATACTGCCTCTTGCTAAGGTCTACAAATGGTCTGAGGTTTTATTTTCCTTTTGAAGTCACTAATCACTCAGTCACAATTTCAGAGATGCCATCAGAAAGTATGTGACTCCCGGGCCAGAGACCAAGGACTTCATTAACATGGCACAGCAAGAGGTCAGCACGTTGCATCTATTATCCTTGCCCATGAGAATGATGCGGATGCCCCTGTGGTCACCTGCACGCAGCAAGTTTCACTGGAGGAGAACTCAGAGCTTAGGGAGCCTGAGTATTTCAGAGTGGGCAGTAAGCACGCCTACCCTTGACTCCACAGGAAGCACTCTGTCTTCTAAGACTGCTCACTGTAGAGAAATCCTCAAACAGGGGACCCAGAACAGAAGGTAGGTAGAGCTTGCTTGCCGACTGTGTGGAAACAAAGGAGGCCCATGAGAACTGTCACCAATGGATGTTTTCCGTAGTAGATTGACAGCACCAAAAATGCCTTTAGTTAAACCACATCTTCTTGATCCATTCATCTGTTGATGGACACTTAGGCTCTTTCCATGTTTTAGCTATTGTTGAGTGTTGCTATGAACATTGGGGTACATGTGCTCCTATGCATCAGCCCCCCTGTATCCCTTGGGTAAATTCCTAGTGGTTTATCTATACCATGAAATACTACATGGCAATGAGAAACAATGAAATCTGGCCTGTGTAGCAACATGGATGGACCTTGAGGGTGTTATGCTGAGCGAAATAAGTCAGGCAGAGAAGGACATATATCATATGTTTGCACGTATAGGAGGATTAGGAGGAACTTGACGGAGGAACAAGGGGGAGAAGAAGGGCGGAAATGGTGGGGGAAAGGGAGAGAAGCAAACCATGAGAGACTCTTGAATGCTGACAAAAACTGAGGACTGATGGATGTGGGGGGAGGGGGGGATGGGCATGGAGGAGGGCACTTGTGGGGATGAGCACTGAGTGTTATGTGGAAACTAATTTGACAATAAACTATTTATAAAAAAAAATGCCTTTAGTTATCTGATTAAGTTTTTCATACGTTCACATTTGGAAAGTGTCAGTATTTTCAATTATGACAAAGTCCACGGATACCAGGGCCTGGGAGAAAGTGAAGGAGGCATGCTGAGAAAAGGTTCATAGAAGAAATGAAAGGAACACGGATAAACCTGATAAATAGCTTTTGAACTTGCCAACAACAAAGTCAAATATGAGGCAGAAGGATTCAGCTCGTGTGGACTGAGGGGAGCACAGAGGATTTCATATTTAGGGAATGTGGCAGGTGAATGGAGTTCCCCACAAGGTCCGTTCCCCTGGGCCCTCAGAATTACCCAGAATGCGGAATAATGACTCCTCAGGACGTGGAGGTGTTGTGAAGGTAAGGGTCTCAAGACGAGATGGTCTTGGACACGGTTGGACCCTAAACCCTAAGACGAGTGTCCTCAAGACAGACAGAGAAAGACGAAGAGAGGGAGCTGAGGTGTGGACAGAGGCAGGGCCTGAGGTCATAGAGTCCAGAAATGCCAAGATGGCTGGGAGCCACCAGGAACTAGGAGAGAAGCACGGAACAGACACCCCCTTGGAGCCTCCAATACTAGTGTGCCCTGGGACACTTGGATTTTGGACTTCTGGTCTCCCGAACCGTGGGAGAATGGTTCCACACATCGAAGCTTGTGATACTTCGTCACTGGTGTCCTGTGGGAGGGGCTGGGCGGTAATTGCAGTAGCTGAGTTGAACTGTAATGGGGACGTGGCTACAGGAGCGAGGAGGCACAATCACATACCATTGTTGTCACTAATGAACAAGATGGTGGGGCGCTCCGCCTGCTCCGTCCTTACAATAACTGTTTGGTGTCACTCGGTGTAAGAGTAGCATCGTGTACAACAGCTATTCATTCTGAGAGCGGAGTGGTGCCAGAAGTAATTAGCGATGCATTTGTCAAAAACAGCGTCTCGATTCAGGTGCTAGGATTTGGCACGGGCCCTAGGATTACCATGTTTTGTAACAACGTGGGGTTGTGTGTCAGAAAACACACTTACCGTGTCTCGGCTTAAATTGCTTTCATTTTAGATAGAGAAAACATATTGTGTGTCTTTTTAAGTACTGTAATGATAGAGCATCTACCAGTTGTAATGTTTTCAGTTTTCATGTAAGCCTGCTAAAATAAGCGGGAATTTGGGGCGCCTGGGTGGCTTAGTCGGTTGAGCGTCCGACTTTCGCTTGGGTCATGATCTCGCGGTTCGTGGGTTCGAGCCCCGCGTCGGGCTCTGTGCTGACTTCCAGCTCAGAGCCTGGAGCCTGTTTCAGTCTGTGACTCCCTCTCTCTCTGACCCTCCCCTGCTCACGCTGTCTCTCTCTCCTAGAAATAAATAAAACATTAAAAAAAAAAATTTAAAATAAGCGGGAATTAGAACCCAGAATGGTATTTATTTCATGTGTTGCAGTAAAATGCCTTGTAACCAAACTGGGAGCAAACATTTGGAATAAATCTTTCATCGTTAACAGTCTTCATGGGGCACATTAAAGACTATTCTCTGCTCATTTCATTTTTAACCAGGGCCTCCCGTCCATCCGCACAGCGCGGAAGTTGGGAGTCTTCTCACCAGAGGGTGGCCCCGGCCAAAGCTGTGACTCGACCGTTATTTACGAGAACAATTTCAACTGTGTTCCCACTTCCCGCAAATTGAATGCACCCAGAGGCACATGAAGGGTCGCTACTTAGAAATTAATTTGCAAATATCTTTCAAAATTAAACACAATGGGGTTTTTTTTGACACCACAATCCCGTTGCTAGGACTTTAACATCATTGATAGTTTTAAGAAAGACTTCTTAAATCTCACAGTGTCTCTGCAACTGCCCCACAACAATTTTTTTCTCCTTTGAGAGCACAGGTTGATGAACTCGTACCCTCTCCTTGTGGTGAGCCACATGACGGTCCGAGGGGGCGTTTGCGGGCTGGACAGCATCTGCAAACTCTCTGTGAAACGTCGCTCTCTGATTGTAAAATAACGTAAGGATCGACCTGCCCTTCAGTAGCTTAAAATGGTTCCCCATCCGTTTGCAGACATCTTTCTAACCCTCTGTTCTGCGATAGAAAGCTGTGATTGGATGTATTCTTGGGCACCCAACTTCCACCCTGAGGAAAAGCCGAGAGGAGGGAGGCATTGCTGAATAGAACACCCCTCCCTGCAGACGGGCATTGCCAGCGCCCTGGCAGCTCGGGACCACGACGTCCCTCGTCTGCTCCCACGAGGAAAGCGATGCCCACTCAGGGTCAAGACAGGGTGAGTGGGACAAGTCCTTTTCGGGCATCAAGGGGGAGGGAACACAGAGACAGCCAGGAATTCATTCAGAGTGCGTTTAATACAGAATAAAGCTCACGTAAACCCTCTGATTAGTCTTGCTTCTTGACATTCCAAAATTTTAATTTATTAATGTCTAAAAACAAAATCAGAGTATGGCTGAATTCCAAGAAGAAAGGAGTCCCAAGTTCCACAGACGGTAGAAAATACGCATTAAGAAGTGCACACGCTCACACAATAGGCCATGGATTTTGTAACAGGAACCCCCCCTCCCCAGACCTAAACGAACAGGAAACTAATAGGAAGCAGATTTAAACAGTGGATGGCATATCAATGCAAAAGAATACAACCAGCCTTCAAACATGGGGAGTTGCTTGTACGTGCACTAATAAGAAAGCCTCCCACACGCATTGTTAAATATAAAATAACACACAGTTTTTATTTCTGTCTGTGTTAATAAGGAAAGGCATCTTGCTGGTCTATAGACTGAAAACTTTCAGAAGGACTGCTTTGAAATTGTATCTGTCGCTACCTCTGGGGAGAGAGGGGTTGAGGTGAGGGACGTGTCCCAAAGGAAATGTTACTTCTCAGTGTAAACTTTTGGTGCTTGTGTGACTGTTTTGTTCTATAGATTAGTTTGTGCATGGATTCGTTTAAAACAAAAAATTCTACATGTTTTTAAATATAGGGAAAGAGATGCCCTCCTGCATCTCAAACCCCAGCTGAAGTCTCTTTCCTGTAAAGCCTGTTCCGTATGTTCTTATTCTTATTTTCTTTTTTAAATAGTTATTCATTTTTGAGAGTGAGAGAGACAGAGCGTGAGCAGGGGAGGGGCAGAGAGAGAGGGAGACACAGAATCTGAAGCAGCTCCAGGCTCTGAGCTGTCAGCACAGAGCCCGACGCGGGGCTCAAACCCATGAACTCTGAGATCATGACCTGAGCCGAGGTCGGACGCTTAATCGACTGAGCCACCCGGGTGCCTGCTTATTTTCTTTTCTAAGCCAGGTAGTAACATATCACTGACCAATTACTCAGTGTCTTTCGGGGACGATTGTCAGTCATCACCAGCACGACCATACAATTCACCCCTTTCTTTCCCTTCACGGATCTTTGCAGAATGTTTGGCACGTGTTGGATGGGTACCTATAGGTTTACTGTTTAACTTAGTGTATGACTGGAATATCCCTTAGATGAGAAGGACCAGAAGCTGTAAATCACATGCGGACCATGTTATGTTGAATCCCAAATGTCCCCAAGAGCCGACCTAGGTCTGAAGGACAGGCTTGCTCTCTGGGAACCACAGATGCTTACTTCAAACAGTTTGGCTGAATTTCGATTCGTTTAATTCACTTGGGTCTATTGATTACTTTGTGCATCTCTTCCGCAAATGCTTCTCAGCGCCCACTCTGTGCCCGGCACACTGGGTGGTCCGGCCCCCAGCCCCCATCTGGTGAGTGGCTCCTCAGAGCGTCCCCCCTCATTAGCTCACACCTCCCAGAAGCAGGTGTCAAGACGTGGCCAACACAGGAGAGGGGCAGAGGGGGAAACACCCGCGAGGGGCCGTGAGGTTGCAGGGGACACCCTGGACCGGGATGCCCCACGTCTGACCCTGGGAAAGGCGGGGAAGGGGGGCTGCGGGAGAAGGGTGTCTGTCACACTGCGGCTCACTGACAAGCACTGGCCCGGCCGTCGGGACCCCCAGAGCGAACGTCACCTTTAGGAGCCTGACACGCAGAGCAGCAGCCCCGTTCCTCGCAAGGGGCAGCCTCGGGGAATCAGGCTCAGGATGACCGTGGTGACGGGTTCAAAGGGCAGCCCCCGTCCCCACACCGGGCTGTCCGGGGACTGCCCTCCCCCCAGCGATTTTCGGGGAGGTCGAGCGGAGCATTTGCAGGATGGCAACACAACAGAGTCCTAGCCCTCGTCGCCTTTATCGAGAGGAAAACAACACGCTATGATGTCATCTCATCTCACTATGGAGTCCCCAAAACCCACAAATATTAACAAAGACAAATCAGTCAAGAGCCGGGGTTGTCAGGGGAGATGCTGCCTTTTAGGAGGGACAGAGCAAGGTGTCACTGGGAAGAGCATGCAACGGGGAGGGGCCCTGGAGGGCTGGGGTCGGGAGGGGCGGCAGCGGGGCTGAGGCCCACGGTGGCCGCGACGGCC
>NW_027529424.1:11774330-11800748 GCF_008692635.1 Crocuta crocuta | reverse complement strand
GGACCGGGTGAGGACGCCTGCGCGCCTGCACCTGCGGGCGCACCGGCGCCGGCGGCTTGGAGGAAGGGACGCGGCCGTCTGACCGCCACTCGTGCCCGTTTGTCTGCTCCGCCCGACGGGCTCCCTGCGCACTCGGGACACAGCCCGTGTCTACACAGCCGGGGCAGGGCCGGCACGTTTCCCAGGATCGGGGGGCGTGCCCACCTCTGCACCCCTGCCTCCTGGGGATGGTGGGGGTCTCTCCCCACGTCCTCTTTGCGTTACTTTTTGGTGTTGCTGTCTTCCCTCCAAACTTCTCTTTGGTTGATTCTTTTGGGAGCCGGTGGAAGCATCAGCAAGAAAGTCCTGGCTCCACAGGACCCCCAAGTTCCCCTAAAGCCGGTTACGTTATCATAACATTAATGCTCGGCAGACCTGGCACGGACATCATGTTTAAAATGCAGGGCAGCCCCGGACACTCTGGCATCGGCTCATTTTACAAAGCGAGGTGGCCTGAGCCCCTAAACCTTGGCCCCGAGGAGACCCAGTTGTGACTCAGGGCCCCTGTGGGCGTGAGCTTCGCAGCCACTGCCCTACCAGTCAGTCCCCAGGCTCCCTTCCCCGTCCTCACACCAAAAAAAAAAAAAAGTTCAATCATTTTTGCTAATAAAAGTCTCCAAATAAATGAAAATTAGATAATTTGTGGCAGTGCATTCCACGCAGAGCACAGAGAACGGGAGCGTTTTCCCTTGGCTGCCTCCCCTCGCCTCACCTGGGTCTTTATTACAGGTACAAATGATGCTAATTTCATGGATGTGATTCAGCCCATGAAAACGTCGTCTTCTGGAGCAAGAACAATTTAACCGTTGACCTCAAGCCCTGAATTCGATGCACAAGTTTCATTTTGTTAAGCAGCAGTCAGTGTGAGAGGCCAGGGTTTTTTGCACTAATGACAGAGCCGAGATCAATCGCCCGGGAAGCGGAACTGGGTGTGCGTGGAGGGGAATGGCAGTTCCTTGAGAAGCCAGGTGAGGAATAACATTTACTCATCTCAGGAAGTGTGAGCGTGAGGGACAGGTGCTCTACCCAAGACCCCGAGTGCGGGGCGCCCCGTCTCCAGCGGTGACTGCTGCATGCCTAATGGATG
Source organism: Crocuta crocuta (assembly GCF_008692635.1). NCBI lineage: Eukaryota > Metazoa > Chordata > Mammalia > Carnivora > Hyaenidae > Crocuta > Crocuta crocuta. Next base: position 11,799,622 of record NW_027529424.1, on the reverse strand, counting down.
GATAAGTGACTCAATTTCCACTTTTTTTTGATTTTTTTTATTTATTTCTGAGAGAGAGAGAGAGACAGCGTGAGCAGGGGAGGGTCAGAGAGAGAAGGAGTCACAGAATCTGAAGCAGGCTCCAGGCTCTGAGCTGTCAGCACAGAGCCCAACACGGGGCTCGAACCCACAACCTGTGAGATCATGACCTGAGCCAAAGTCGGACGCTCAACCGACTGAGCCACCCAGGCGCCCCTCAATTTCCACTTTTTAAAACAGGGGATAAAGATACCGCAGGGGTGCAGGTAGGCACGGAGCAGTGCGGTGACTGGAATTAAGCGTGTTGTTTAAGAGACACAGAGGAAGCGGCTATGGGAGAGGGACGGGTTCAGGCAGACCTCCACGTGACACGGACCCTCTGAGTGACAAGCCTTTCAAACAACTACCTCCCGTGATTGACAGGCAGGCTGGAGAACAGATGAGCAGGTAATTGCCGATCTACGCGCTCTCTGCATAAATACCAAGGCCTTAAGTAGTCCTGCCGACGTGGAGAGAGGCGGCCTCCACCACGAGCTGCTCCCCGGGACCCTCCCCTGCAGTTCCCGGGGGGGTTATTATTTCTCCTAGGCTCTGAGATGAGGCCAGACCCCAAACTGCTGCAGACCGCATAGATGCCTCCACAGACTTTGCATATCAGTGGGATGCATGTTACATTTGGGGACAGAAGGCAGACATGTCATTCATTTGTGTGTGATCCATGGTGGGTCATTTTGATTCTGATTGTAGTCCTTCCTCAGTTAGCATAGGATGAAAATACTGACCCTCCCTAATACACAGCCAGATATTTTTTTTCTGAGAACCAAATAAAATTATGACAAGGGACGGGCTTGCATTATTATTATTGTTAGGACTGCACTCCAAATTCTGTTCAAACCCTTAACCACCTCCTGTTAAAACCTGTATGTTTAGGGCACCTGGGTGGCTCAGTTGGTTAAGTGTCCAAATTTGGCCCAGGTCATGATCTCATGGTTCATGGGTTCAAGTCCCACGTCGGGCTCTGTGCTGACAGCTCGGAGCCTGGAGTCTGTTTTGGATTCTGTGGGTGTGTCTCTCTCTCTCTGCCCCTCCCCTGCTTGCGCTCTGTCTCTCTTTCTCTCTCAAAAATAAATAAACCTTAAAAAAAATTTAAAGTAATAAAATAAAAATAAAACCTGTGTGTTTATTTGACGGGCTGGTTAGGCTGTGTTTTCCTCGTGGAGAATCACAGCCAGACCACGCTGGTGTCTGTCGGAGATAGAACAGCATTGGTGAAAGCAGGGATTAGGAAAGAACAGCAAATGAATCAATCCAACCTCAATACTGTTTTAAATGCACTTTTGAAATCTTCTGAAATCTGAGAAAACTTCTAAAACCATAAAAAAAGGGCATATCATCCCCGCTTCCCTTTCTAGTCATTCATGAAATGACCAGTAAGGACAAGTGGGCAGCTCCTGGGTTGAATTCGTTTTTAAACAGTGTAGCAATTTATCTCAATTATGAGCGTGGGGATGGGAAAGCAACTACAATCCAAGTTGACACTAAGATTCTAATCATTGTAAAGCAAATGCTCCTGGAAGATGCAACTGGGACACTTTCCAGCCTCCAGATGTCGTTTCCGGTGCCCTCGGGGGCCGCCTCCTCGAGGATGTGCGGCGGGAGGATTTGTGTCAGGAGAGTGAGCTCCCCGGTGTCTCCGCTCCTCAACAGTCTCGTGTGTGGAAAGGTCACTAAAATGAACCGTCCAATCAGCCTGGAAGAGGAAAAGAATGGAAGGTTCTGCGAGGTGCTATGGACCACCTGATACACGGGCAGTTGGGAGATGGCTTAGGGGAAAGAGTCCCACACGTCATCCTTCATCCCGGGCCACGGCACCGCCTTCCAGCGCCCACGGAGGGGCCTGTAGACGCGGCCGGTCCAGGAATGGCAGGTGGTATGTGAGCCAGGGCTTCAGTCTTCTCCCTAAGCAGGATCGGGCGGCTTACATTTACTCTTCCGATCGAAGCCACTCAACCTCGTTTGACTGTCAGCTTTGCATCAGAGCAGCACACGTCCTGGGACACAGCCTTTTGCTGGTNCCGGTCCAGGAATGGCAGGTGCTCTGTGAGCCAGGGCTTCAGTCTTCTCCCTAAGCAGGATGGGGCGGCTTACATTTACTCTTCCGATCGAAGCCACTCAACCTCATTTGACTGTCAGCTTCGCATCAGAGCAGCACACGTCCTGGGACACAGCCTTTTGCTGGTAAAATAACGGGCACTTTCATTTTTCAGGTGAATAAATACAAAAAAACAGTTTACGACCTTCATGAAAGGGCATCCGTTGGTGAGTGCCCCCTCAGGTGCAACGTCCAGAAATATTGAGAAAGCGTGTGTGTGACGATCCAAAGACACAGCCAATAGACTGTAGGATGCTTATTTCTGTTTCCGCCCACTCCCCATAACACTTCTGTAAACAGTTAAGTCTGTTAGAATAAAAGTCTGATGTCCCATCTGTGGGTCATATACACCTTTGCAGGTGTGAAAAGCCCGCAGTGTGTTTCTATCCAGGAGAACCGTGGCGGGGCAGGGGGGCGGGGCGCCCAGGGACGGCCAGCTGCTGGCATCTGTACCAGGTCATTCCGGGCGGCAGTGCAGAGGTTGGGAAGCCCTCCTCCGTAGCCATCCACAACTTGCCCTCTTTTCCTAAAAATAATTTATAAAAGTCCATGTAATTGTTTTAACCAGTGGCTACCAGACATTATCATTGACGAATAAATCCCTCATCTCCATGGGGGAAGGGCGATGGGACCCCACGAAGCACCAGGGTCTGGGGCACCATGTTCCCGTGGGGCCCAAATGCTTCCATAGGAAGTCGAGACCATAGCTGTCGCTCCGGAAGAGCTTTTCCAAGGTCAAACAAGCACACGAACTTTTCCATCCTCATCAAGAAAACTCGCCTGGGAAAGCCTTTTTTCGTTTTAAACCTTGAGAAGGTGCAGGAGCTGGGCGTCCCGTGTGATTAGTGCGCCCTGGGCTCACGCAGCTCAGGGACGAGTCCGCCGGAAAGCAGGACAAAGACTTTCCCAGACGGCACTTTTGGCCTTGTCTTGGGCACAGTGTAAAACTGCTAACGTGACAATGGCAACTATCAGTTCAGAAATCTTGTGTAAGTGAATGAACATGTGAAGCTTTGTCTGAAAAGACCTTTACTATCAAGAAAAAAAAAGGTCATAGCTTTCACTGCTTTTAATGAACACTGATCTGATATCCCACAGATTTATCAATCTGGCAGCGTTTTGTAAAAGGCCTTCTTGTTTTAGAATCCCATTACAGCCCTCTAAATCTCCTTTGATATTGTTTTTTTTCTTTTTATCCAGAAGTCACCTCTCACCACTGTTTGCAGCCCCATCGACAGGGTCAGACAACCCATGAACACTGAAGGAGACTCAACCACAGAATGAAAAGGGTCTTTTGTGATTTCGGTGCCTGGTTAGATCACACCCAATTATACTACTTACCACTTGTAAAGGAAATCTATCAAACCGGTTGAAACATTTATAATGACATTTTAACTCCCTTCCCTTGAAAATGCATCGAAGAGCATTCTGTAAGTGCCCGTATTTAGCAGGAAGCTATTATTTGGAAGAGGAGCCAAATGTCGGAACCTGCTGTTTTAAAATTGCTTTCCAAATTCAAGGAAACATTTGACAAAGGAGGCTCATAATGGAGCCTGAGCTGGGCCTGGGGGGAGGGGGGGACGCACACCCCCTGTCCCTGTAAGTCTCATCCGTTGACCCTCTGGAACTTGATAAACTGGTAGGCAGATTATACTTGCCCTGTCTGTGCCACGGCATCAGGCTGACCCACAACATTCATGAGGACCAGAAATCATTTATTGTCAGTGCTGTCCCGAGTATATCCTGACAGTTCAGTGGGAGTTTCACTGCCATTTATTTTCAAATCAATACTCAATTACGAAGAGGAAGATTCACTCCCTTGCCCATTTCAAGATGAAATTATGGACTAAAGCAATAACACTTAGTCAAGGCAAACCACCGTCCATTAACTCATGATGTTACCAAAAACCAGCCAGATACTTTATTAAAGTTCACTCCCTCTCGCTCTCTCTTTTGGGCTTTTAATTAATCATTGTGAAAAAGGCCTTTCACATTGTGACTGATGACCAGAGAAAACAATTTTCTCCTAACTGCCTTTTAATTTCAACTCCGGGAGAGCACATTGACCGGATCTCACACCAACCCATCAATGCTCGTTTTTAATGTGTTTTCTCCTTTGTTATTGAGAAGAACGGAGCTCTGCGCGGCTCTCCATAACTCACATAATTGATTCGGTACACACTGCACGTTTGCAACAGGATAAAGAGTGCTGTCAATGAAGATACTAGGTACTGTATAAATTACTCCATTAACAAGAAATAAAGCTATTTATGGTTTTAGAGTAAAATGCAGCTGGTGCTAAAAAGAGCAGAGAATCGTGGGATTACATCCGCTTCCCCTCTGTACATGCCATTCCCTGGCTCTGCTCTTGGATTCATGTGGGTAATAATTAAAGTCACAACATAATGAAGATGGAAGGATGACAATAAAAATTAGTGTTAACTGTGGTAGATCTGAAGGGCCCGATGGCAAATGTGTGGGTCAACTTTTTAGGCTCTGCGATCGACATAGTTTTCACTTTGTTTCAGGTTAGCGCGTGAATACCTTCCCAGCGAAGCATTTCAAACATACTTCTTTAGCAGTAAACCTTTGAACGTACGCACTACCATGCACCTCAGAAAAAGGAAACAAAACAAAACAAAAGAAGAACACACACAAACACACAAAATTAAAACACTCTGCTGTTTTAAAGAATAGTGTTTTTCTAGTAGTCAAAATTCAGTACAATAAATGACAAATTTTTTCATTAAGATTTATTTGAAAATAAAAAGGATTCATGTATTTGACAGCATTTGGTTGAAACTTTTAAGCACAGCAAAATCTGTATTTAGAAATTCACTCAAGACCACCTTTTCATGTTGAATATAAGTCCCTGCCTGTCTCAATCATGGCCATTTCCACGAGGCCGCAGTGAGGGACACATGGAGATCTTCTTCCTGGCTTAGTGAAATTGCTACTTGAATCAGATAGGCATTGTTCAAAATCACTGATTTTCTTATAGTGAAATCATTAAGTATTTACTTCCCTAGAATACAGACCCTCCCTGCTCTCAAAAAATATCCGTACCTTACAATACACAATGTCATTTACAGAGAAATAAGTAAAATTAAAATTTAAGAAACAGCAGAAATCATAAGGAAATCAGAAGGTAGTTTACCTGGAAGACATACCAAAATTGTTTCTGCAGAGTATTTAAATTCACATCAGCTTCCTAGCCATCAGGATAAGAAGGGAAATATAATGTGTTACATAGTTTTTGTTAAAAAAAAAATACAAGGTTTTCTGAAGAAACGTCTTTTCTGATAATCTGTTAGGTTAACCTTTCTCTCCCCAGTGCAAAGTGAGACCCTAACCACACAGCAGAATCTCCATCAGCACCGGCAAGACTGACAGACAGATGAAGGCTGCGTACACGGGGGCAGCTGAAGCCAATAAACACAAAGGAAGGAGGAAAGAACAGCGTGTCCAGTGAGGATTTTGCTGGAAGACGCCCTCCCGCAGCTGGATCTCGCACTCACAATCTGTTTCGTGAGTGTGCATCTAAATAAGTAGTCCTGGGAGCGTGGCTTCCTCACACTTCTTCCTGCGGGAACATCTCCGAGGGCCCAGAGGAAGGAAGGGCCACAACACCACTGCTGGGCTGTTCAACAACTTGAACAGCAGTTTTATCGACGGCACATCTGCCTGGACGATCTTGGTCGGCGCCAAGTGCAAACAGCCGCGTACCTCCCACCTTCCCTCGCCAACCGGAGATTATGAGCTGCTTCTGTTTCTGAGCTCAGTGCTGCTTACCACCGGATAATCCACGGTTCCCGGATCATACTTGCCCAGGGGCATAAATGAAGTCACACAAATAACAATATGCCTCTAGTCTGCATCCCCAGCCACCCCAATCTGGACACTCCATCCCCAATCAAATGTTGTTCCCTCAGTTTGGATTATGGACAAGGTCTCACACACACACATTCCAGGGCGTCTCATGGTGTCTCCATGCATGGACTTTGACAACTGGGTTTCCTCTGCTCTCAAGACCTTGTGAAGGTAGACAACGTAGCATTTCATCAGCTCACTACCTGTAAGGCTCTTAGCATCCAGGAAAGCCACTGCCCAGCAAGGTGCCAGGACACTATAACAGAAGACAGGCTGACACTGCCCATCACCTCCCTCCCCCAGGAGGCTGAGACACCCCAACATCCCAAAACACCAGTCCTGACGAACTGCTGAGTTTTAATCACCAAAGTGGTCACCAAAGTCACACCAATTAGTTTTCCAGCTTTTGGGAGTAGTTGCTCTTTAGCCCCCTAGCGATGACTCATGGGGCCAGTGTGCAGGGTAATTTTAGCAACAGGTAATGTGCTCTAACCATAGACCTTGACTCTGATTATTGAGGTGTTGTTAATAGGCCACACATACTTGCTGACTTGCTTCTCTTAGAACACAGTAGACCACTGAAGTCCCCAGCCTCTAGACACGTCTGAGCTCTGAGGCGAGTGCCACTCACACTTGAGCCAAGATGCTTGGATCTAGTATATTGATATCACCTTAATGGTGAATAGGATAGTTCAAAACGGCGGTTCCATTGTCTGCACTGAAGGGGCAGAGAGGGAGGGTCACAGCACTGTCGCCACATCATCTTACCCACCTGCCTTTCACTTAAAACTCGCAAAAGGAAGATGAAACAATCTTAATAAGACCACATAAAGAGTCAAGAGCAGGGCTCCATTTCTGATCTCTCTGGCCTAGGATGACGTCCCTTACCTTTTAAATTGTGCTTCTAGGTGAATATACGAACATTATAACTGGTTCTTCAGAGTGTCCAGGGTCTAGAAAATGTGCAGACCCATGAAATAAGAATTGTGCAGAAGAGCGTTTTATTTATTTTTGAGAGAATGCGAGTTGAGAAAGGGCAGAGAGCGAGAGGGACAGAGAATCTGAAGTGGATTATGTGTTGACAGCACAGAGCCGGATATGGGGCTCAAACTCCTGAACCACGATTTTGTGACTTGAGCCGAAGTCAGATGCTCAGCCCACTGAACCACACAGGTGTCCCTGCTTTATATTTTAAACAAAAAAATAGCGTCATCACATTTTAAAGCAACCACTGTCCCTTTAAGTCCACACTGAGTAAAGCCTGGTGATAGCAGACTGAACATTCTGCACAATCTGTCCATCCCTCTGTTACCTGGGAGAGAAGGTGGATACAAAGGAAAATTTCGACTTGGGGGTGTCTTTGGTGATGGGGGTGATCCTGGCCATGCACATGTAGAAAGTGATCTTGCTAGTGAACTACATATTATTATACAAGTAATGTATCCTTTCCATCCAGACATCTACTCAGAGCTCCCGCACGGCATAGGGTAAGGGGGCATTTGTTTACAGAAATATCCTCCTCATAAGGCCAAATTGAGGGAAAGGGAAATCAAGGTAAAGGTTTATTTCCCCAAATCCAAGGACAATGGGAAGAGGCACCAAACTCCCTGAGAGAGGAACCAGCTGTTGTATTTGAACAAGTTCCTCTCCTTAGGTCTTCCGTCATCATACAAGGTTTAATTGTCTTAAAGACACATGAATACTTGTGATCAGAGAGGAATTGCTATGAAATCCATAATCACTTATTGGACTTGCACTGTGGAAGTTTCTACACAGACATTGGGAACAAGGCGAGCCCCGCCATGGGCGAGTCTTGGGCAGAGGGACGTAGTAATGGACAAGGTGAGGAACAGAGTGAACCTGCAGTCAGTCTGTCTCCTCCCAGCTCCAAACCCTGCTACACCTCCTCCGGCTGCCTCCAACGCCCCCCTGGGCTTTCAGGACCCCCACTGCCTGCCTCCTGCAGGTCTCCATGTCCAATGGCCCTTCAGAGGCCCCCTCCAGTCCAGCTGTGCCTTGACCTGCTCCAGCCTCGGGTGTCCATGCTGTTCTCTCCACAAAGGATGCTCATCCCGGCGGTCTGGCCAGCTCCCTTCCTCACCTCCCGCAAGTCTGCTGTTGCTTCATCGAGTCTCCTAACTGCATCACTCACTCTGGGAGAAAAATTGCCACGTGGTAGTATTACTTCAAAATCAAATCCACTGGACCAAACAAGATGAAAAAGGTATAATACATGATAGTCGTCGTATTTTTGTTGTTGTTGTTGTTTAATCATTACCTGCCATCTCCTGGTTATAATTCTATAAATGTGCCTTCTTCAGCGTGTGCCTACACATTCTCCTCCCTATCACCACCAAACTCGGTCAGAGTTCTTACTTTTGATCAACACCCATATATCATATACTTCATTTAGAAACAACATGTACTTTGGGGCACCTGGGTGGCTCAGTTGGTTAAGCTTCTGACTTCAGCTCAAGTCATGATCTCATGGTTCATAGGGTTGAGCCCCGCATCCGGTTCTGTGCTGACAGCTCGGAGTCTGGAGCCTGCTTAGGATTCTGTGTCTCCCTCTCTCTCTGCCCCTCCCCTGCTCTGTCTCTCTCTCTGCCTCAAAAATAAATAAAATATTTAAAAAGAAAGTGTACTTTAAAACATGCCCCTGCCATCCATTCTTCACGTCTACTACTCAGATATACAGGTTGGTGTCGCTGATGGAATTGAGATTAGAGTCTGCATGAATCTCTGGTTTCTATGTTTGGACACCCAATACCGACTCAATGTTCCAAACTCCAATTATTGGTGCTTTTTGTTTTGTTTTGTTGTTTTTTTGGTTGTTGTTTTTTTGTTTTTTGTTTTTTGTTTTTTTTTTGAGAGAGAGAAAGAGACAGAGACCGTTTGAACTCACAAACTGCGAGATCATGACCTGAGTTGGATGCTTAACTGACTGAGCCACCCAGGCGCCCTTAATTTTTTTTTATTCTATCATTCTGTCAACATATGGGAAACATAACAGGGATTAGAAAATCTCAGTAGACAATTGGGCAACAATCAAGTGCTAGTATTGAGTTGGGGGATTTGGTTTTGCGAAGTTACCAATTGTGCACACTATCGTGTTGTGTGAATATTGCATAGAACATTTGGCAAGTCTCCTCTGTTTATGAACACGTGGAACCTATTAGGGCTTTCTAGAGAGACAGATCCAGTAGGTGATATGGATGCTCTCTTTCTATATATATGGTCTCTTTCTTCCTTCCCAACTCTGTCCCTGCACCCCCCCCCATTATCACATCTAAAATAGAGATGCATCTTATAATTGCTGCAATCCATAGTCATACATAGTCAGCTCTAACTGCATGTTCACCATACAGACTGGATGCCAATGGCTTATAAGAAAAGTCTTGTACAATAAGAGAGCACAGAGAAGATGCTGTGTCATCAGTGTTGTTAATGACACAAAGAAAATTGCCATGACATTGGAAGTACATAGACTTAATTAACACCTAAAGAATAAATGTGTTTAGAAAAGCTGGAGTACAACAGAAGTTTTAAGAATACCAAGTTACTTCACGTATCCTCTGTTTTACATATGAAAAAGAAGGATTGATGATAACAGTATTTTTCTGAATAAATATTAAAGAGTTTTCTGGTAAATAGAAATTCTGTGTGATAATGTAATTAGCAATGTTTTCTCTACCTTAACACGTCAGAAAATGGTGGTGTACCTTTCAATCAATGGCACCTTAGATTTGATGGAATGTAGATATTTGAAAACCATCGCTTGGTCCACATTTCCTAGGAACACATTATTATGCTGTATATAAAGATCCCACTGAACCAATGCTATAGCAGATATTCAGAGAACGTAAATTAAAATCTTGTCTCAAATGATTATTTCTGAGATCTTGTTCATGCTTGGAAAAACAGGTCAACCCACTCACGTCAAAGTTCCCTTTTATATGAAAAAATAGAATCTTTCCCCAAAATATAACTACAAAATACCATGCATTCATAAGATGTTTTAGAGGACTTTAAAAAAGAAAACTCTTAAAATATTTGTCAGAATAATGGTAGAAGATACTGGGTTTTGAAACAGATATTGTATAATTTTCTACCCTATTATTTCCATTGTATTGTGTCTCAGGATGTTAAAAAAAATTCAAGAAATGATGCAACACTCCAGCTCACCAAATCTAAATTGTAGGTGTTGGCATCAAACAAAATCTCTTTATTCAGTCAGATCACAGGAAGAAGTGACCTCCGGCTCCAAAACATGATGTGGGAAATGTTAACCAATGCTTTGCACTTGACAAGACCCTCTCCAGAAAGTATGTAGTTTGAATGTGTTCGAAAAGAATATTCCATTAAATATTTATTACTAAATGCAATGCTGATAAATTAATTTTCCCTCATTCACTGGGAGATTGTGCGGTAATCAAGCACTTTTGTTTTTTATAACTACTGCCTCAGCAATCTCTAATTGTGAACTGGAGTATGTTTAAGTGAATTGTAAGCCACCTTCCTTGCTACTCCACTACTCTTTCCTAATTTTGAATACTTAAACTCCTACTATGCTGCAATAGAAAGTTCTGGAAAGAGTGTTTTCATTTTAAAGTATATGGATGCTGCTTTACTCATTGGGTGACTGAAAGTGAAGTGTTAATTCCCAGCTAAAGAAGGCTGAGTACTGCAACATAGGTATATTGGGCAATGTAGAGGCAGATTAACCGGCGGGGTGGGGGCGGGGGGGCAGAAGAGGCACAATCACACCCTGTGTGTGCGTCACTCCCAACGCCATTCTTCACAGCTGAGGCTCAATTTCATAGCAGGACAAAATACCACCCCTCTTTACAAAAGAGCTACTGACCAAAGCCAATGGAATGATAAGAAAATGCTCTGTGAGTATTGCACTTTAGGGCAAAAATCTAATTTTTTACACCATCATTACGGTTTTCTACCCAACGACGTTGTGCTGCGGCTTTGTGCTTGGCTGGCAGAAGAGGCAGATGCATCACGGCCGTCTGTGCCGCTGAGCTCTGTGTCCCTGCCTGGCGTTGACCTTGTCCCTGTCTTCTGCTAGTTGCTTGGATGGAGCCCAGGGGGTCTCTGTTCAAACACTTGGTATTTTTACAGAAAAAGTCAAGAAGCAACAAACTCTTCAATCAGAATGAGCAAAGTATCTACTTGGTAGTCAGGAGAACAAAGGACGGACTCACGGCTTTTGTCACTCGGTCTTGCCCTGTGGTACTGCTACGGTGCCTCGTGGGACCGATGCTCCCCACACCCAGCCAGGCTCCTTCTGCTTCTTAAACCACAGTGCTGTGGAGCTGAAGAGACTTCTCCTCTCTGTGTCGTCAGACCCATACGTATCACATGTAGGCACGAAACTAAAGACAGCATCAGAATACGAACGTTCAAGATAAATGATTTGCATCTACAATTTTTCATTCTATGAAACTGGACTGTGCCCAGTTATAAAGAACCAATTATAAAGAAATAGTCAGGAATGAGTAAAACCATTTATTTAAAAAATGAAGAGACGTTCATTAACAGTTTCTAACCCCTTTTTGTAACATAAGTTACACATACTAAAAAATAAAAGGGAGAGCATGAAAAACCATTCACAGCAAAGTGTCTTTCTCAAAACAGTAGAATCCTTTCCTTCTTGGCTGGAAGGAAATAAGATGTGATCAAGAGGTTAGCAGTTTTTCTCTCCCTGCCTCTGTGTGTGTGTGTGTGTGTGTGTGTGTGTGTGTTTCTCTCTGTCTCTGTCTGTCTCTCTCTCTCTCTGTGTCTACACAGTTTCAATGAGCCACAGGCAGCATCCACATGCTTTACGACTCTTTACTCCTGCTTATTTGGGATGTCTGGGTTTCCATGGGACTGTACCCCACTACATTTTCCCAGGTACTGTGGGCACCCATTCTTTACTTCTCAGCCACCGTGATGGAATCCAGCCTTTTCTAAAAGAACTGCTATCCTCTGGGCCCCCCATAAGAAAAGAGGCACCAAACTTCCCTGTTTGCTGACCTTGAAACTGCCAGACATTTCTATCACCCCCCATAGCTTCACCCCAATGTGTTGGGAGGGCCTCTTCTCAGACTCTTCTCAAGCAACGTCTAAGTTCATGCCACACGCCTCGTGTCTCCCTTCTGCCTGGTGATTGAATTCATCACACTTAGGCGTAGGGGAAAGCAAGTCTTCCTTCTCCGGGCTCTCCTCACCTTGGTGAAGTATGATTTATATTCTATGCTCTGAATTCCCTGGTTTTACCATAGGTATTCTTAGCTCTTTTTAATATGAAGATAAAAAATTCCTTCCCCACAGAGCCTGGTTCTTAGAAATCAAAAGTGCTTTGACTTTCAAACAATTGTTCAGCGTTCATTCTTAAAATGTCTAATTAGGAGCTCAAAATTCAAGAGGTTAACATTTGTTCCTTTGTATTCTCTTTCCCGAGGCAATGAAGCTCGCCCTCGTGATGTAGATATTAATAGAGGAGAGGATGCAGGATGTAAAATATATGTAGAGGTAAACACATGTTGGGTGTTTTCCCATAAGACTGTCCCATGGACACGTGTCAGGAGGAACACACCCCGTTGTCCCCAACTGTTTCTGCAGACACCGCTTCCCTCATGTACCGGAGATGGAGGGAACATGCCTTCTAAAAGAGCCTGGGTGATCCTGCCACCTTACCTCCCTCCGTCAGGACTTTGTGGCCAGGGACTCCTGCTTTTCCCTGTGTCATCCTTCTCTGTGTAGTCCCTTCTGGTAGCATATACTCGCTTTAAAACACCTCTTTCTAAACACACAAATCCCTGTTCTCCCTCCCCGAATACAAGGGTCATTACATAACTGCCTCCTTGATATTTCATCTGGTTCCTTAGTAACTGCTCACTCTGAACAGGTTTAAACCTGAGCTTCGGATCCGCCCCCCCAACCCCCAGCCAAACCAGGGCCCCTGCAAGGCCCCCATTCAGATCATGGCAGCTGTGTTTTCCTAGGTGGGTAGGTCCACTGGTCTTTCTTCCCCCAGTCATCCCCACACTCAGTCTACTGGGAGATCGTGGTCCAAACCATCACCACCAATTCCCCAGTTTTGTGCTTTAGCTCAATAGTCTAGTAACTGGAATCCCCTTTCTGCCTCCCTTCAGGCTACGGGCAACACGGTGGTCAGAACCATCTGTTACACTGAAGATTCCACATGCCTGCCCAGATGCCTCCTGGGCTCCCAGCCCTCTCCAAGTAAAACCCATCCGTCTCACAGTGACCCAGGAGACTGCACATATCAGGGCCCCTTTCTTCTCTCCGAACTCATCTGCGACTTCTCTTCTCCCAGTTACCTCCACTCAGCCACCATCCTCCTTCCATGTTTCAACTGGGCCATCCATACACCACATCAGGACCTCCACACTCTCTGTGAAGACTTTCCTCCTGCTACCACACAGCTAATCCCTTCAACTGCCCCCAGGCTGAGCTCAGATGTTGCCTGATCTGCCCACCATTCTCACCCCGGAAGTTCACTTTACCCTCTCTGCCTTATTCTTCATCTTTACCATTTACCACTATCTCACTTTTTACTTCTTTATATTTCTTACTGTCTCTGCCTCCAAACAAATGCAAGCTTAATGTGTGCAGAGACTTTGGACTCTTGCGTGCAAAGACATTGGACTTTTCTCAACTTAGGAGCATTTTGTTTAACAATTTAGAAGAGGGTCCCATATTCACTGATTATTTTCGTGTTATCGATAACTTTAATAAAGACATAAGGGCTTACATAAATGAACAAATAATCTTCACTGTAGATCTATAAAGTCAAACAAAGATAGCACTCAACTTTCCATATGATGGACATCATCTTCAATTTGTTGTAACTGAAGACACATGTTTTTGACATCTGTGTTTTAGAAATACATGCCCTTTATTTCATGCTATGATATTTATTAATCGTTAGCTTCTTCTTAAACCCACAGTTCCTACAAATGAACTCTTCAGGTTGCACAGTTTAGTGTACCTGAAATTTTGTGCAGATAGTTTTTATATTAAGACACAAAAAATCAACTCCTGAACAGCTTCATTTTAAGACCACATACGCTGTCCAGGACAACATACGCAAGTTTCTAACAATCGGAAGGGATTTATCCTGATGGCTGACAATGCAGCTTCAAGAGAACCCTTCAAGGAGCAAGACAGCAGCTGTGAAATCTTAGAGTTTCTCTCCTCTCCTCTATGACACCTTGATAAGGCAATTATAGCATAATTACCTTAACAAGTGGCATTACAGGAAATTATTGTCATTCTCCTGTTAAAATAACACATAATCATCGGCAAGTGAATTCTAGAATCCCCAATCAGCATCTCATTACCTGCAGTTGGCTCTGAAGCAAGCACGATTGGTGGGCAATAACTGACAAGATACTTGAACAGGGAAAATACGGAAGAGGACAGTTTGGAAAATCAACAGGAAGACAACCAAGTTAACCCCCAATGATCAAATTTGCAGTTAAACAGCAACATTTACCGGTCGTTAGAAAACCAGGCAAACCTGGCATCTTCTTTGTTTTCCATAACGATGTTTTTGCTTCCTGTCCTGCCATCTTGATGTTTTCCAAGACAGTCGCATTCTTCTGGGAAGCAGCAGACGGTGATGAGATGTTCCGTAAAAGGCACCATCCCCCACTGCATGTCACTCAATAGGAAGATGTTCGTTTGAACCGTTCACTTCATCCTGTAATTCGCTTCCAAATATTCTATTTTCCCAACAATAGACACCCCTTAAAAAGAAGTCCTTATAAACCATCCAATGCCCTTTCGAGCCTAAATTTTTATTAAGGATCTTAAAGCAAAACAATAGGGTTGACAGAAATGTTTTAAGAAGTACCATTGGAAGATTTCAAGTTTCATTAAGGTCAAAAGATACTGGAACTTACAGAGAAGCCTCCAGAAGGCAGGAGGTACTCTGTCTCTTCTTTATGTCTTCATCAACGACTATTTAAGTTCTTGCTATTGTGGATGCAGTCTTGGTGGTAAAGGGTGATGAGAATTAAAACATTTATTCTGGAGCAACCTAATAGGATATGAGCTTCAGTAAGTACAACAGAAGGCATTGAATGCAGAGTGAGTTTTTAAAAGGGTGGTCAACAATAATTTATATTTTTACTTCCTGGGCCAAGTAGGTTGTTTACATGTACTTTCCTGTCTCCTTCTTTCCTTTGTGGCGGCATTAATTTCCCCTTTACTCACTATGGTTTATAGGAAACGGAGGAGAAGAATCAAGAGATATATCAGTTGGAGTAGGTGCAGCTAGGAAAACCACTGGCTTTTGGTAAGGTGAATAATGGTTCTGTAAGAAAGCATGGGAAAATCCAAGGGCAGGAGCAGTTCTTCTGGAGAAGATCATTTCATGGTGGGAGCTGTTTAGCATAAAAGGCCTCTGGGGCCTCGAGAAAAGATGCCGGTGTGAAGTTCTATGGAGAGCTTGGGGCTAAAGATGCTAACATAGAAATAATATTCACATAAATAGCGAAGGAAGTCATTGGCTTGCAAAGGCTCCCATCCCCGGGAAGACGAGAGGAAATGGGAAGAGAACGGCATCAGGATTGCACACTCACAAAACACTAATTACTGAGGATGAAGCAGGAGAGGACTCAGCAAAATGCCACAAATAGGTCTGTGTGGACCAGCGTGGCAAAGTGTGTGTTGGACTTGGCCATCAGAGGGTATCTGTGATCTGGAAAACACAAGCATAGGTGGGTGAGGGGCCGGGAGTGGGGGGCACCCTGGGAGTACATGCAGGGAGAGGAAGTAAATAAGAAGGAAACAGCTTCGACCCTTCTTGAAAGAGCCTTTAAAAACACATTGGCTCTGGCTGAAATGATATTTTCAGCACAGAAAAGAAGAAAACACAAAGGAACGCAATTATATTTCTTAGTATATAATTAAAATTCAGTATTTGGAGAATCAATTTATATTCTGTTTCACACAAGGGGAGCATCACGTACTAACTTTCTTCGAGTCTTCCTTATTAATTTAGCAATAACATATACTGTTTCTCCATATTGCTAAACATTTATTTGTTTTTTAAAATTTTGCTTCTTCTCTGGCCTTGGGCACTGATGGGGTGTGATGGGGCAGGAGGGAAACTCTCCCAATTATCTACCTTACACACTGGACTCTATACTGGAATAACTGGAGGAAAAGTTCTGCGCTACAAGAAAACTCTAGAACTATCATTGTGCAGGTATAGTAATGGCTAATATTATATTCTATCATATGTGCATTACTTGGTACATTCACTTTTTCAAAATTTTATGGTTTTTCCTAGTTACACATTTTTATTTCACGAGTAACACTTTCCAGAACGTTCTGGCAAATGCAACCTTGACTATGTTAGATTTGCTTAGTTGTTATTCTACTTAGTGATTTCCCATCTCTCTATGTAATTAAAGTTGAGCTGTGTTTTTCTTTTTTAATATTTTCAGAGATTCTGACATGAGGATTAAACTAGTTCTGTAACATAAGTTGAAAATCTTCCCCACTTTTTCAGCAACCTGGTGTTGTTTGTATCATGTGGAAATTACAATTTCTCAGAAAGATTAAAGAAACCAACCTGGCATGTCAGCCGAAGAAGGAATTCAAGCAAAAAACTGTTCTGCACTTGACATTTTTTCAATGTTTTCTTTTTGCAAAAAAAAAAAAAAATTATTTATTTCAGGGGGAGGGGCAGAGAGACAGAGAGAGAGAGAGAGAGAATATCAAGCAGGCTCAGCACAGAGTGAGATGTGGGGCTTGATCTAACAACCCTGAGATCATGACCTGAGCCAAAATCATGAGCTGGACGCTTAACCGACTGAGCCCCTCAGGTGCCCGTCAATATTTTCTTGTTTTTTTCCCAGATTTTCTACTTTTCTGAAATAATTTCACTATTCATGTATTTTCTTTAAAAAGCCATACATTTTACAGAAAGTATGTTCGTAAGCATAGAGTTGGACAGTGTATTTTTTATAAATACCCTCCTTAGATACTACTTGCTGTCCCAGATAGGAATAAATGTGTGGGTAGCATGAGGAAATTTAACCCATTTCTCTAGTGCTGTCTTCACGTTTCTACAGACAGGTAAGATGTCCTGATGCTTAAAATGCATTCAAAACCCGAACCTGCAGCGTCCCATGCAGCCCCCATCTCTAGCTCGGGTGCCTTAACTTCCCTGTGCATCAGGGTCCTTGTCTGTAAATCCAGGACAGGAATGGCAGCAAGATCACAGGAGCATGGGGAGCACTGAGGTGTTAGTGCCTGCATAGCACTGAAAACGGTGCTCCATATGTATGCTAACCTCCTGATAAATGTAAGTAGTCAGTCCCACTAAATGGCATCAAGGAGCGTCTGGCCGGCTCGGTCAGTTAAGCGTCCAACTTCAGCTCAGGTCATGATCTCAGGGTTCATGGG
Organism: Crocuta crocuta; assembly: GCF_008692635.1. Classification (NCBI taxonomy): domain Eukaryota; kingdom Metazoa; phylum Chordata; class Mammalia; order Carnivora; family Hyaenidae; genus Crocuta; species Crocuta crocuta. The sequence continues at coordinate 11,782,143 of NW_027529424.1, read as the reverse complement.
TTCAAGCCACATGTCAGACTCTGTGCTGACAGCTCGGGGCCTGGAGCCTGCTTTGGATTCTGCATCTCCCTCTCTCTGCCCTCTGCTGTCAGACTCTGCCTTTCTCTCCCTCAAAATAAATTTTAAGAAAAAAACATTTAAAAAGTGGCATCTATCAACTCGATGACACGTTTACTCTCTTTGCCAAAAACGTAGGCATGACTATCTTGCTGGCTTCGTGTGCACGCGCAAGCATGGTTCTCTTCGAAGGAAGTTTTGAAGGCAATTCCAAAAAAGAAATTTGCAAAAGGTAACATAAAAACAATAGCAGCAATGGAATAGTCATCTCACAATGATTATTGAAAGTTGTAACCTAAGGGGCCCTGTGTGGCTCAGTCACTAAGCATCCAACTTCGGCTCAGGTCATGATCTCATGGTTTGTGAGTTCAAGCCCCACATCGGGCTCTGTGCTGACAGCTCAGAGCCTGGAGCCTGCTTTGGATTCTGTGTCTCCCTCTCTCTCTGCCCCTGCCCTGCTCATTCTCAATCCTCTCTCTCTCTCTCTCTCAAAAATAAATAAACATTTAAAATAAAATATTCTTAAAAAAGAGAAGGGAAATATATTGGCAAATGTCCAATTCATGGGGGTGGGGGAGGGGCATGGAAAAGACTGTTTAGCAAAACAAAATACCAACAAACAGACAAATAGGATCTTGTCTTGGATCTCTATACATCATTCTCTATTCCTGACATTAAAAGGATCGTGGGTAACCAAAAACCGGTTCAATGTAGTCTTCTGAAAAGGCCCACCAAGTCCCCTCCATGGCTTCTGGTGAATAAGTACGGCCTCAGTTCTATTTTGCGAGCAAGCCTCACCCAGCAGGGCAAGCCAGATGCATCTGATATAAAGCCAGGTAGACAAAAGGCACATTCTCTAATCAAATTCTGAGGCTGAGAAAACAAGCTGTTTGCTGTGTGATTTGGAAAATGTGTCATGTAATTTGGGTAGGATTGAATTAGGGATTTATTTTCATTCTTATACACACGGCCCGGCACTGTCATATCCCTATGTGGCCAAGCAGAAGTGGGGTGGGCCTGAGGTCGGACGTGCAGACAGAATGATGCCCGCAGATTCTCTGGGGCTCCTGGCCAGACAGGGTGGGCCCGGTCTGCTCGGGTACATGCTCTGGTGAGGAGGAAGTGGGCACACAGCCCCAAGGCCACAGATTTCCAGCTCTGCCTGCGGCCCGGTGGCCACACCTGCCTTCTTCTCGTGCAAGAGCAAACACACCGAGCACAGGCTGCAGTCACTTGGTCTACACCTGCATCAATCCACCATGTCAGTGACCGCTTGCTCTCTGCCTGGGTCTCGGAGGCCTTTTCCAGTGGATTCTAAATTGAGACAAGGAGGGAGGTGTTACTTTTTGGAGCCTCTCGATCTGTCACAGGGTGAGCGAGGAATGTGAATTCCAAATGCCGTTTTCAAATTCGATCTAGCCATAAAGAGGTTTTATTGTAGAGGAACCAACTCCTCTGTTAAAATAAAACCATCTCACATGAGGACTAAGTGAGCAGAAACTTTTAGCTATTTCTGGTGATTTTTACCTTTCTTTTGGGGTCTTCACGTTTTGAATCCGATTTCGCCACATACATACAAAATCCCCTTTCTTCTGCTTTTTGTTGTTGTTGTTGTTTTAATGAAACAAGCTCTCGAATTAGAAATAATGCAAAGTTAACAAATAGAAATTCATACAAAGCAAACAAAACCAATGGGTGATGCTCACATTTGATCCTACAAAAGCTCTGCTTCAGTTTCCCTGGAGTGGTGCCGGTTTCTGGGTGCATGGCTCGGTTTCTTCCCCTGCAGCCCATTCCCTGCGCCCATAAGCCAGGCCCCCCACTGCTCATGATCAGAAACAGTCTCCAGGATATGTGAGACCTTCCTCTTTGCAGGGAAAAATATGTTCTACTGCACTTTGACTTCTCCTTCTTCTTTAAGAGATACTCTTTAACAGGCACATACAAAAAATAATAATGAAGACTCAGCATCAATCCTTTGAATACACTCGTACAAACAGTCATTGAAAACTATGTACAATTCAGTTCTTCTGCCCCAAAGAGGAAAGTTCTGGAAGGAAATGTTCATACAGTTGGAGAAACCCTTTACTCCCACACCACCATCCGGACAGACGTTCACATATTGACCTCGCTGCTCCCGCAGGTGGGCGTCGGGTCTGCCCTGGGCAATGCCTGGGAATTTCCTTTCGACACAATGTCATGAATGGACACTTATTGGCATCAACAATGTCCTTCTTCATCATTCATTTTTTGTGGATTTACAGAAAGGAAAATTCATGAGATCCTCTTGAAGATTAGTGATTAACCAACTGGGGCATATTTTTAAAATCATAAAATTCCCTAAAATTTTGGGGGAAAAAACCTTCATGATTTTACTTAATAACTTATTTTTTAATGTTTATTTAATTTTGGAGGGAGAGAGAGTTGGAGGAGGAAAGAGAGAGAGAGAGAGAGAGATTGGATCCCAAGCAGGCTCCATGCTGTCAGCACAGAGCTCGATGCGGGACTCAAACTCACAAACCGTGAGATCATGACCTGATCCGATCTCAAGAGTTGGATGCTTAACCAACTGAGCTAGCCAGGCGCCCCTTTACTCAATAACCGATTATCTGGAAGAGAACAAGACGTAAACGTAGCCACGATCTGCGAGAGGAGGAAGGTGGTTACAGCAGACTCTGTTAAGCTCCAGTCGAGATTTGCATAGCTATACCCTTCCTAACCAACACCCTGGCCCAGACCTTTTCCTGCTGCCGAGACAGATCCCTGGGGCCAAACCCCGACCCAGACTCCCTGCCCAAGTCTGGACCTGGCGAGGCTCACAGGTGTCTTGGGGCTGCCTGGACTTGGGGCTGGTACGCTGTGGACACAGGGCCCTTCACAGCCTGTGGAGACGCGAGGGAGAAGGCACTCAAAGATACGTCGTTGACTCATGTTTCCCACAGATGGACTGTCTTGAGATTATTCAAGGACCAATAAGAAGATGTCCCTGAGACGAGCGGGCAGAGGCTCTAGTGCAAAGGGTGGCCAGCCTAGAAAGGTGCCCGAGTCTCTGGTCTCCCTGCCAGCTTGCCTCTCATCCGCTGTCCCCCCTCTTGCCACCCAGGGTTTGCACCCGGCTCTGTCTACAGTGTTAGTGCGTATGGCCTTGCCTCAATCTATTTTCTAGAGAACCCGGTACAAGAAAGTGATATCTTTTTTTTTTTTTTTTAAGTTTTGTTGTTCAAAGAAAAACTGGTCTTTTGAAAGATGATGTGAAATTGCCCTTAACTTACTTGTTTGTCAAGTGGAATATTGAAGCATGTGCTTCAGAATTTCTGAAGTTTTTCCCATAATATGCCCACTTGGGAAAGACATGTGAACCATTCAAGCACTTTATTAGTCTCTTGTTATCCATGATGAGCCAATATTTACCATATAATTATTTACAGCTTTGCTAATAATATGGGAACTAATAAAAATCGTTGTGTAGGCAGAATAATTACGTTGGGTCATCTTGAAGATTATTAGTTGGCCTCTAGCAGGTGTTCATTTCATCTGATTTATATCATTTTTACTTATGTCTGTTACATTCCATCAAAGCATAGTAATTATGTAAATAGCAAAGTAAATTCTGCAGAATATCATAAAATGATAATCATAGGCTTGGTGAACATACGAATAAGGCACCGGTCCTCTCTTTTCATGGTGTAATAAATAAATATCTGAGAACTATTCCCTATAAGTTATAGAACAAAGACGTTGGTAAATGTTAAATACACAATATATATAAATAAAAAATAGAATTTATTACACTGCTCACTTGCAAAATAAATGATTCGATTTATCAATATGAAATCATTAGGTTTAACCGCTTACTTATCTAGAATATGTGAAAGAAATATTTTTCTCACACTTGATTTTAAATTATCAGCTACAACTTTGTGTGCTCTTCTTGTTTTCATTGTTCAATGCCAAGTGTGATGTATTTCTGTGAGCCAACAACTGATATACATACAGTCTCAGGAAAATAAGACTTGCCACAAAGGAGGCACGTGTACTACATTTCAGATTTAAGTTTTTCACTGTATTGTCAGCAATATATTCTGACATTGGTACAGAAGATTTTCCTTTCATGTATTTAATCAGTTTTTAATTGAATTTTGTTTTGTTCTTAAGGTGGGCTGTCTTGGGATGCATCAGGTGTGGGTTGTAGAGTGAAAATGGGAAATAAAATCATCACATAGAACATCACCCAAATTTCTAAGTATTATTTGCATTCAGAAAATGAACCATTCCATGACAAATAGGATTGCATCACATTGTCCCACAGAAAACAGGCTATAAATCATCATTATTAAGTTAGTCAACACATAGATCTGTTTCCATTATCAACAGATCACTCATGAGACAAGACAAAAATGAAGTATCTCTTCCTTCAATCTGCCTTACTCTTTCCTGCTGCCTGCATGAGCCGCTCACTACTTTATAAAACAACAGTAAGCACTAAATAGTCTAAGAATATCTCATGTTCTCCTTGACATTTTTTTTCTTATGGATATTAAGTCAGGTTGCTCACTGACCCCCAACAAGGCATTAAGAATTCCAAATAAACATCACACACTTTGCTAACGCTTGAGTACGTTGCATAGTGAGCATACACGTCCCGATCCAGACCTGCCTCCCTCGACATCAGGGGGAGTGAGGAAGGTTTGGGTAGAAAAAAGCCTTCAACTCTTATAGAGCCTCGAAAAATATTTTCAGTTTTTCCTCTCCGGTAGAATGTAGTCCAATTTCAGACTCATTTTCAACGGACGCACCACGACCTCACCTGCTGTGGAGATGCCACTTCTGTTCTTCCTTCCACACAGAATTAAACTACCATTTCCACTTACACGCTAGAAGTCCCCTTATGTCTGAGTTGACATTTACAAGATGTAATGGGAGTTGGTGCTCAGGTAGCCAGTAATCAGAACTGACACCCTACCCAGACAGAACAGGAATAAGCTGTGAAAAGATCACACAGAAAGATCTCTACCTGGATGCTGTAGGTACCTGTTTCTTGGAACGCTTTTTATGGGCTCTTTGCATCCCTCTCAAATCCATATATTGGCTCCTCACCCCCAAGGTGATGGTGTCAAGAGGTAGAGTCTTTGGGGGGAGGGTGATGAGGCTGGGGTACAGCCCCCATGACAGGATTAGAGTCCTCATATAAGAGACCCCAGGGGTGCCTGGGTGGCTAAATCGGTTAAGCGTCCAACTTTGGCTCAGGTCATGATCTCACAGTTCATGGGTTCGAGCCCCACATCGGGCTCTGTGCTGACAGCTCAGAGCCTGGAGCCTGCTTTGGATTCTGTGCCTCCCTCTCCCTTTCTCTTTCTCTCTCAAAAATAAATAAATGTTAAAAACAATTTTAAAGAGATCCCAGAGAGACCCCTCGCCCCCTTCCCCACACAAGGACAGCGAGAAGACGCCATCTGTGAACCGGGAACTGGGTCTCACCCATCATGGGATCCGCAGGTACCTTGATCATGGACCTCCAGCCTCCAGAGCCACGGGGAATAAACACCTGCTGTTACAGTCACCCAATCTATGGTATTTTTGTTATAACTGCCTGAACTAAGATAAGCTCCTGTTATTTTTATGTTGTGTTATAATTACATTTGCTTGTACCTTATTACCACAAATGAATTGTAAACTCCTTGAAGAAAGATTCAATACATGCTTATCTTTGTAATATCTAATATGGCTGAAATATGAAAGACAGAAACAGGAACAAAAAAGAAAAAGAAATAATGTTTTACATAAATATTTGCTAAATGAATAGACTAAGCTTCCCGTAGAAAATATAATTGACATCTTGGTGGTGGTTTCCATTTTTAGGAGGGCCAGAGTTGGGTTTGATGAAAGAGTCCAGTTGTGATTTGATGATATCCATTCAGAGAAAAATTAATTAAGACATTTACTTCAGTGGAGCGGGGGGCAGGAGGTGCGGGGATGCCTGGGGGGCTCAGTCAGTTAAGCATCTGACTGCTGATTTCAGCTCAGGTCATGATCCCAGGGTTGTGGGATTGAGCCCCGTGTTGGGCTCTGCTGACAATGCAGATCCTGCTTGAGATTTTCTTTCTCTCTCCCTGCCTCTGTCCCCTGCTCGCTCGCTCTCTCTCTCTCAAATAATAGTAAAAAATAAGGTTCTTTAAAACATTTACTGGGTATCTTGAGAGAAAACAAGCTGGGAACATGTCGTCCTCTGATATGAAAGACGGAGAAACATCAGAAGTTGAAATCCAGGTGAGTTTACATGAGCACGTCAGGGACCCAACTCAGCACCCATGCCCCTCCTCTCTGCCAGGGTGATTATGCTTATTAATAAGTTTGGTCTTTGAACCTTCTAATTAAATTCCCAGCATTAAGTGTGCTCCACCTCACAGGACAGGAGTCCCTACAAAGCCCAGACCGTATCAAAGAAGGAGAAACAATGTGGCCATTTTCCTCCATCCAAGACAGTGGGGATGTCCCAATTCCAAATGATGGAGCGTGCCTCCATGTCTACCTTTTGGCGTAGTGGTCATTTATTAGGTTTAGTATTTTCAAAGGGCGTGAGGAAATAGGATGGGGGAGATGCGATCATGTCTTACCACGTACACAGACCAGGCAGAGCCGAAAGCAAGGGGCGGCATGCACCGCGACCCCGGAACGCACCTGCCAGTGACGACTTTGCAGGCGTGTTTTGAGGTGATGAGATACTTTAGGACTCGGTGGGTGTGGTTGCGTACACGCCACAAACACTTGCAAAACATTATAAGTGGGGGACTGGGGAGCTCAGCGGGTGAGTAGAAAGAGGGTGGCTCCCTCGTGCGCGTCCGGGGAGAGGGGACCGTCGGCCAGCTGGGAGGGTGCGCTCACGGGGCACACGTTGTGCCTGGTGTTTTGCTGCGGTGGCTCGAGCCAACGAACACCCCAGGCAAACGCAAAAATAGGACCTCGGTGAGATGTGCTGTCCAGTGTCTCCCCGCTGCCACCCAGTGTGACTGGAAACCCCAGATGCGAGGCACGAAGCCGCCAGCGAAGACTCTGAGGGGAAGAGGGTGGTGAGCAGGCAGGGACCCAGGGCCGAAAGGTACACACGGCAGCACAGTCCTGACTCCCCGCGTTTCCCTCGTGCTCACACATTCCAGACAGTTGCTGAGGAAGCCAGTGACCCAGGAGCACCGAGGGCTGCAGACAGGAAGCTGGAAATGAGCACCCGCCGAAGACACACATCTGTGACACTGTAATGGCTCCGTGGACGAGTACCGCAGACAAGCGGGGCGAGGAGCCCAGCAGGGAAACACAGACTGAAACCACAGGCCGCCAGCGACCTCGAGGACCGGTCCAAGTGCAGAACAGGGGCACCGGGCGTCTGGGGGCTCGGGTCGGTTGAGCGCCTGACTTCAGCTCAGGTCAGGATCTCGCAGTTCGTGGGTTCGGCCTGCGTCGGGCTCTGTGCTGACAGCTCGGGGCCTGGCGTCTGCCTCGGATCCTGTTTCCCCCTCTCTTTCTCTGCCCCCCGCCTCATTCTCTATCAAATATTAATTAATTTTTTAAAATCCTTAATTTCTTTAAGAAAAGAAAAGAGAAAATAACAGTTGCATCAAACATTCAGGAAGAAATGTTCATTGGGAAAAAAAAACCAGGAGTAAGAAAGTTAATACCTTATTGCGTGCATTCCAGAATTTCCATTTCACTCCAGGTTACATCCCCATGATGTTGTGGCGGCTGCAGCGGCTGCACCATTTTC
>NW_027529424.1:11757785-11774182 GCF_008692635.1 Crocuta crocuta | reverse complement strand
CGGCTGAACCATTGTCCAAGGACAGATAGTTCTTCTTCTAGGAGGGGGAGGGTGCCGCGGGGAGGCATCGTGGTCGCTGGGCCGGGACTCAGGATGACGGCACAGCCATCCACCGTCTAGGCACCGGGAGCCAAGCCTTCCAGCCGTGGGCAAAGGGCAGACACGCGGTTCTCAGAGTGTGGGCACCGGGGGGCTTTTCCAGACGGAGAAAACTCAGCTCTTCTGATGAGCAAGAAAAAAGTCTTTCTAAAATATCTCCAACTTTGATCCACTTGCATTTTAATGCATTCCGAAGAGCTACTGCCAGATCACTCTCTGGCTGAGGTGGTCCAAGACTCCAATTAGGCTTCCACTGCCTGTGTCTTGTGCTTCTGAGAACCATGTAATCAGAGTCGCAAATGAGCAGGGAGGTCCAAACTAACACATGCCCGCAGAGCCCTCTGCAAGGCTCAAAACGAGTGCTTTTTGCAGTTCAAAAACAAACATACCAGCATAGTAGGTACACACACGCACTTAACTGAGGCCACTCACACACACACACACACACACACTCACGGGCACTGGGGGGATGTGCGGAGACTGGTGAAATTCTAACGTTATTAACCAGAACAAGGGGGCAAGGTGGGTCGAGTCATTAACTTTGTCTTTTCAATTTTTCACACACGGGAAGGAGAAAGTGTGAAAAATGTTGGTTTGCCCCTTTCACACGGAGGGTAAGTTCTTGTTCTTGATGGTTAAGCATCATAATTGCAGACTTCCCCCACATCTGCTCCAATATTTGGAGACTCGGGAGCTCAGCTCATTCTCTCTCTTTCCAGGTTACTAGACGAGAGTGCCGGACACGTCCTATTTCACCAACTTGACATTTTAAAAAGGAAGCCAGATAAAATTTCATATTAAGTTAAAGAGCTCTTGGTGCACATTCTGCCTCATGTAGGGAGGCCCCACTTCTCCCCCTGGGGACCGTTGCACTGAGAGGGGGGAGTCTTCCTGCAGGAGGTCACACCTGCCGCAGCGTGCCCCTCCCACTGGCTGTCACACCTTTGGCCTCAGGGCCAAACCTGCTTCGGCAGCAGAGACCAAGGGGCCGTCACACAGCAAAGACAGGAGGGGGGCTCCCCCATGTCCAGTGTCAAGGTCACTTACTGACACTAGCAGGTCCAGGCTTCCCGGTGCAACTGGTCACACAGAGCACGCACCTGCACACACTTCACACCTGGGTTCACACTCTGAACCCATAACCAGCCTTGCCCTGTGCCAGAAGGACCCCCCCTTTCCTGCGACTCTCCCAGCTGAAGAGTCACAAAGACAGTGAGGACCCAGAGGCTCAGAGACACTCTTCCTCCCTCCTGCCCACGCGGGACCTTGAGCAGTTTAATCTCAACAACCACACACTTCTCTTGGCCTCCCCAAACCTCTCCATCTTGTCCCCAGGGTGCAGGAAACCGCTTCCTCTTTAGATTCAAGCCCCAGCTCACTTCCTGCCTCTGAGATGATCACCAAGAATACCCACTGCCTTGACCCCATGATCTGGAGGTGCCCCAAACACTAGCTTGCCTCTTTCTGTACTCCCCGCTACAGGAGTGACCACAGTTTGCCCACAGCTGTGCCATGGACCCATGCTGGACCCCCAGCCTCTTCGGGAGACCCCAGATCATGCCAGTATCCACCCAACAGGGGCTACATCTGAGCCACGCCTCACCAGTGCCCTGCAGCATCTGGCTGGGCTCGGGGTCTTTGAGTGGGCCCCGATCCGTATAACCAGTCTTCTTCCTCAGCTCGGAACAATTTGAGAAATAAAAGGGCCGGGAGAGACCAAGATGTCACTTGCACTATTGACCCAGGCCAGGTTTGGGTCAGCAGCTTGATGTGAGAGCCACGGGACCCAGCTGAGCTCGGGTTAGGAGGAGGCAGATGTTTGCCCAACGTTGACTCATATTGGAAAAGAATAATAGGAGACCCAACATGATCTGAGGATGTGTTATAGGCTTACACAACCTAATGTTATTCGTTATTTTTACTTTAGGAAAAATCAGTTAAAAGCAACTTAACTATTTTTTAACTAATTTCCTATACTTACTTTGCCTGTCTTCCAGCGTTCTTTAGAGGGTATATGGGTTATGATTTGGCATATAATTTAGTCTGTGAGTTTCACGACATATAGTTTTTCTTATAAAGATCCTGATGGAACTGAAGGAGAAACGGATACCACTCAGAGAGATGTGACCCTGTGCGTGTCACCTTGTGAAATCTTGGGTCACTCTCCTGTAGAGGGACAAACCATGTCTTCCTTCAACTGAATGAGAGACAACGGCTTTAGCTTTGGTGTCAACAATTGTCTTGAAGTCTAAGTTTAGAAAATTCATGGATATTGAATTTCTGTCATTTTGGCTATTGATCTCTTCCTTCCCTTTGAGGATCCCTCGTCCCATAAACAGGAAGGAAGGACCTGCCCACCAGGGCCACGCGGGGGGACACGCTGCTTCTCCCTAATCCTGGCCAGTAGAGCATGGAGGCAGCACATGTTTCTCCCATAATTGGGATCTGAGGGATTCAGCTACAGTAAAGGCAGAGGGACGTCTGCCTGCTATGTCCTCGGTGGAGTGGAGATCCACGCTGGCAAGTGGCCGGGCGCAACACAGGGACACAACAGCCACAGCATAACAGCCCTAACCAGCCCTTCTGGTAGATTCCCTTCCTGCTCAAAGCACTCAGAGCCGGGTCTGGTAGTGTGCAGCCAAAGACATGAGCAAACAATTCTACCCACGCTTCCCAGGTGGGACACCAATCAGGAGAGGGTTCATGCAGGGGCGCCTGGGGGGCTCAGTCCATTCAGCGTCCAACTTCAGCTCAGGTCATGATCTCACGGTTCATGGGTTCGAGCCCCGTGTCGGGCTCTGTGCTGACAGCTCAGAGCCTGGAGCTGCGTCGGATTCTGTGTCTCCCTCTCTCTCTCTGCCCCTCCCTCGCTTGTGTTCTATCTCTCAAAGATAAATAAACATTTAAAATATTTTTTTAAATAAAGGAAATGGTTTATGTAAAAAGTGAACAAGGAGGGAATCAGCTAATGCACATATCAGAGCAAATTATCTACTCAGATACCATTAGGCAGTTTTGAGATCAGGAACAGGGCCCGAACGGTTTTGCATTAAATACCCCGATTCTCACATCAACTTGTGTTTCTTTGTCTTTCTCACTCTAGAGGTGTATAAGGGGAAGAAAATATGTCCATAAATCTTGGTTTGGTAATATTTATCAGAAGAATCATATTTTCTATGAAAAACCATATTGCTAACATTCCCATGTTTGTTTGGATGTTGTATTTCACTATACTTAAATCAGGTAAATATGCTGAAGATAAAGCACATTTATGTTATTTTCAGTAATGACAGTAAAAATACTGGAAGTCAGTTATATTTTCTGCTTACATGAAGATGAGAGACTATAATTGGAAATCTTGTTAAAAGTGTAACTTATTTTTCCATAGAATTACTGAATAACATCTTAAAACCCTGTAGGAATTTTGAGAAAACAACCTTGTTAGAAAAAGCCTATTTATGTTTTACTACTTCTCGATTTTAAATTATTCATTCTTGCAAAGCATACTTTTACTGCAGTTCATTAATTTTGGGAATCTATAGGTTTGTAGAACTCGATTTCTTTAATCATGCATGTAAAATTAATTATTAGAATGTTTTTATTTTGCTGAATTCAGCAAGTGCATGGAACCGCACAAGATAGCCTTCAGCAAAATATGTAGCATCTAGCAGAAAAAGGAAAAATGATTCTTGTTTTTTTCTTAAAATGAATTTTCTGTTTCAATAACTTGTATTCAAATCATTAGGGCAAACATATCACTTTATTTTCTTGTGTTCGTCTTCTCAGCGGAAAGTTGGAAATAACACTTGTCCCCATTCTAAAATATTCAGCCACGCCATGCATCATGTAAGTGAGCTTCCTAATCACATAGGCCTGTTTTACAGGTAGAGGCATATTAATTAAATGGAATTGTAAGTAAGTCAAGCCGTCGAATAGGTGACATTTTCACCACTAGACACAGAGTTTTAAAAAACCTGACATGAACCTATCACAAGGAAGTCCTGTAACCCAGAGAAATAAAATTTTGCTTGGATTCAAGTTTAATAATAATGTCCTCACCTTAAATGCTAATGACAGAAAATTCTAGCAAGTATGATTGGGAAACATTGGCTCCATGTAGTACTATTTTTAAGAAAGAGACAACTATTGTCTCGGAATGCATATGTTACCGAGGGAATGGGGAAGGGATACAGCGCCAGAGACCGCCTCTCAAACTCTTATAGGATGAAGTGCAAGTGGGAGTGTGTGTAGGCTGGTGAGTGGATCAAGGTGAGACTCAATCCGGAGACTCAGTTATGATGTAAAAGCTCCGGCCCCCAACCCAGGCTGTCTCCCACAGCGACACGGATGTGTGCACGCAGCCAGCCCTGGGTGTCTGGACCAAACGTGCGGAACGTCCCATGCCGTCCACTTCCTATTCAAGGAAGATGATACACAAATACATTAAAGGCAGAAAAAAAAAAACCCACAAATACATTAAAGGCATGTGTTGGTTTCCATAACCAGAGCTCCGTGTGTCTCCTTATTCTTTCTTTTCTTGCCCTAAGACTTTTATAAAAATATCTTAAAGAGAGCATTCCTGTTTTATGATTCCCCCTTCTTGCTACATGAATAAAAACATTGATCACAGCTGGGGAAACAGAAATTCAAGAAGGATGGAGGAAGTTCCACGGCCCCGTTGGCGGACTTGCGCTGGTTTGTAAAGCCACCTGGGACCCCCGCCTTCCCCACAGCCCCCTGCAGAGGGCAGGTGTCACTCCCCTGCCAGGCTGCGGCTGTGTTCTCGGGCCACCTGCATCAGGGACCCGGCTGAGCACATCATGACCTGCTTTTCTGAAGACGATGAGACAGGAGAACTCTTACACTTTTTCTCTACTTCCTTTTGGGGGGTGAGTGGGGGGGGGGCCATCCCAAGGCTCAGATTTCAGATAAAAGAAAAGAAAACTTAAAAACTTATTTGAAGCTGGGTTAGAGGATTTGTTGGAATCCCATTGGCCCTGAATCTAACACAAAGAAGCACTAAGTGAATGGGCCTGTGCATTGAGCGAGAGCACATCCTAGATTACCTGTGACGCTAAATGACTCTGAATCTTACACGGAGCTGCACAACGTCACCAAAACAACTTGAAATGATACAAACTGTATTTTTGGTCCAGCTGAACTCTGAATGACAGACAGAATTGCCTAACCAGCTGTCCTCCAAGCTGTATATTTATCAGGAGATTAAGTTCTTTCTTAAAAATGCTAATCACATAACAGAAATTCTCCATTCAGTTCCTTTTTATTTCCCTGTCTAATGACTCAAATAGTTGAATATTCCTTCTATTATGTTCTTTGCTTTCTTTTCACTAGTAGACATTTGCTTTTGTCTCTGGTATGGCAAGTCTTTTTAAAATTAAATTCCAGGCTCTGTACGAAAAAAAAAAAAAAATACATCCAATCTGACACATCAAATTAAGTTTTCTCCCTCATGGTAGGATTTTGCTTTGCTTCCGGCAAAGACAGACACCGATCCTCTGAAATGAGGCTGGGGTTGCACTAATTCAAACATGAGCTTTAATTTTAATAAGACTGGTCTCTGTTTTGGGAGAGCACGCTGGTGAACAGCCGGGGTGTCGGCGAGAACCCTCCTCTTTCCTGGGGGTTTTCACTTCTCAGCCCCAGAGGGCCACCCCAATTCTGCTCACCCTCTCAGTCACTGGGCTTCTGTCCTGATGAAATTGTCTATTGCTCCTTTCAAATTACGGGACCCTCAGAGCAAAAATATGGCCTCAAATGTCAGCCTGACTCCATGTCTCTTCTTTCTGGGACCTTGACCCATCCTCGTGTTCAGTAGCACTGACGCCTTCTGTTATGGGCTGAATCGTCACCCTGAAATTCAAATGTAGAGCCCTAACCTTCTCCCCCCAGCCCCAGTGTGACCATGTCTGGAGACGGGGGCTTTTGTAAGTAATTAGGGTTAAATAGGGCCAGAGGAGTGGTGCCCTGATCTAATAGGACTGTAATGTTATGAAGAGGAGAGGAAAGAGGTGTCTCGCTCTCTCTGCCAGGTGAGGATGCAAGAGAGCAGCCGTCTACAACCCAGAAGACCATCCGCAGAGCCTGGCCCCACGGCCACCCCGGCCCCAGGCGTCCGGCCTCCAGGGCTGTGGGAAGGCACACACTGTTGCTTGTGAGGGTAGCCCAGCTGACGGGACACCCTCAGGTCGGCATCTCAGCCCTGGTTCCTAATCCTCAGCCCCCCTCGCTGAGGGCCAGGGGAGCTGGCGGGCCATGAACTGGTCCGCCGGGTGAAGTAGGTTTCTATGGCTGGAAATGATACCCCCGTGGGAACCCTGTCCTGAGCCTCTACAAAAGACAGAGTTGAGGACAACCCCAGGACAGGTGTTTAATAACACTTGAGAAGCAGGAAAGAAGTCATCGCCGTAAAGTCATCAGATACAGAACGTTTGAAGTGGGTACACACAAAAGTATACTTAATGTTTAGCATATTTTTGCAGCAGGAAATGGAATTGACAGTGCCTTTTTCGACTGGGCATGACAAGAACCGAAAAGGGCCTGCGGTATAGCTCTGATTTGCAAGGTAACAAATTAGCCTGCTATGGCTTCACAGACGCTGGAGAAGATAAGTCAGAGAAACAAGACGATTTATCATTCAGAGAAGGAGCAGGTGACAGAGTGTCAGCACTGTGTTAATGCCATTTTCCTAAGCTCCAGCTCCCACAGACCGACGGAAAGGTCCACTCTGGCAGACACAGTGCGCTACAGTACAGCAGGCCCCCCCCCCCAGCCTTCTCAAGTGAGGGGTGACCATGGCTGCCCTTACCCCAGATGAAGATGTTATTTGGTCGGATGGTACACAAGCTTTCCTCCGCTCCAGTGGGGGACTCTGTCATGGTCTTTCAAGGCTGTTGGCTATATAACCATCCTTGAAAAGATAGCCTGGACTAAAGGGAAGTCAGGGCCTTTCCTTAGAAGTCCAGAAGCACAGGAGACCCACGGGGAACAGCCTTTTCAATGTGAAGGAGCAAATTCCTTATCACTGACCAGCCCACTCGATACAAATGTACCGGGTTATGCCTCCAGCTTAGTGTCAAGCATAGTGATGAGTGAGATGGATGTAATCCAATGGCAGGAAGCTTGGGGACCACAGAAGGTAAATTGAAGTTAATTGAATTGTGCCCATTATGACTCATTCACGATGTTTACAATGCTCTTCTATTTTGTGATAAGCTTTGCCAGTGTTCAAAGATACAAAAAAATCTATTTCTAAAACATATGATGAGTTTACTAATATCTTCTGTTATTCAACCCTATTTGTGGGATAATGTGTGAAATTCCTCAAAAGAGACTTCTCCTGCCACACATATTCCAGGAGCACAATCTTCCAGATTCTGAAGGGAGTATACTACTGGAATTGATTTCATACTGGTCTTTGGCCAGAGAGCCTTAATTTATAATTCAGAGAAATGAAAGCTGTGTCTATCTTATTATTACATCAAATATTTTGGCATTTATTTAATGCTTGATTATATAATCCCACTGAAATAAGTCAAATAGATTTTCTTTAATGACCTAACATTTGTAGAACAGTTTTTATTTAATCTTTGTAACAAAACTTGGAGGGATGAATTATTTTCACTTCCATCTTATAGGTACCCACACGGGAAATACAGACTGATTATACAACCAACTCTAGATCATAAAGGTTAATAAGTGATTAATAAAAAATGACTTTCTCTTCATGTTTTTGTAATGCCAGCATATCATTACAGTGATAACATTTTATTTTCGAAATTAGATGCAGTTTTCTTAACTACTAAGATGTATAAAAATACTAGGGAGAGACTTCCATCCATACACGTTGTATGTTTAAACAACTCCTAAGGTCAATATGATCTTGCTTCCTATAGACATAGATTAAGAAACACTGAGTAGTGACATTTTTACCCACATCCAAGAACGTAGCTGGACAAATAAATAAGTTTTAGGTCCTGACAATCTTAAACAATTTAGGTGGAAAAAGAAACTTTTTTCAATGAAGAAACAAAAGAGTGGATTAATAAAAACAAGACCTGCTAGCTATAACTATATTTGAATTCCCTCCGAATCACTTTATGTAATTTCGTGACATGAAATATATTTAAGGGTCCCCATCCTACAGTGTGAGGAAAGCACCTGCCATTTAGCCAAGAAGCAATTTTGAGATGTATAAGACGTAAATCCAGTTTTAAACGTGTTCCTCTTGGTGTTGCTGTCTCAGAGCAGCCTAAGAGCCCACTGATAGAGGAACGGATAAGATAGACGTGGGGCGCGTGCGCGCACACACACACACACACATTTATGCAGCCATAGAAAAGGACAAAATCTCACCATTTTGGACAAATGGATGGCCCCAGAGAGCATTATGCTAAGAGAAATAAGTCAGACTGACAAAGATAAATACCATATGATTTCACTTGTGTGTGGAATCTATAAAACAAAGCAAATGAATAAACAAACAAAAAGCAGAACCAGACCTATAAACAAACACAGAGAACAAACTGATGGTTGCCAGGGGGAAGGGAGCGAGGGGGTGGGCAAGATGGGTCAAGGGGCATGGGGGACACAGACTTCCAGTTTCCCAGGGAATAAGCCCCAGGAATACAAGGCACATTGTTGGGAATATAGTCAATAGTACTGTAATGATGCTGTAGGGTGACAGACGGCAGCCCCACTTGTGAGAGGCAGGGCGGAGCGTATCAAGAAGTTGATCATTATGCCGCACACCTGAGACTAACATAACATTGAGTGTCAACTATATTCCGGTTTTAAGTTCTTTTTTAAAAGTAAAAATAAATGAAAACAAATGTTTTCTTCGACGGGGAGTGCCATGACCCAGTGCGTGCCTACCGCGTGATCGTTAATTTCAGACGCTCACACCATCTCCTTATCTTTCCATGCTACTCTGAGTTTACCAGTTGATTTTTCGTGTGTGTAACGCATGGAGTCTTGGCAGGAAATGACGGCACGTTCAAGCTGAATAAAGAAGGATGGTTGATAAAGTGACTATTTGCAAATACTGGTTGAGGTTTGGAAAGTGCACTGAGGGATGGTGCAGTAAACCAGGGCTGGTCACCGGGGGAGGTCCTCGCGGCCCCTAACCGGTCAGAGTAGGAAGGAAAGTGGTTACCAGAGTCTGGGGGTGGCAGGGCTACTTCCTTAGCTTATTTCTCTTCTTTGATTTATGTGATTTCCAGAATCTTTACAGTAACCAGGCTTTGGGGACCATTCCTCTGGATGAGTTGTTTTGCACACTCCGGAATGTTCTCCTTGGGAACATTTGTAGATGTCAGATGCGTAACGGCACACTCAGACCTCCCTGGCATGTGGACACAAGCCTCCTGGTGGTGTTTGGGGCCACCTACCACGACCGTGGAGAACATGGCTCCGTGGGGTCGCAGTGGGACGCTTCTCCCACAGACCCTCCGACATTCTTATCATTGAGGTCCCTCGGTTGCCCCGCCCTAAGGACATGTTGTGAGGACAGTACTGAACCAATGTGCTGTGAGGTCCCTCGGATTTCAAGTTAGTTTATCCCCATAGTGTTATCCAGCCCGTATTTATATAGATGGCATATAAACATATGTGTAAAAATGTATCACTAATGATGGTAAAGTTGCAAATTTTTAAATTCTTCTTTCCTATGTCTTATGTATTTGACGTTTAAAAAATTTACACACTTGGTATTATATGGATATGTGATTTATGTATGTATGCACATTAAAATTGTTTTTAATGCTTATTTTTGAGAGAGAGCGAGAGAGAGCAGGGGAGGAACAGAGAGACAGGGAGACACAGAATCCGAAGCAGGCTCCAGGCTCCAAGCTGTCAGCACAGAGCCCGATGTGAGGCTGGAACTCACAAACCATGAGATCATGACCTGAGCCAAAATCAGTTGCTTAACTGACTGAGCCACCCAGGTGCCCCTGTATGCACGTTTTAGAATGAACTTTCTTTATGAATTTGTGTCAAAAAGTCTCTTCGGAATGCCCATGTGGGAAGATCCCAACAAATATGTGAAGAGCATCCAAATATGTGATGAAACGATAAATAATATGGTTTATAAAGAGGAAAAATCTAGATGCAGCTAAAGCAGAGACAGATTTTCTTGGCAACGTACTGTTTTACTTTGAAAGGAGGTTTCTGGGAACCACAAAAACGATTCAGCTCCCGGAATTCCATCCTACCTGTAACTAATTTGGGACATTCAGACTTTGATTGGTGCTTCAAAGATTGATGACTTCAATTTTTAATTTCCCTACCAAACAGAGGGTGAGCTCCAGCATATTTACCATGAACAGCAGCACGGAGCCCAGCTTGGGGCTTGTACCCATGAACTCTGGGATCTTGACTTGAGCCAAAAGCAAGAGCCCAATGCCTAACCACGTGCCCCTGAGACTGAGACTTTTATTCAAGTGTACAGAGCGGCAATCCACAAATGTCTGTTGAGTGAGTGATAACTGTATACATTCCCTAGCCTCACTACTTGGTGGTGGGACTTCGGAACCAGGTGATTCAGGAGTCCAACCATCCAGGTCACTTAGGCTGAAGAGGCAGCCACGGAGAAAGGCAGGGATCGAGCGTGGCCCACCTCGTGAGCCCTGAGCGCCTCCGCCTCTGCCTCTGGGAACTTCCCAACCGTGTGGCCCAGGGCCCCAAGCTTGGCAGGTGAATGTTCCCTGGGGCAGCCCCACTCACAGAACGATATACAGAGCAATCGCCTTGTAGATCTGAGATTTTAGCCAAAGGCAGAATGAATCACCACCACCATCATCATCATCATAATACAAAGATTTGGTGATTTTTCCCCCAAAGGAGCTATTGACACAAATCCCACATTTCTTGCCCCCTGAGCCCCGGAGCCAACACTGCCATGCACCCCCGACAGAGAATGGAAAGAATTGCCCGTGGAGTTGGGGCGAGGAAAGAACTGGAATGTAGGCCAGCCATCTGCTCGGATCTCAAGGACTTGGTTCCTAAAAGGAGCCGAACTCCTAGAAACTAAGAGTTTCATAGTTTGATGGCCCCCTTTCTTTCTCACCCTTGGGAATTCTCTTACCCTTTGTGTGATTGTGTCAAAATTTCTGACGTACTAAACCCATCCCACCTTCCTACTCCCCAATATATTCTATTGTAGTTTCTCCATGATGATTCAAATTTCAAAATATCCCCCAAATCAGAACATTCTTTAAGGAAAAAATCCTGAAATTTGAGACCACCACCCGTCTCTGAGAATACCAGCACATTTGTTTCTTGGTTTTTTTTTTAACATATATTTATTTTTGAAAGAGAGACAGAACAGGAGCTGGGGAGGGGCAGAGAGAGACAGAGACACAGAATCCGAGGCAGCTCCAGGCTCCGAGCTGTCAGCATAGGACTCGAACTTACGAACCATGAGATCATGACCTGAGCTGAAGTCGGACGCTTAACTGACTGAGCCCCCCAGCCCCCCCTCCCAGCACATGTTTTAAGTCGGGGCTTGGTAAACGAAAGCCGTGGCCCAAGCCTGTCTGTGTGACTGTCTGGATAATCTTTGTTGGGGCGTGTGCACACCTGTCCATTTAGGTTTGTGGCTGCTTTCACACCGTAAGGGGAGGTCTGCTGGTGGGAACAGTGACTGGGGTGCCCAGGAAGCCTAAGGTTCCTACCCTTGTTTTAAATAATCCTAGCTTATGTCTTATTTTATTTGTCTTTGAATAATATCATGAGTTTCAATTGGTTCCACTTGCTAGAGAACAGACATACTGCATTCGGAAAGCCAGGGTGGGGAGATCAGTGATCACCCCAGGTAACTGGCTCATCTCTGAAAGGCCAGCCACAGCCTTGGGACCTTAGCTACCTGAGTACATGATGCCGCCTGTCTGTGCCTCAGTTACCTAGCCTGGAAGATGAGCTTCTGGGTCATACCCACCTCGTAGGAAGCTCTTGAGAATTTTACACAATAACGTATAAAAATATGTAGCATAGTGTTTGGCAAATGTGAAGGGTTTAAAATGATTATTGTTCTCATTATAGACACACACACAAGCACACACCACCCACTGAAATGGAAAGTGAGTAACTTCCCAAACATAAATATGACATTAACCAACACAAATTTACACTCGTAATTGGTGAGAGCCTCGGGAATAAGTGTGTTCTGGCTTCTTATCGAGATTTACCCCCTGAATCAGGTAAGTTTCTGAGTAAGAGATGTGAAGAAGACAGAAAGAAATGCCGTGTTAGCATTCTGGGAATTCCACCAAAGGGCTGGGAAAAATCGGTAGAAGACAGGACAGAAAATGTCACTGTGTACTATCATGTACACCAGCTTCTAAAAGCCATAGTTAAGATTTTAAAAATAGTCAATTCTGTAGAAAGTCTCATTATGTTTTGGTAACAGGGCATTCTCTACCTCATGGGCAGACAATGGGATATTAATCTTCACAGCAAATGATACGGTAAGTGAATTGGAAAGGAGTGGGAACAGAAGACAGAATCTGCATGTTGTTAAAGTCATCTCATGAAATAGACACTGGAGATTTACCTCCCGAGACAACAGGAGAGAGAAAAAGACAAAGAATATTTAAAAAACATTTTCGAAAATGTTTAAAATGTACCTCATTTTGGGATTCATTGATTTTTATTCTTTAAAACAAGCCTTTTTTATTTTCAAATATGACATGTGCATTATTCAGCCAACTAAAAAGCAGTACGATTTGTTGCCAACTATATCATCAATTCTGTTTTAATCTTCCCTGGGTACTGGAGTAAAACATGCTGCAGAGTTCCTGTGCTGTGGCAGGAGAAATTTACTAAGCAATATCGCTCCTTTTCCCGGAGGTGTTCATACCTGCCTTGCCTCCGGAGCTCAACCTTCTGTACCTGCGGACACAGCCAGGTGCCTGGGAACTGCCGCATGTCACAGTGTGTGCTCCATTGATTAACCATGAAAACAGTAATGGAACTGCCATTGATCCCTGAAATGGCTCCTCCAAAATCCTTTAGGACGTCCACAGGGTCACTACTCATGTTCCGTTGTGAGGATAAGCTTCAAGCTATCTGACTGCTTGCTAACCGCCACCTGCAATAAACTGCTTACCTTTCCATTACCAGCTTAACAATTGCCTGCCAGAGTGAAGTGTATGAAAAATAGATTAAAAAAAAAAAAAAAAGCTCCCAAACTTCACAACTGCAGAAGGAGTCATTTACACGACCAAGTTTGAGAATTTTCAGTCTGGAAAATAACTCTCATGCTCACCGGGAAGTATAATGTGACTCAGTCTCTTGTTTTGAATCTCCAGAATTTAACAGTAAAAAAGTGACTGCATTGGTACCACATTTCACTCTTCAAAGCTCTTTCATATCTCCTCCACTTACCTATTTCTCAGGGGTTTTATATAGGGACAACTTCTAAAAATAAGGGAAACCATGTCTAAGAAATATTAAGAGGCTATGTGAGAACCACTAAAGGCAGAACTCTAAGTCAGATCTCCCGTCCTCCCAGCTAGCCCAGCACCTATATACTCACCCATCCATCCATCCATCCATCCATCCACTCATCTACCACCCACTAACCCTTCCACACACCCCACCCATCCAACCACCCACACACCTAACATCCACTCACCCATCTATCCATCCATCCATCCACCCACCTACCCATCTACCATCTACCCAACAACGTTCTTCAATGAGTCACTGACAAGTACAATGATGTGTAAAAATGTTCTTTTCCTATTATTTCAACCAAATCTATGGTAGTTTAGCAATAACAACAAAACCTATGCACAATCTGGAGAAATTCAGAAAAAGTGCCTCATCTATACAGAGAATGTACGTGTACCACCACGCCTCTCTACCACCAGCCTAAACTATTTTGCGTGAGCATCTAGAGCAAGAAAGTTTATGTCTATTGAAAGAGAAGAATGTTTAGAGTCACTTAAATTCTAAGCATTAACTACTGCTATAAAGCACATGCAGGAAATGACTTACTGAGTCTTTGGCAAATGGTTCCATTCAAGTGTAGGCTTTTTCCATTACTGTTCAGAAAACGTAACATAAGATCACTGTCTTAACAAATTTTTAGTGTCCAATAGTTAGTTAGCAATACTATATTATCTAACAATTACACACATCTATTGCTCTATCTAACAGTACAAGACCGTTAGCCATTGCACCATGTTGTACAGCAGAACCCTAGAACACGTTCATCCTGCTTCATGGAAACTTCGTGCCCACTGAACGGCCTCTTCCCCTTTCCTCCCCACCGCTGCCTCTGGAAACCGCCTTCCTCTCTCTGCTTCCATTACTTTGACTATTTTTCTTTCTGTGGCCAGTATTTTTCATTCAGCATAACATGTACCAGGTTCCTCCATGTTGTTGCCGTGTGTGTGTGTGTGTGTGTGTGTGTGTACATCCCCACGTTCATCCACTCATCCATCAATGGACATTTAGGGCCGTTTTCCACATCTCGACTTATGGACAGTGCTGCAGTGAACATGGCAGTTTGGACATCTCTTCAAGGTCCTGATTTCAATTACTTTCGAAGTAGACCCAGGAGTGCAATTGCTGTAGCACTTGATAGTTTTATTTTTAGTTTCTTTGATTAAAATCTCCATACTGTTTTCCATAACAGCAGGACCATTTTACATTCCCATCAACAATGGACAAGGGTTCTAATTCTTTACATCTTTGGTAATATTTCTCTCTCTCTCTTTACATAATAGCCATCCTAACTGGTGCATCTCATTGTGGCACTTCCCTGATGACTAGCGATGTTGGGCACATTTCCATGTACCTGATGGCCATTTGTATGTCTCCTTGAGAGAAATATCTATTCAAATACTGGCATAAAGACACACGTAGAGACTAAGAACAGAACAGAGAGCCCATTAACAAACCCATACGTATGTGGTCAGTTGATCTCTCATAAGAATACACAGTAAAAAGAGCCAAGATACACAATGGGGAAAGGAGAGTCACTTCAACAAATAGCAGCTGGGAACATATCCATATGCAAAAGAATGAAACTGGACCCTCAGTTTAAACCATACACACAAACAAACAAACAAACAAAACCCAACTCAATATGGATGAAAGACTAAAACATAAGTCCTGAAACTGTAAAACTCTTTAAAGAAAGCATATGAGAAAAAGCTTCTTGACATTGGTCTTGGCAATAATCTCATGGACGAGAGCAAAACACATATTTTGAAATGACACTGAGACACTTTTCCTGCAGAGGGGAACAGCCGGGGGACACATGGAGGCAGGAAGTCCCCAGGGACTTTAGCGTGGCTGGCTAGGAAAGACCTCACTGTAGCTTGTGTGGGATCAGCAAGAGAAAGATGGAAAGGACTTAGCAAATTGATCTTTGCTTTGGAGGCAAACAGAATTCAGAAAACACCACGGGAGTCAGGATCCCTGCTGCCTCTGTGACTAACACAACACGATAGACTTCCTGAAATCTGTCACTGGATTTCCATACGCTTCAGGGTCATTACCTGCAAAAGAAAAACAACAGATCGTATCTACTTTTTCAGACTGATGTGAAGATTAGAAATGGCACATGTCTAGCATGTCTTAGGCTTGGGGCTGGCACATGGAATCAGTTTCTCAAGTCAGTTGTCCATTCCTCCATCCATTCCCTAGGGGCAAGAGTTCAGATGTAGGCATTTTTCATCTTTCCTGTAGGCATTGAGATTGCTTCCTGCCCCTGACCCCAGCGGAGTTTCACGAGTAGGTGTGGAAGACATTTCACTTTGGGAGAATGGGAGAAAGAGAGAAAATGAGCATGTTAAGGGAGCTTCCTGGGAAGGACAGAATACACTGTGGTGTTGGGGATGTGGATGATACTGTGGGCCACGGGGGCTGCCACGTGTGGGACAGGAAATAAAGCTGGGCGGGACCTGGGGTCAGGCTGTTAGCCATGCCATAGGGGTGGGAAAACCCAGAGAAACCTTGCAAGTAGGTCTCCAGAGGGTGTGTCTGGAGCCAGCTACCAGCCTCCTGGGGAACCAAGCCCAGAGCAGCTCCACCGGGCCATGCTACATTTCCCTTGCATACCCCAAATTTTCCAAACCTCACTCCTAACAGGTGGGATTCTATTCTATACTACTTGTATTTGAAGTTTGGGTGTTGGAGCTGCCGGGGCTAGGTTAGGGTGGCTGCTTACAAACTAATTCTGTGCAGGATCCTTCACAAGGCCTTCACATACCCTCGGTCTCGACCACGCCTCTCTGCATCCACCTCTGTCATCTTGACACCTGGAGACC
>NW_027529424.1:11745567-11757750 GCF_008692635.1 Crocuta crocuta | reverse complement strand
GGCGCCATCTTGACCATCTACTCTTTAACGACATTAGCAGAGGCTGAGCCATTTTCCACAGTGTGATATAGATCCTTCTGTTTGTCAAATAAAAAGATCACCAGACTGGGATTGGGAATGTATGCTTATCTGAGTCACAGTTTTGTAGACGATCAATTATATTTTTTAAAAGGCTATTCAATTATGACCCATTCCGATAAAATTATGAACATGACCTTTTTCCAGGAAAAAAAATCATGTCGTGGTGACTCATATTTTATTGTACAAAAACAGAAAAATCTTCACATGAGGGAGGAAGGAATACCCAGCAGCCATGAGATCCAGTCACAGGTGTTGAATAAATTAATGATTTAATAAACATGGATCCCTTGGATCAGGCGACCCCCCCCCATAGTTCATTTAACAATCATGCTTACAATTAAGACATAGTTGTATGTGAAGTCTTATGTTTTAGACCCTCACTTTTTCTTTTGTAAGGAGATAATTCCACCTGAATTTTTAAAAATATGTTTAAAAGTTTACAAAATAATAGTAAAGCCAAATGTTAACTATTTATTTATTTCCAAATGTTAACTATGAAATGAATGCGTGCTCTGTGAAAGGCGTCTAATATGGGGCCTCCTGAGGTAAGGTCAGAAGGGAACATCCCAATCATACCCAGTCCCCGAGCCACCATCTCCCAGTTTATGCAGACTAAGAAGGCACAGCCATGTGGCATTTTCTTTATTTCTGAAAATGCAAGATGCATTTTGGTCATTTAATTTAGATCAGTAATGATTAAAACATGTATTTTGGGTAGAGATGTTGTAGGTGAAAACACGTTTGGAATGAAATGACGAGATGTGGGCATTTGCCACTTCCTACCTGGAGGTGCTCCATCGCTGAATCCAGCGTATTTCTTCAACTATGTGTTGGGAAGACACACACTAACCAGTAAGGGACTCAGTATGGGAATAGATGTGATATGCATCCATTGGGTAGACATACATAGTCACATAAATACACACACACACACACACACGTGTCATTTCCATGCACATACCCGCTAGTGGGGGAGTGCGCCACATACAGACACACATATGTATGCATATACATGTGCACACATACATGCACACACGTGTGCTGGTGAGGGAATACACACAGGTATACTAGCAAAGTATATATATACTTTGTACACATACTAGGGGTGTGTACAAAGCATTTCCCAAATATGTCTTCCCCTGGACCCTAAACCAGAAACATGCCGACCTTGCGGGAGCAGAGCAAGGCACTGTGTAAGGTTTGCCCATTCCTAAACTGTCTTTAAGACAAAGGATCTGAGAGACTTCGCTTCCCTGCCCCCTTTCCGGAGAGGCTGAGACATAAATCTACAGCCTCACAGGAGACCTTCTACTCCAGTTAGGCCTCTACCTTGATTCAGACACCAAATGAGCCTGAGATTATCATCTGTTGGTCCCTGACCACTGCCGGGACCCCGCACCGGAGCAGGGTGCCTGTTGACCAGAACCAAGTTGAGAGCCTGCTCCCCCCTGATGGACAGATCCTTGCTGTACAGACCCAGGAAGGCGATATGGGGAAATTACCCCAGAGAGTTACATAAAGAAACAACAGAGAAGGGTGAAGTGGCCACAGACAAAACCCGGAAACTTGTATGCTGAACGGGTACCGGGGAAAAGCAAGCGAAATCATGCGAGGTTAACAGAGAGAGAGTCCTCAAAGAGCATGGGATTATTTCCCAGTAAAGTATGTTGACCGTCCTGCTCGGCTCCTCCTATCAGCAATGAGAGAGACAGAAAAATGAAAACAATTCTATTCCAAAATTCCTTCCATAATCATAGCCTTAAAAGAATTTCTCCCTGATAACACTTGACACATATGTTTGCCAAACAAAAATGATAGAGATTGAATCTGCTATGTGTATTTTTTGGTAAGGGTTATTTATGTAAAGTGGTAATTTCTAGAAAAAGAACCCAAATCAATAATAGGTTGATAAATAAAAGTGTAAAGATGTTATTTTCCGAATATTATTTAGAATATAATTTCAATTTTTATTGAACTTGGAAGACATTTAGTGCCCTCGCCATTAAAGTGCTGTTTCTAATGACACCAGTTTTAAACACTTTGTGGTAATGATTTATATAACTCGAAGTGGTTATATTCCATACTTCATTACTTTCCCCCAAATGATCATTGATTTGATAATTACTTGATATTTTAAAGCCTGAAGACATAATGTCCTTGAAAATGCTTTAAATGTCTTGTTCTAAGCAAAAATAAATTACATGAACTTCGACATGATTTATTTTTTCAACAAAGATAAAGATCATTTTATTTTATCTTAATTAAGACTGTTTAGCAGCATCTCTTATCAAAGGAATCAACATACGGCTTGTTAACAGACCATAAAGTGAGACCATTTCTCTCCATAGCTTGGGAGCTTCCTTGTGCTTTATTAGAACAACCCAGGATTCACCGTAGAAACGTGTGACTGGCTGATTCCCCTCCGGCTCCTGTCCCCAGGCTCTGATGTGTGACTTCTGTCTCTACAAAGTGAGCTGACATTTAAATGTGAAAAGTTTGATTAATTCTGATCATTCAATTAGTCTGGGGTTCTGTCACTTGTTTATATTCAAGTCTTGTCTTTTAACATTAGCAGGCTTAAAATTTCATCAGGGGAGAGTTTACTGCATGCACCCCGCACATGTACCTACACTGAAGTGTCTAACGACATAGAAGACGTGATGGGCGGTACGCGGGAGCACCTGAAAGTTGAGACAGGGTAGGCGGGGGAGGTAAGTTTTGTGCAGAGAATTGTGTACAGCTAGAGTCAGCATTCATATAAATTTGGGGAGCTACCTGGGCCCTCCCCCGTGAAGCATCCGCATAAAACCATCTGCTGTCTTCAGTCCTGTACGAACCTGTCACGGAGCTGTATGTCGGAATACACGCTTCAAAACCATGATCTTAACTTTTTCCTCCTTTCTGTCTTTCTTCATGTGCCTGCTGGCTGTGCCTATCCTCTCCATGTGCACTTATGAGATCTGTGGTTAGGAGTCCATTTTGAAAAGAAAAGAAAAAACAAATGTGTAAAGTTCCTTTTACAGCCATTATCTGAGTATTTGCCAAAAAAGCATAGGAAGGAAGCTTGGGTCTCTAAAAGTTTACCTGCCGCCTACACACCGCAAAATAACTCGTAACTGATTTTACGAGGCACAAGACACACAACTATGGCTTTCCTTCTGGAGCCGGAAAATTACTACTTAGAAAACAGCGAGGTGTCTTCCAAAAGGATAAAAACAACTATTGATCTTCTGTTTGCGTATACCCATTAGCTTAAAAAAATCAAATTGTGTGTAGTTTACAGATAAATTTATTAGTACAAAGTCTAAAGAGTAGGTTCTACTCAGATGTATTGTCTGTATCTTGGAAGAATCCCTTACTCCAGATGTTTGGCTGGAGCTCCAGCACTTGAGGCGGGATTTGTAAATCTCTGGGCTCGTTTCTTGTCAGTCACAGAAGAGGAAATAGGGAGCAAGTGCCAGCTCCTGGGACAGGTGAGGGGCGCGGCCCCAGATGGGACGCCCCAGGTCAGGGAACGAGCTGGGGACATTGCCGGGGGGATAGACGACGGATAGACACTTCTTCCCAGGCGGTCTGTGTCTGCCCCAGAATTCCCAGCAAGGCTACTGGGCCCTGGGGAAGTTGAGTCCAATGGCCCATCCTGCCAATACCACCCTCCCCCCGCACAGTGATCTCTCTCCCGCCCGTGGCCTTGACTGTGTCAAAGCACTGGGACACTTCTAATCAGAACTGGGCTTGGCTTTCGGTAAGAGTAACCTGAAAACCGGGAGCAACAAAGGATAGAAGTCTCTCACATAAACATAGTCCAGAGACTGCACCCAAGATGTAATCAGACGCAGGAGCCCAGGACCAACCTCTGTTCGCAGGAGCAGAGCTGGGTTCCCAATACGTTGAAAGTGTATTGAGCGAATTCGTTCACAAAGGCTTGGGCATCAGACCAGACACAACGGTTCTAGATCTGAACCCTCCTCCTGCCTCTTACCCATCATGTGACACTGCACATGTTGCCTGATTCTCGATGCATCACCTTCTTTNAGATAAAATCAGGCGTGCAAGGTGGCCGGGAGTGCGACTGGTCTTCTGACTCCTGGTGTCTGCACATCCTCAGGTTCAAACCCACCCTTAGTCTTTTTGCCTGTTTTCAGCCCCTGACGTCTGAGACCAAGTGTTGGCTGGTTACATTTTAAAATGCAGCATCACTGGATCTCAGTAACTGCACATGGCCTCTCGATCCCGGAAATAAAAGGAAGCTGAGAAGAGAACAGAGTGAGGACCTCCCTGAGCCTCCAGGCTGAGTCATCGAGTCCTGGGCTGTCCTCACCATCTGCCACGTCATGATGTCTCAACCGTCATCCCAATGCTGCCCCGCATAAGCCACCAAGATGTACGATGGAAACTAATTGAGATTGCATTCAGTTTTGGAAAAAATATATATTCATTCCCAATTTTCCCTCCCTCCCTTAGTGCATATTTTCTTTGAGGACAAATCCTGTTCAGAAGGAATAAATATTCCGCTTAAAACTTGAATAAAATTTATGCCACACGATAAATGAAAATGAGGACATTTGGATTAATCACTCTGAACACCAAAGCTAACAAGTTTCCTCCCGTTCTGAAGGATGGATTTATAAATCTGTTCAAAACTGTGTGTATTTTTGTTTTTCAATGCAATAGAATGTGCGATGGAAAGTGCTTCTCCGCCAATTTTTTGAAAGTAAATCCATAATTTCTTAGAGATCTTTCCATGAATGTAATTTAAAACCTCACTGCAATAGGAAAAAGAAACGGGATTTGGAGGGAAGGGGTGGAAATCTTATGAAATATGAGAGTTATCATGTGATTTTAATAAAGCGTTTGATTCTTTGTGCTTTCGACTGGAATTAATGATAATATATGCATCAATTACTATTTTCTGTGCTTCCCACTCTTACAACCTCCTTTCTCATTGTTTCTCAAGATGACGCACCATTATACCATTAGTCACGCACACACGTCCACACAAATACATACAAGGAGACACACACAATTCATGTAAAAATTGTGTGACGGTACATATCTACGTTCTGCCAGATCTTCATTCCTTTCTCACTTATTGGACGTTCTATACATTTTTCACTTACTATATAATGCTGCGCAGGATGAATTAATGCTCCATGTGTTTATCACATCCAGCATTTTTAACCTGCTTTCTGGAGAGTATCTTGTTTTATATTGCTTTGTGTCGCTGTCTGAATAAATTACAATGTCTGCCACACGATATGGGCTGAATACATGTTTGTTGGCTGACTGATGCAGAATATTTCCAAATACACGGTTCCTCTCTGAGATCCAGTTTGCTCTTAACCCTTATATGCAGGGACTGAAAATGGGAAAAACACACAAGCATTAGGAACCCAGAACCAAGGGCAAGAGTGTTGTCTGAAGTCTCAGAACCAGGGTGGCTGATGAAGGTTAGGAATGGCGCCTCCCGGATCCATAGAGAGGGCCTAGGATGCTCCGACTGTTACAGAGAAGTACGGCTTCTCTGCTGGCTGCTGTAGATAGTTCCACCTTCAGAGCTTAATCCTTGCCGCATAAACTAAACTAAATAAAGCTACTGTAACCAGGAGGATGTTCGTTTTAACCAAAGAAACCAATGGTTGGAGAAATCCGAGACATCACTTCACAGCACGCAATAAAACCACGCCTGTACATTTCCATTCGCCTTTGTGTTCATGTTTTCACATTAAACTTTCCTATTGCAGTTTTGTGACTGTTTATGTGATGGCTGTGATGAAAAGATTCTGTTGTGATTAAGGAAACTGGGAGCGCCTGGGCGCTGGTGCCTCACATCTTTGTTGTAGAAAGCGAGGAAGCACACTTGGTCTTTTTGGGTGTCAAAGTTTTATCAGCAGTAAAGTTAACGAACTAGATTTGGGCTCTCAATCCAGTACCCACAGACCCAGGGAACTGTATGCAAAACATTGTATACAGGTGTGCATGCGTTTTTCTGGAAAGAGGGTCATACTTTACGTGAGAGTTTCACAAGCGTTTTGACCCACACGAAGTAAGAACTATATTTGAATGGCCTCAAAGTATGTTTTGTATACATTAGGAGAAAATTGTACAGTTGTGGAAACTTGGTGTTTATACATTGTAGATGGCATAAAACTTTGAAACTGGTGTCTATCAAAATCAGCATGAAGAATAGCAAAAATTAGAATTATTCACAACATACTGTGCTAACAGTGTTGCTAATAACTACATAACCAATTTTCACAAATCAAAAGACAAACATGACCTGGACAGAGAATAATCAGCAAATCACGTGGAGAGACAGTTAATAATAGAGAACACATAGGAAACAGTTGAATGTGGAAAGTTTGTTTATGAAATAAATGAAACATGAATAAATTTCTCAGGTGAACAAAACTGGTAAAGTATCAAACACCTGGTAGGCGGTGGTGACTGTTTCGTGGGAGGAACATTGGGCAGCTCCCAGAAGGGGGATACCTGGCCAAGGATGATGTCACTGGGTTACCAGGTGTGAGCACCGTGGGGGCAGGGCACTGACTTCAGTCACCCCAGGAATGACTGATGGCTGCGACACTGAGGGCAAGTGGATCGATGGTGTTGCGAGCACGAGTCTACTCTGGATGCACTTGTTCCCACTGGGTTGGAGTAGTGATCCCGATAAGCCTCCGTTTGCCCCAGAACTGAGCAGGTAAGGAAGCAGTGGTGGGTGGGGAGAGCCAGGTGAGAGTGGCTGGTTACAGGTCAGCAGCAGTGGAGACAGGCCAGAAAGATCCGCGTGGTAACACATTAGAATGAGGGGCATCAGTGAGAACTCACGTTTGGTTTAATATGCATAAGATAGTTCCGTGCAGGAATATTTATAGATGTGTGCGAATGTGCGGGCTGATGTCCGCACATCTATCTCTTGCTCTGTCGGCCAAGGAAACTTAAGACAAATGAGCCCCCGTTGCAGCAAGGCCACCTAGCCCCAAATCTTGCTTTGCAGGAAATAAAGGAGGCAGCACTCCGTGGAGAAAAGACCGGTTCCAGGACAGGGATGGGAATATGCAAGATGAACCAGGAGCATCAATGTGGAAGTGCCAAAGGGTAAACGGAGTCAGCTCTCGGTGGCCAACGCTGAGACACTTCGAGCAATGAAATAAATAAATAACTGATATTGGGTTAAAGCCCAGAATCTAAAATACGTATCCATGACAGTGCACTGGTATAAATAAAGGAAAGCAAAAACAAAAACAAAGAAGTCTGAGGAAATGTCACAGCCGAGAGGAATGGGTGGAGTCATGATGACTAAATGCAATGCGGCGTCCGGGAGGGCGCCCTGGCACAGAGATGGACGTCAGATCAAAACCCAGGAACTCTGAACGAACAGTAGACCTCAGTTAATGGGCTATCAGCCACTTGTAACGTTGGAGACCTTACGACAGTAAGACAAGGTGCTCTGAACGGGGAAAGTGACTAGGGCGTGTGGGAGTTCTCTGTTCAATCTTCAGTTTTTCTTTGAATCATAAACTGCTCCAAATACAAACGTTATTTTTTAAAAAGTTCCCCCAAAAAGAATATTATCGTAAAAGGAACATGTCACCCCTAGACTACAGCCCGGCTCAGACTAAGAACTCGTCAGGCTCAGCGGCTCCTTCCCTGCTCCTGACAACGCCCACCCATCTTATTTACTGTAAGACTGGGGGCGGCAGTGGGTTTCAGAGACACTGAAGACAGGTGTTTACGCAGTATTCCCACCATGGGAGGCTCCTCGAGGCAACAATCAGAGAAGGTCCCGGGGATGCATGTGTCCGCCCACACCACACAATGGCGTTTGTAGCCCCGGACGGTGTGGGAAGAACCCTTCACTCAACTACAGGGACTTTAAGTACAGACACTGGGTGGCTCCCATCATCCCAGCAGCAAGGACCCTTTTCTGCCTTGACCCTGACTCTGACTTCCAGCACGTAGTCCAAATAACAGAAGCTCGAGGGCGTGACCTGGCCACATTCCGAGTGGTGGGCGTCACGCTTCCTACAGGATCCTCCTTCCTGGAGCTGTGGCTACAGGTGAGGTCCTGGCCCTTCCTGAGCAGGGAGGGAAGAGGGATCTTGGGACGCCTTTGTGGTCCAAGAAGACTCCCCCAGGCTCCTCTTGAATCCCCTTGCGGGAGATTGCCCTGGGTGTAAGTGGGGAGGTGTGCGCATGTGTGTGCAGGTATGTGTGTGTGAGTGTGTGGATGTGCGCATGTGTGTGCAGGTGTTTGCATGCATGTGTGCATATGGCTGTGTGCTTTGGTATGTCAGTTATATGGGTACATGGTGCCTGCACGAGCATGTGTGTCATGAGCATATGTGTACACCCGCATGTATATTGTGCATGTGTGTGCAGGTATGTGTGTGTCTGCCATTCTGTGTGTGTGCACATGTGTGTGCATTGGTGTAAGTGTGTGCGTACATTGTCATTCCTGTGCGTGTGTGTACATGCCTTCAGGGGGTCAGGTGTCGTATATGTGCAGAGCATGTATGCATGGATACATGTGTGCATATGTGTACACATGTGTGTGCACATTGCATCTCATGTGCGCACATTTTGTGTGTGTTTACTGCACGTGCATGTGCATGTGTGTAGTTTCATATGTGTGTGCATGTCTGCACGTGTGTGCTGAGTGCACGTGTATATTGGGGGGAGGTGTGTACGTGTGTGTATGTGGGTGCATGTACCCCAGTGGCCTCAAGAGAGGGAGAAAGTGGGGAACTTGAGGTGCCCTGGATGTGCACTTGGGGTTCTGGCTCACCTCGCTCTGCCTCCTTCTCCCCTCACACAGTAGTGCCAGCAATTTCAGTCATGACTTTGCGGGAAAGAAATTGAGAGACAGAAAAAATCCAAACTGTTGGATGTTTTCCTCAGAGCAACAGACTTAAGAGTCATCTTAATTTTCTCTGTTTTTCCAAATAGCCCTCAATGAACATGAAAGAGTTTTATAATTGAAATGAAGCAAGACACATGACCAAGGAAAGTCGATGGCAGCTTTACAGCAGGTCAGTGAGCATCGCAGTTCCCGCCAGGCGGCCCCACGTGCCCATGCAGCGGATTTCGTGGGGCAGCTCCGCATTTCACTCCGGAATTCAAGCCAACTGCCTGCCCCCTTTCTGACCAAGTTTGAAGGACTATTAAGATCAAGGAAAACATTTGAACACAACTTATTCTTTTTTTTATTCAAAATGATCTATTCTTTTCTCTGTTTTAAATGATCAGCTCCTTCATTTAAATGACTTGCTGGAAACATGTCTCCTAATGAAAACCCCATTATGCTTTTTCATAACTTCTGACTTGAGTGAGTTCAGCACTGGGCACAGAACGATATTAATTTAAAAAGAAAAAAAAAGATAGGATGTAATGAGCTGTGAAAAGACAGTACGTCTGGAAAGAATAACACTGAAAGACACTTAATATAAGGCCAATTATTTGACTGGCACTTAGATCTTGCCGTTTGTAATAACTTCAACAGAAGAAAATTTCAACATAGAGATTTTCTCTACAATATGTACAGAAGCTATGAGGATACTGGATAATGATCTTCGAACTGGGACATCTCCAAACACACATAAAGTCTGTAGAGTCTTTAAGCAGGTTACCGCTTCTCCAGGCGTCATTTGCTTCTTCTGGAAAGCGGGGTGTGTGTGTGTGTGTGTGTGTGTGTGTGCGCGCGTGCGCGCACACGCATGCACGTGTGTGTACATGTGCACATGGGAGGGATAGAAACATTTATGGATCAGGGTCTTACAAACACTAAAATGAGCTGTTATATGTAAAGTGCTTTAAAAGGTACCTTCCCAGATAAATATTAATGACTATTATCATTAATGGCATTAGTGCTATTGTTAAAGCATAAGATACCAGGAAAATATCAATATATTCCAATATTAGTTATATTGTATATTCCAATGTAGTGGGACCTATAATATACTTATAATACCTGTAAAAGAATTTTCCATAAAAGGATGTATGAAAAACTTCCTTTGGAGAAGTCTAACTCCACGCGTCCAGGAGAACGCCTCTTTTTAAAGGCGATTCTGAGGATGCGACAAAGGTCACAGCAAGAGGTGGCCAGCGACATTCAAAGGCATTGTGATGATGACATTGAAATTTGTCTCCTGAAAGAACCTGAGAAAGAAAGGGTCCCAACCTGTGTGTCAATGAGAAGAAGACACCTTGTCATTGGTAGAAAAAATGCTGCCAACACTACGTGAACCGGCCAGGTGGGGTGCCTGGTGCTCGGACTTGTGCAGCTGGGCGACTGGACGTGGCATGCCCGCGGCCAGCACACATGGGCTGCAGACAAAGGACCACTCCATTTGTACCAACAAAAGAAATCAAGGGCAATGAGCAGGAGACAAAAAGCGGTCCCCCAGTGAAGTTCCCCTTCCTTTCCCAGTTTCCTGGCCGCGGGAGCTTTGAAACCTAGAACCCAGAGGTGGGGGAGGAGTCCAGCCCCTTTGGAACTTGCATGGTTGACAGAGAAGGCTGTCAGACCCTGCTGTCAACTCGGCCAAAGGGCCACCTGACTGCTGCCCTCCAGTCAGCTGCAGTGTCTCCCAGAGCTGACCTGCCTGGCTCCCGGTCCACGGCATGTGGCTGTGCCTGGCTCCCGGTCCACGGCATGTGGCTACCCATCCGGCGAGAGCACTGTTCTTCATGCCCAGCCGCTGCGAGGACCAGAAACAATTAACGCAGACCTACGACGTGGCAGGTGAAGCAGCATCTGTACGGTATTTTGTCTCGTGAGGATGAGGCGCCCTCGCCCTCTTTCATCATGTCGTCCAAAGCAACGGGGCCATCTGAATGCCCCTCCACGCCACATCAGGCCATTGTGCTTGACACCGTGCAAATGCGGGCAGATGGCCAGGAAGCAGCTAACACCTCAGAGCCCTTGGTGGAGTCGTGGGATTCAGAGGCAGCGAGTAACACCGGGGAGCCACATCCGTGAGGAATGCGTGGTTCTGATGGTCACAGACTGTGGGGAGGCCCAATCTAAATAGAGGGTATATCACTGTGTACGAAACAAGGGAGCCTGCTTCCCTGAAGGAGCTCCTGGAAGCAGCATATTTCATACCTGTGTACATTACTCAAATTCATACCCTGGGTGACTAAAAGGCCATTGTCACCTTTGAGTAAAGCTCCGAGCAGGAAAGGACATTGCAGCAGATCCTACATGTTGGTCCACAGGACCTGGAGACTCCATGCTGTCAAAACAGTGGGCAGACAGAAACGCCGTCCCATGGATTTTACGACAGAGCCCGCTGGGAGTCTTAAAACAAAGCCCTAGGGTTGAGGAGCAAAGCTGTGCCACACGGAGCAGAGTCACAAACATTTGGCGGAACTCACGGAATGCTGCCGGACCGCCTAGAGACGCAGCGCACGGTGACTCTGCGGCCAGGACATCTCAGCAGCAGCTGGGCTCTGTCAACCCGCCAAGTCACAAGCGTGGGTGTGCTCAGCGCAGGCCCAAGTCAGACACACGTGGTTCATGTGGACTTCCCAACCTGCATTTTCAGGTTGTCCAGACCCCGTGTCGTTCACCAGTGTCGTCCCAGGGCCTTAACCCTCAGCTCGCACCCGCACCTGAACACCTGCATGGGAGGAACCCCAGACAGCAGGTGGAGGGTGAAGGAGTCTTGAACGTGGCTCATCGATATTTGACCCCCGCTCCAGTTCTCTAAAATTGAACCTCCGCATATCCCAACTTATACTCTGTATTGCTTTCTTTTGGGAACACACATCTACCCCATTTCACAAAGGTGCTCAAAAGCCAAACATGAACGGTAAGCATACAATAAGGCACCGAAATAAGAGCATGTGGACAACAGAAGGAATCGTGGCTTCCTTGTTCATAAAGCAAATCTATCCAAAGAAGCACTCTCCAAAGAAGTGCTAAAAGAATTACCACCAATACCTAAAAACCTTCTTATAAAAGTAATCGATACTGACTGCTGTCAAGATGACAAGGGCCGGGGGAAAGCTTTGTGTTAAAGAACTCTTAATTTAGACACCACCTTCTCTTTAAAACGATCTTCTGTTGACCTCAAACACAATAGTAGCTAAAAA
>NW_027529424.1:11741215-11745426 GCF_008692635.1 Crocuta crocuta | reverse complement strand
AAAAAAAAAAAACAAAAAAAAAAAAAAAAAAAAAAAATCAAACATGAAAGGCAAATCGAGAATAACCTAGGGGATATTTTAAATATGAAAAAATCCTGGCTGTCTTGACAGCTTTTCTTTTTAAAATGTCAGAGGCAAACATCGCCGCTCAGAAGACCGATTTCTGGTTGTCTTTCTGGATGGAGAAAAGGATGATCACAAATTAAACTGAGGACAAAGGAGGAAAGAGAGATCCTCAAATTCTCTGTGCATCAGCATGAGTCGGGGAAAAAAAGCTCTCCACGTTGTCAAAAGAAGAACGGAGACAAAATGTCTGTGAACTGTAGCCAAGGCGAGCGCACATTTTTCAGACATTTTCCAGCAACTTCCGCGGAGAGATAAAAGGTGTGGTAACTCCTCATAGAGAAGTACAGATGATTTATCTACTCAATTACGCTACACGTCAAAAGGCACCAAAGCAGAAGATGGGTCTCAAAGAATGACCACGTCAGGCGCCACAGCTCAGAGCTGAGTACCGCCTGGGTCAGTGCAGCTCTGAGGGAGACGCTGGCCCCTCTGCATGACGAT
Organism: Crocuta crocuta; assembly: GCF_008692635.1. NCBI lineage: Eukaryota > Metazoa > Chordata > Mammalia > Carnivora > Hyaenidae > Crocuta > Crocuta crocuta. The sequence goes on along the minus strand of NW_027529424.1, from coordinate 11,744,859 downwards.
GAGTGCTTTGAACGTTCTCAAAACGAGTCAAGTGGCAAAATTACTAGCTACCATTTACAGTATTAGCAAACGTTCAGAGTCACAGAGAGGATGTCTGCTGAGGCGTCTTTCCACAGAGGAGGTAGGTGCTTATTCTGGCCCTGGAGCCGCGTTCCTGGCTGCTCCCCATCCTTTCCCCTGACCCCCCATGAAATCTGGTGGCAGAACCGAGTGTGAGAATGGGTAACAGGTTGGCTGACTTCAAGACAAGCTGTCAGGCACAGGCAATGCTCCTGAGAGCACCCAACCCCGTGCCTCCACATAAACGAAAATGATAGCTCCTGATCTCATAACAAGCTTGTTCTAAAGACTAGTTCTGGAAAGTGGTTTGGTTTTTCCAGATGATGATCTTGTGGACTCTCAAGGGAGGAAAAAAATATCTTACAGTTGCTACAAGAGCAACTTACCCAGTTTCCACCCGCCGTGCTGATGCTCGAAATGCTAGCATTTCAGATCTTTTTCTTTTTTTAATGTTTATTATTTATTTTTGAGAGAGAGAGACAGAGACAGAGTGTGAGTGGGGGAAGACACAGGATCGAAGCTGTGAGCACAGAGCTGTGAGCTGTGAGCACAGAGCCCGATGCAGGGTTTGAACCTGCAAACTATAAGATCATGATGTGAGCCAAAGTCAGACATTCAATGGGCTGAACCACCCAGGCTCCCCAGATCTTTCTACTTCCTGCTAACTAAAGGGGCCACTATTTAAGAATAATTGGAGATTTAACCTGGCTCTATGTCAGTTGATCAAATTATTTCTGATGGCAGGTTAGGATGGAAGGGCCCAAGACTGTACGCAACCCCAAGAAGGAGGGGATCTTGAGAGCAGACAGTCAGGGTACTGTGCATGCTTCACGTTTTTTATTTCTAAACTGGCTCTGTAAGAGAACTTGGTACTACTTGGGACTAAACTATCTTTAAATGAGAAGACTCAAAACAAAAAACAAATTTTAAAGAAATCTCTCAATTTCTGGGAGTAAACAGGATTGGCTTGGATATTGTAAATCAATAGGAGACTCAAAAATTGTGATGTTCATCACAAGTTAATCCAAATTTCACCTTTAGGTCGAGTAGCTAATAGGCATTGTATATTCTCGCGTATATTTTTCCCCGTCTTTTCTTTCTGCCTTTTGATAAGAAGCTTCTGGTCTTCTCCAAGTTCCATAATCTCACGTGGGCCACCCGCAGTGCCTTCAGACCACTTAAAGGCATATGTGGTTCTGTTCACTTTTTAAAAAAGAAAAAGCTGCCCGGAAGAAGAATCGGCATGTTTCCAGGATGGTTACAATATCCGGAGTCTTCTGTGGGCTTCCTGATGAGAAAGTCCATTCCTGTCGGCCAGGAGAGCATTCCTGTCAAAAATGCAAATAAGAGCCAGGACAAGGAACAGCTCTGCAAAAGAAAAAGCCATAAGCCATAAAAGTTGTGCTTAAATATTAAAAACTAATAATAATAATAATAATGTAACTAAACTGGAGAGTTACTGCGCAATCAGCATTTCTCCTGTTCATTGAACAATTTGGGACCCTCTGCAGACTCACCTCTTTCGGGCAGGGGTGGCGGATCTGCCGTCTGAATAACCCTCTGTTAGACGGCCCTAACATCCCAAGTGAAACGCCAAGCTCCAACCACGCTAAGATGTCATCGCCAGCCTCACACGGTATAATTAATCCCTTCACCTCTGCCTGTCTACACAGTACAACATAACTACAGGTTGCCCATCACCTCCTGACTTCCCCAGGTGAGTCATTATTCTAATTAACAGTTAGGGAAATTACCAGAACAGATCTATACCGCGTTCCATAAAGAAAAGTTGCCTTTTGGCTCGTGTGTTAGCTTCACGTGCGTGCCTGCACACACGTGTGTGTCTGTACCTGTGTGCCGTGGGACGCGCGTGTGTGTGCCACATACCAGAGACACCGACTGTGGTTGCTTTCTTTCAAATCTGAGCTCCCGAGGGTCTTATGTATTCAGCCAGGGCTGCATCTGTTCGAATCTCTGTCAGATAAACAAATATTTAAATGTAAGCAATATTGGAGAGATTGCTTTAGGCGCTGAAGCCTAGCTCGGCGTTTAGGAGACGAAGCCGGCCTGACGCCTGTGTGGCTGACTGCAGAGCACGGGGGTCGGCGGGCTCACTGGGTGTGGACCACACATCCTCAGGTCTGCGTGGACTGGCTCATTTTCTTGCAGAATGCACTTGCAAAATCATTCAGGGAAGATGATTTCACAAGTACACAGCAGAGCACGCTTCCTGATGATGCCACAGTCCAATGTCCCGCCCCGTTTGCACACGGCCCCATCGTCTCTCCCGAGAGCACCTTCCTCCCCAATTTGTTTTCTTGGGAACATGGGCTCTTGTTCTCTATAAAGGAGATGGTGTCAGACTACACTTTTTTTCACTTTAATAACTCCGATGTCATTTATTTTCAGACTCAATGACACAGCGATGAGATAGATCATTGGTAAATAGGATGACAGAATTCTTATTTTGAAAGTTTTCAACAAACACTGAAGGTAGGCACATGGGAAAAAAATCTCGTGTTTTCATGTACACTCATACGAGTGTAGGGTCGAAATGCTTCATGCAAAAGAGTCTTATCAGTTTTAGGTAACGTCGAGGGTGATATGAGCTGGAGAAAGAAAAGAATTGAAATGTGCAGAGCACCTCCTCTACCCTGGCCTGCTGGTGCTCACCGCATCACAGAGAAGTCATTCCTTCCCCAAGTCCCGACTCTGGCTCACGTTCCATTCAGGCAAAGAGCCCTAATGTCCTTCCTGTCTCCAGGATGGAGACAGCCTTGACCCGCATGCAAAGCACAGCAGGTCTCTGTCTCTTTCTCTGTCTCTCCTCCCTCTCCCCATCCCTGAACTCTGTACCCACGACGTGAGCCATCCTGGGCCAGCCGTGCTGGTGACACCGGCCCACAGATAGCCAGCCCCCCACACCCCCGGGGCAGCGGGCACGCCTAACCCCACACTACCCTGCAGATTCCTGAGCGGGACCACCCACGGAATTACCAGAGCCTAGTGCAAAAGAAAAGTCTGAAGCGCCCTGTGAAACACGATACAGTACTTTTAAGATGGTGACAACAGAGAGACCAAGATGTCACAGACAGACTCTGCAGACACACTCAGGACGCATCCCATGAAGCCAGCCCTCTGCACGAGGGAGCCCAGGGAGAGTCAGCAGGCCTGGCTCACGTGGGAATAGCCCAGCTGCCTGGTGGGACTCACTCCGGAACTAAAGTAAATGGCCACTTTTCCTGCCCAAAGTTTTCTCTCTCTCTCTCTTTCTTTCTTTCTTTCTTTCTTTCTCTCTTTCTTTCTTTCTTTCTTTCTTTCTTTCTTTCTTTCTTTCTTTCTTTCTTTCTTCTTCCTTCCTTCCTCCCTTCCTTCCTTCCTCTTTCCTTCCTTCCTTCCTTCCTGCCCTCCTGCCTTCCTTCCTTTCTCTTTCCTTCCTTCCTTCCTTCCTCCCTCCCTCCCTCCTTTCTTTCTTTCTTTCTTTCTTTCTTTCTTTCTTTCTCTTTCCTTCCTTCCTTCCTTCCTTCCTTTCTTTCTTTCTTTCTCTTTCCTTCCTTCCTTCCTTCCTTTCTTTCTTTCTTTCT
>NW_027529424.1:11701498-11740809 GCF_008692635.1 Crocuta crocuta | reverse complement strand
CTCTTTCTTTCTTTCTTTCTTTCTTTCTTTCTTTCTTTCTTTCTTTCTTTCTTTCTTTCTTTTTTCTTTCTTTCTCTTTCCTTCCTTCCTTCCTTCCTTCCTTCCTTTCTTTCTTTCTTTCTCTTTCTTTCCTTCCTTCCCTCCTTTCTTTCTTTCTTTCTTTCTTTCTTTCTTTCTTTCTTTCTTTCTTTCTTTCTTTCTTTCTTTCTTTCTTTCTTTCTCCTTCCTTCCTTCCTTCCTTCCTTCCTTCCTTTCTCTTTCCTTCCTTCCTTCCTTCCTTCTTTCTTTCTTTCTTTCTTTCTTGTTGTAAAGTAGACAGAACATAAAATTTGCCGTTTGAATCATGTTTAAGTGTGCCATCTATTTGCATTGCTGGGCAACCCTTTCCACCATTCATCTCCAGACCTGTCTTCATTATCCCAAATTGAAACTGGATGCATTAGACAAGCCCCCCAATTTCTTTTTGAGTCCCTGCTTTTGCTTCTTTGGGGCATACACCCTGAAATGGAATTGCCGGATCACATGCTAACTCCACACTTACTCCTCAGAGGAACTGCCATACCGTCTTCCTCAGCAGCTGTTCCATTTCCTGTCCCCCAGCAATGCACGAGATCTCCAGCTTCTCCACAGCCTCACTAACACCTGTTACCTGATGTTTTCTCTTCTCTTTTTAAATATTTTTAACATTTACTTATTATTTAGAAACAGAGAGAGACAGAGCATGAGCACAAGAGGGGAGAGAGAAGGGGAAACACAGAATCCAAAGCAGGCTCCAGGTTCCAAGCTGTCAGCACAGAGCCTGACGCAGGGCTCGAACCCACAAACTGTGAGATCCTGACCTGAGCTGAAGTCAGATGCTTCTGCAACTGAGCCGCCCAGGTGCCCCTGATGTTTTCTTTTCATAATGGCCAACCTAATGGGTGTGAAGAGATACCTCATTGTCTGATGCTATCGTAAGTGAAATCCTTTTCTCTGTTTCCTTTGGAAATTGTTCATTGGTCGTGTACAGAGATGCAATTGGTACCGGTGTGTTGATCGTAAGTCCTGCAACTTTACTGAAGTCGTGTATTAGTTCTAACACCTTTTCTTAATCTTATAAAATTTCTTAATCTTTTCTACTTATTATATTATCCACGAAAAGAAATATTTATACTTATTCTTTCCAAAATGGATGTCTTTTATTTCTTTTTTTCTTGCCTAATTGCTCTGGCTAGTGATTCTAGTTCTGTGTTGAACAGAAGAAGTGAAAGCAGGCATCCTTCTCTTGTGTCTGATCTTAGAGGAAAAGCTTTCTGTCTTTCCCCATTGATTATGATGTTCACAGTGGCTCTTCCATAAATGGTCTTTATTATGTTCATATAGTCCCTCTATTCTTAGTTTGTTGGGTATTTTTTATCATGAAAAAGTGTTGAAATTTGTCAATTCTTTTTCTGCAAAAAAAGTGACATTATTGGGTGTTATGTGTGTGGATTCCTCACCCGACTAATGTGGTGAGGAATTTATTTTGAGGTCTGATTTATTTTGATAGATTACACCATCCTTGTATTCTAGGAATGAATCCCACTTAGTCATGGTGCATAACCCTTTTAATACACTGTCAAAATCAATTTGCTAGTATTTTTTGAGAATTAAATGTACACTCATACAGATTTATAATTATTTTTATGCATTTGTATTTTAAATACAAATCTTCTTCAGAAGATTAAAAACTGGTGCTACAAACCAACTCACAGTAATGTTTCTTTTTAAAAAATGGTTTCCCATGTATTCACCCTTACTTGAGAATGTTATATTTTCGTGTGGTTTTGAGTTTCTGTTTACTGCTCTGTCATTTCAACATAAATGAATGTCAACTTAAGTTGAATGTCATTCAACTTACATTTTACTTTATGTCAGGTTTAGTGGCGGAGAATTTTGTTTATCTGACAATGTCTCAGTTTGTCCCTTTTTTGAAAGACAGTTTTACCAAACACAGGATGCTTGATTATGGCGCTTTTTCTTCCAGTGTCTTAAATATACTATCGCATCGTCTTCTGGACTCAAATGTTCTCCTAAAACATCTACAATAAGTTGATTTTCTCTTGCTCCTTTTAAGGTTTCCCTTTAGCCTTTGTCTGTTGATAATGTGATTATACATCTCACTGGGATCCTTTCAGTTTATCTTACTTGGAGTTTGTAGAACTTCTTGGATTTGTGTGTCTTCCTCAAATTTGGGAAGTTTTCAGCTATTGTTTCTTTCTTTTTTTTTAATTTTTTTTAATGTTTTTTTATTTATTTCTAGGAGAGAGAGAGAGAGAGACAGCGTGAGCAGGGGAGGGTCAGAGAGAGAGGGAGTCACAGACCGAAACAGGCTCCAGGCTCTGAGCTGGCAGTCAGCACAGAGCCCGACGTGGGGCTCGAACCCACGAACCGCGAGATCATGACCTAAGCGAAAGTCGGACGCTTAACCGACTAAGCCACCCAGGCGCCCCAGCTATTGTTTCTTAAAATAACCTATCTGCACCTTTCTCTGTCTCTTCTCCTAGGAGTCCCATAACTCACATATTTGTTCCCTTGATGGTGTTCCTGAAGTCTATCCCTAAGGCTTTGTTCCCTCTTCATTCTTGTTTTCTTTTTGTTCCTCAGACTTGAACATTTCCTATAACCTGCCCTTAAGTTCACTGGTTCATTCTTCTACCTGTTCAAGTCTACAGTTGAACCCTTTCAAGAATTTTCAATTCAGTTATTGTATTTTAGAACTACCAAATGTCTATTTTTTTGGAAATTTTGTCAATATTCTCATTTAGTTTATATGTAATCTTTCTGATTTCCTTTAGTTCTTTGTGTTTGCATTTAGCTCTTTAAGGAGCCTTATGTCCACCATTTTGAAATCTTTGTAGAGTAAGTTCAGGGGTCTTGTTTCTTTGGGGTTGCCTTTCCTTTCACATTCACCAGTTAGATACTCGTGCCCTAAAAGAAACAAATAGGAAGAGGGTAGAGTAAAGCTTATGGTTTAAGCTACACGATATGGAACAAACTATCAGGAGTGGGGGAGAAGCATTCCCCAATATTCTCTTGGTTTGTTCACTTAGCCAGTAAGTTAGTCCATGAAAGAATGTAGAAAGAAAAAACCGTTTTGGTTTTAGCTATCTGGAACAAAGTTGGTCTGAAGTCTATGAGCTGCTATATTAAAATACATCAGAAATGTCCTTTGAAGAGGTTAATCATGGCACTAAGTTAATCATATCTGGGGGAGAAATCCACACATATGTCAATATCAGCCCCTGTCAAATGACATAGTGTCCTCCCTCTTTATAAGCAAGCATTTTCATTGTTGTGCTCCCGTGGCCTCTGCTCTCCCCAACCCTGGAATTGCTCAGGCCTAGGAAAACTCACACCTAGGGCCTCTCCTACCTCTGTAATTCACTAATCTGGCTTTAACTGGGGGCCACGTGATAGGGGGTGACTCTCAAGCACCTGAACCTAACCCTAAACTTTCCACACATCCTTCCTCAGTTCTGAACTCAGAATGGACTGTGAGGCAGTCCATCCGATACCAAGTAGTTAGACCTGGCTTTAACCAGGAAAAGCCAGACTTACTAACACTGAGAGTGATTTGGAAATTGCAATCATCTTGCAATTTAAAACAAACAAAACCTGTTTCACCTTTGAAATCTAAAAGCCCTCTTGTGTGTGGAAAAGACTTCCCTTCCTGGTGGTCAATGATGAGATTAGGAAACGATGAGCCTGTGTGATACAAAATCAATATTCCCACCGCCTCCTTCCCCATTTTGAGCTAAGGCTACCAAGAATCATTCATATATGGTGAAAGTTGCCATCCACTACACTATTATCCAAGGCAAAAATCCATATTGACCAACATCTGTAGTTCAGCACCACTCCTGTGAATCAGCTACAATGTCCAATGTTGGTCTCCGTAAACCTGAGGTCGAAAAGCCCTGTTCCCAACAAAGCCATAATCTTCAGATTTTAATTTGCTTCCCTAACTTCTACTTCTCCATGCTTCTCGATGTTTTCAGCCAATGCATAAGGAAGAAAATACCAGAAATGGGGAGGAAGGAGGAGTCCCTTCCTACACTCAGGGCGTCACCTACCCTGGAAACACACAGAAGCAGGGGAGAACACAGCACACCCAGTGATGGGGAAGGAAACCAGTACAAGTATAAGCATTTAGAGTTCCTCAAAAAATGAACAGAGGGTGTGTCTTCCAGACACAGATCTACCTGGGGGGACAGACGAATCTCTTTATTGTGTGGAGTTCCCAATATATTTGTGGCACTCAATAATCATTACCCTGGCAATGACTAGTTTGGCAATGCGATCTGATGAAATCATCGGTTCCCGGAACGCTATTGAGGCTTCAAGAGCAATAGGGAGCTAAATTGAGTGGTATTTCTGAGTTGACAAAGGAAAAATTTAATTAAAACTATAAATGACCTTCAAATGTCAGAAGTAAATCAAACGATAGCAACAGTATTTCTGACAGCTGTCACCATCTAATGGGAATGCCATAAAAACTCATGATCAGGGAGCGTTGGCATATCCAATATGTACTAGACTCATCACCATAAATTGTGTCAGGTAAGTGCTCAAGCTGATAATAATCTTACATCAGTGCACGGAATTAGCTTCAGCTACACTGATAGAGAGACAGGTAAGGTACAGGATCATCTCCATAACAATGACAACCCACCCGTGCTGACAAATAGCGGAGAGATTGGAAATTATTTGCATAAAAGGAAAAGCAAAAATTGTCAAGGGAGATGATAACAGAGGCTTCCATCATTATATTCTATGACCTTCCTTCTTTTTAATTTGGGGTGTTTGCCGCTGATGTGTTTGTATGATTTCACGCGCGTGCGTGCATGTGGGGACAAAGGAAAAACACAATTCTTGCGGCTTCTCCCTCTAAAGTAGAGAAGATATGTTTGTCCCAGTACCACACAAGCTTAGCTCTTTTGAGAAGGGCTGGCACATGGAGATGCAGAATTTTTAACCTTCAAGCTGATTCAGCTGGTCAGCAGCTGGCATTGCTGAGGTGTCACAGAGAGATTCAGCTGAGTTGAGGGCGGTTAATTGATTTCGCTGCTTTGTTGAATACAGCAAACCCTTCTTGCTCGTAGTTTTTCAGTTTCAAAGATTCTCTGTACATGATGCCAAAGAAATGCATACGTAACAATAAAATCTAATGAAAATACAGACAAATCGCCCATAGCTGCACCTGTCTTACAAATATTTTATAAGAATGCGTGAAATGCTTAGGGGAGGCATTTAAAACACATTTTCTATTATGAGGGAAAAACTAATCATTCCTACATAGTCCCCAAAAACATTTCTGTTAAATACAGTACACTACTTTAAATTATTATTGGTATTTTATATATTTTTAATTTTTTAAATAGTTTATTGTCAAGTTGGTTTCCATATAACACCCAGTGCTCACCCCCACAAGTGCCCTCCTTGATGACCATCACCCCTCTTTATTATTGTTATTTTAAAACTGATGTGTAGTAGAGCTTTGTACCTGTACAAATAATGTGCATTATAGTAAACTCGAGAGGCATTATTTACGCTTAGGCCAAGGACCAGATCCAGCCTGCTGCCTGTTTTTGTAGAGCATGCAAGCTACAAATACTTCTTACAATTTTAAATAGTTATGTGTTCCTACATAGCACCCTATCTTTGTCTCTTGGCCCATAAAGCAAAATATTTACCACGCAGCTCTTTACTGAATAACATTGCTGACAGCAATCTACTTGAGAAAAAAAAATTACGTATGAACACAGAACCACATCTTGTACACAAGTGCTCTTAAATGTCTAGAACTGTGTGTCTGTAGTATGTGGGTTGACGGTTTCTAGTGCCTGTGTGTATACATCTCTTAGGAAATGGTCCGCTCAAGAGACGTGAAGGGGCTCTCGCATATGCAGAAGTGTCCATTTTTGACGGGAAGTGTATTCGCAGTAGAAAAATGAATTGAACCTGCAGCAGACAAATAAAGTGGCATTCGGAGGCTTGTCTTGGCAAAGACGGTAGATTACGCCTCTCTGCCCAGAGGTAACTGCAGCTGAGTTTTTCCTTGGGACTCAAAGACCTTCCTTCTCCCGCCTTCTGTGCTGGATGGAGCTCCACCATTTTACACCATCCCAGAACACAAAGACCGTGACATTGTCTCACAAGGGCATGCAGTTTCCTTCATGCGCTTTGGCCATTTTTCTTACGAGTTTGATCAATACAGAATTTATTTTCTATGATGTGAGGATGGACTGAATGCTCTTCCCTCAGGCCAAGAAATCTCTGTCCCTGCACTACCCCTGTCGATCTGTAGTCATTTCCATATGCTCCACAGGCCACGTGATTCTCCGATGGAGGAGCCATGTTTTATAACAACCCATCACTTTGCCTGCGTCCCGACACCACTCAGTCGGCATTAACTGCAAAGCGTAATCGTAACTATTACTATTATCATTTGTGTTATTTTCTACCACAGCATAATATGTGCTCTAATCAAGATCGGTTGTTTGAAACACCTTTGGCATTTCTAAGACAGAATTTACTTACAAGCAAATGCTCATTTTTTGCTTGCTTTAAAACAAAAACAAAAACAAAAAAAAAGGAAGGGGGGGTTATTTTCTTCTGTGTGTGTCTGTCTCCAAGGCAAAAAAAAAAAAAATCGAAGCTCAAAAGTTTACTCAGAAGCAGCTGCAGACAGAAGGCCTTGCTAGGAGTCGGGCTTGATCAGGGCTGACACGCGCCAGAGGCGGACAGCGAGGTGCAACTGGAGAGTTATGCACATTTGGCCCGGGTGCTCTGTAAGAGGCATCCAGTCAGAAGTCAAGCCCTGGGAAAATCATTAAAGAAGGCTGAAAATCCCCCACATGGTCACTTCCAGGCACTAAGGAAGCAAAAGGGCAAGAGCAAACCAAGACAAAACAGAGCACAACATAGAATGTTTATTTCTATCGCCCAAAGCCAAGCGGCCCGTGCAGACTCCACTCATTCTAAGGCAGTGGACGTGACCGAATTCATTTTGCAGTTTGATTTGGGGGAATGTAGAGTAAAATAAGTGAGAACCCCAGATTTGTGCTAAATTTAGAAAGCGTGGACAACAGTCTTTGATCAGAATTATTGAATGTAAGCCCAATAAATGTCTTAAAATTAAAAATGTAAATATGATGAGGCCCCTCCTTCCAGGGGCTGAGTTTACCTGGAAGAGGATTCCAGGGGCTCAGTTTACCCAGAAGAAGATACTGAGTGAGTATAAAAATGGAAGAAGGGGAAGGAGTTGAGAATTAGCTGGTGTCTTATATCTTCCAAACAAGTGCTTTGCTCTCACTCAAGGAAATAGGTGACTCAGACGATCAGTCTACCAGCCCCGATTAGAGGCAGGAGTCTGAGCAAATGTTCCCTCTGGCTCCCGCCCCCATCACGCGTTCCCAGGTGGAGCCTTCACCTGATCATCCACACATCAGACCATCGATGGCCGAGCTGCTTGACGTCTAGCCTGATAGACACCCTCTGCTCCTTCAGCCTCTGTCTAACGTGAGTTGTCCTGGCCCAGCGCTGATGTAAAGCATCCGTGTGTCAATGCCAGCCACGGAAACTGCCACGTGAGAGGCAGGGGGCAGAAAAAGGAATGTGTCATGAAAGCAATACATGTGTGCCCTGCGGCTCTTAGGTCTTATCTCCCTGATGCCTACCCACAGTATGACAATTTCATAAGCTGGGCCATATGCATACAAGGGGACTCCCTGAAGCCCTGAACATGAGCCCTCTGCTACTACAGGACTCTGTGGGGTGACTCCCACACACCCTGCTATGGACGGATGTCTGCGGCCCCCGAAATCCGGATGGTAGCTCTAGGGGGCAAGACCCATGGGAGAGGATGAGGTCAGGAGGGTGGCTACCCCATGATGGGGTTAATGTCCTTATAAAAGGGACCCCAAGGAGCCCCCCATGCCCCTCCCTTGTGAGGACACAACGAGAAGTCATCATCTATTGACCAGGAAGCAGATTCTTACTAGACACAGAATCTGCCGTCCTTTGGATCTTGGACTTCCCGCCTCTAGAACCATAAGAAATAAATGTCAACTGTCCGTAAGCCCCCCGACTGCGATATTTTGTGGCAGCAGAGCGAGCAGACAAAGACTCGTTGTATCACGTGAGAAAAACAGCCCCAAGGAATGCACGCTGACCTTCCACCTGCAGAAAGGGGGTGAGGCTCACAGCTCACGCACAGTGTTGGCCGTCAGGTAGCTGGTATCTTTCCCTCGGTGTGGATGCACCTGCAAAGGGACACGGGACACTCTGAGCTTGCGGATCATGATCTCTTTCTGCTCTCAGGGCTGGTGATACACACACACTGGCCTTGTGAATGGGCATAAAGTCAACAACCCAGCTCGATGAACTCTCACAAGTATTCTCCATGATATTCTCTCTGACACTTTAATTACTGTGTCCACCCAATTAAGCCATCTGCCTCCATCCCTGGTCCTAGGGCTTCCCTGGGGTCTGCGGGGGCTACACAGCTCTGCACTCGGTCACACGGCCACATGGTCACTGGGACGGGAGAGGGAGCCACGTGTGGTCTGCCACATGAGCGGCGTCAGAGCGATCCCAGGGTCCTGCCTGGCCCTTCTCCTCCCTGCCTTCCAGGCCCCTCGGCCCGAATCCCAGCATGAGGACTTGTGCCGGGAGCTGGGAACAGACACACAGTTTGGTCCAAACCACAATTTATTTTTTCTAACTTTATTTATTTTGAGAGACAGAGTGAGAAAAATCCCAAGCAGGCCCCATGCTGTCAGCACAGAGCCTGACACGGGGCTCAAACCCACAAATCGTGAGATCACGACCTGAGCCGAAATCAAGAGTTAGACGCTTAACTGCATGAGTCCCCAGGTGCCCCCCGAACCCCAACTCAGTCAGCAGGACCTCAGTCCAGCAGAGCCACAGGAGACCCAGAGGCCTCGTAAAATGGGACAGCCACGCGCGCTGGTGGACGCCACGGGTCAGGACGTCACCGGACACCACGGTGAGCTAGCTGACTCAAAGAAGGAACTGGAGAAATAACAGTACAGATGGCTAGCGGGTGTTGACACTGGCTCGGAGCCAGGCGCAGGGTGGCAAAGGCATTGCCGTCAGAGCCTACAGGGCTGGCCACCTGAGGGATGGTGGAAAGTCCAGGGGCCCGGCGGGTGAGGACCCGGGAGGTCCACAGTGCACACGCTTCAGAGCGGCTCTGGTAGGAGACTTTGAAACACAATGATAGTATGGGAGCCTGGGTGGCTCAGTCAGTTAAGTGAAACACAATGATAGTAGCATGACTCGCTGATATCCGTGATGGCAGTTAAGGCGTAAAGAAACATGAGCTTGGAAAAGAGTAAGCCTGTTTACAAGAACAGATAAAAGGGAAAGAGATGAGATTGGGTAGGAATCGTGGGAGTTTGGAACTACTCCTCATTTCTGAATAGAAGCATAAAGTGAAATAAAATAAAATAAACTGAAGTAAAGTAAAATAAAATAAAATAGTGTTTGAGTAAAGTCTGATTAAGAATCAAGCGTCCTCAGACAAGAAGAACCACATTGCTAAGCCCAGGGGACTAAACAAACGGGTTTTTTGTTTTGAGGATTTGGGGCAGGAAAATCCTAGTCACCACGTGACGTAGCTGCCGCACTGTCGCTGGTCTTCCTTCCCAGGCGACTTCACGGAATGTGGGAGGGCGCATGGGTCTGCACTCACTCCCTGTTCTCCTGGGGCAAGTCAGGCATGTCCTGCATGGAGCCATTTCAAGAGCCCGAGTCCAGGATGAGAAGAAAGCAGGACGTGGTCCTGAGCTCAGCCACACTCACCTGTGTCCTCACGCCGTGAGCCATGCTGCTGTGAGCCTTTGGTATTGGGTGTTTGTTACATCAGCAAAGTTGATTGACAATTAATTTTTAGGTAAGCAACATTGCCCATTTTATAAGATTAAGAAATAGAGGCTCAGAGATGTTAAGTAACTAGCCTCCGATCACACAGCTACCGAGTGAGAGAGTGTGAATTCGCGTCCAGCCCCTTCTCACTGTAGGGCACGCAGTTCTGCTCCACGCACCTAAATGGGTCACTTCACAAAGACGACACTGAAATTTGTGGCACAGATACGTAAATGGGTAATTTTTTTAAGATGTCTTCTCTCATTTTATACCTGAGTCTCGATTTTGAACTGAAGTTGGAGAATCAGCCACTTTCTAAAACACTATGGACCAATTCCAGGTCTCAGGAAAAGTGAGGTTACAGGGAATCTTTGTGTTGGGAGATCTTGTTGCCCCACTGCGGGCAGATGTATACAGTTAGCATCAGGACACACCCACTGTCTCCTCACTCCTCTGTTCTTGGGAGCATGTCTTCGTGAATGAAGGAGAACCGCCTTCTCTCACCGCGTGGCTGCTGGGGGTCCGCAGCGTCGGCACATCTGCGGAAGGAAGATGAAAAGACGAAAGTAGGACACCATCCGGTTATACGGCACAGCTCGCTGCATCGGGTCTGAATTTCCTCACTGCTCAAGGGTTCTCTTGGCACTTGTCTGTAAGGTGGGATACTTATCGTATTTTATTGTGTTATTTTATTTTGTTTTATGAGCACTTAGAGGAAGTGCACACGGGATAAATGCTTTGTTGGCTAAAACATGGGAAATAGTAGATGGGAGAGGCTTGATTTGATTCCACACATGTCTGTTGAGAAGCTGAGCTCTCACAGCGTCGTACAAGATGCAGATGCTGTTAAGAACATATGTCCCTGCTCTCAAAAGTGCCTACAGGGAGGTGGAGTTCGGACGCTGACTGACACTTTCGCTCTGACACCACGAGTGTGTGCTGTATGGTTGCGCACACCACTGTGTATGGTCAGCAGCGTTACACCCGCCTCAAATGGCAGATGGGGATTCTAAGTGAGAGGTGGGTCAGGTGAAAAGTGAGGTGAGGCGGGCATGGGGTGCAGCAGATTAAACCATTAGACATTTGTTTCTCTTCCTGGGCCTGAGGATTACCATCTGTGCTGGTGTACTGTTGTACTCAGGGCACGGTATTACCGTAGCCATGGTCGGTCAGCAGTTCCAGTAATAACGTCCTTAAAAAGTTGCAAAGTAATTGTTAATAAATTAGCTCATTTGTCCCATAAAACTGGCCTATGAAATAAGAACGGGCATTGTGATGATCACTATCCTTCCAGAGGAGATCACCGATTGCACGATTCACCCACCGCAGCAGAGATGGACTCCGCACCCGGTGTTCAGAGCCCAGAGCGTGTAATCACTCAGCCTCACTGTATCATGAGCCAAGTATATGAGACCCAACTGAGAGTGTATGGATCCCCTAAAATCTCCGGAAACTGCTTTTCTGACTGCCTACATCATTCAACGACGATTATTTATTAGGGTTCTACTCTGTGACATCCCTGATGTCGGCCTCAAAGACGTGATGACAAAGCCTTCTTCTTCCCAGAGCCTGCATCCTATGGGAAACAAAAATCCAGTAAGAAGAGTCAGTAACACACGCGCCATGTTAAATAGGACTCATGCTGAAGAAAATGTACAGAAACCACAAATAACGCACACGTGGAATTTCTCCTTCATTTGCAGCTTTCCCTCGGCCGTGCAGCACGGTCTGTATTACAGACGAACGTGTTCACCTGTTTCCATATTTCAGATACACAGTAACACAGGGATTCTGACAAGTAGGAATTTAGCTCAGAGGACTTCACTGTCCTTTAAATCCTGGGGGCTGTGTAGTTGACATAAATCAGCATCTTGGACAAATCTGATCTTCCTATGCTTTTTCCGCTCTGGAAGAAGAGATGCACATAAACTAGTTTATTTTCTGATGTAACCACAGACTTGACTCAGTTAAGAGATGCCCATCATTAAAATATTCATCAGCGTCAAGTGCTTATTTCCTATAGCACCTCTGTAATCGGGCCAAGCGCTTACTTGACGTGTTTCTATTTCCACTTGAATGGGCTAAAAAGAGAATCCTACAGGATGTAGACAAAGTTAGGTGATTAAAACTCTTATGAAAAGTTTAATTATCCAGAAGCAACCAAGCATCCCCACAGTAAAATATAGCAGATAAATCATCCATAAAACACAGCAAATACGCATAGCCTCAGGAAAAAAAAAAAGCATGGAGAGGAAATCGCGCTGTGGGTATAGAGAAGTTCGATTAGGTCAACCTTACCTCTCCTCTCCTTTTCTTCTCCTCTCTGGTGTCTGTGGAGCTCGATTTGTACAGAATATTGAGGGTTTGCAGGAGACAAAGCTGTGTGTTTACTTTGCATAGAATATCAATCCTGAACCTTGACTATACAGGAGAGTAATGGGGGCGGATTTTAAAAGTGCCAGGCAACGTTTATAGCAGCACTTTCAACAGTAGCCAAATCATGGAAGGAGCCCACATGTCCATCCACTGCTGAATGGATAAAGAAGATGTGGTTTGTATATACAATGGAGTATTACTCTGCAATCAAAAAGAATGAAATCCTGCCATTTGCAACAACGTGGTTGGAACTGGGGGGGTATTATGCTAAGTGAAATAAATCAGCCAGAGAAAGACAATATCATATGTTTTCATTCATACGTGGAACTTGAGAAACTTAACAGAAAACCATACGGGGGAGGGAAGGGGAAAAATAGTTACAGAGACGGAGGGAGGGAGGCAAACCCGTAAGAGACTCTTGAATACAGAGAACAAATTGAGGGTTGATGGAGGTGGAGGGTGGGGGGAAATGGGTGATGGGCATTGAGGAGGGCACTTGTTGGGATTCGAGACCTGGGTGTTGTATGGAAGTGATGAATCACAGGAATCTACCCCCAAAACCAAGAGTACACTGTATACACTGCATGTTAGCTTACTTGACAATAAATTATATTAATTATATTTTTAAAATGTGCCCAGCAGCCAGACCCAACTGCGCAGACTGATTGAAGACCAGCATGACCTGAGACCCAAGGCGTCTCATTTGCATCCAGGGCACAGGAACACGGAGCTGGGCGAGCAGGGGGAGTTCTCGGGTTCGGTGGCATGGAGAGTGGCAGTGGCCACAAAGCAGCTGAGCAGTTCTGATTTCTTGATTGTGTCCTTGCTTCCCAGTAGCCGGCGCCTATGACCCTGGAGGCCAGGGCTGTGAGGCTGGGCGTCCACAGAGGGGCCAGAACAGAGCCTCCCTGGTCACTCAGTCACCCCGGGGGCAGGCGAGACACGGTCTGTCCTCGCAAAAGGTGGGCATGTGTCCAGTGCCCCTGTAAGGCGCGTGCTCTGTGTCCCTTAGCTTCTCAAACACAGCATTGGATTTCGAGTATTAGGCTCCATGAGCCCCACCCATTTTTCTTTCTCTTTTTTTTTTAAAACTTTTTTTATGTTTATTTATTTTTAAGAGAGAGAGACAGAGCGTGAGCAAGGGAGGGGCAGAGAGAGAGAGAGGGAGACACAGAATCCGAAGCAGGCTCCAGGGTCTGAGCTGTCAGCACAGAGCCCGACACGGGGCTCAAAATCACAAAGCATGAGATCATGACCTGAGCCGAAGTCGGACTCCTAACTGACTGAGCCACCTAGGAGCCTCCCATTTTTCTGTTTTTACCATTTACCTTCTTGATTGTTTAAGGGCACAGAATACACACAAAACAAGATCCTGCCTCTCAAGTTTGCGTTCGGAAAGCGGGATCACCAGATCACAGAACTGTCCAGTTCTGTGGACAGTAAATTAGCTCCAGAATAAGGAGCAAAGGGCAGAGAAGAAAATTGGACGGTGCCGAGGGTACCGCTTAGGCGGCCTGAAACCCCAGTTACAGGAAAGCCCCCCTCCTTCTGTGTCACCGTCCTGGGAGCTGATGATGAACCTCCACCTGCTGAGATCCACTTGCAACATGAGGCCAGCCTGGCCTCTCAAGGCAGCGGTAGTTGTTCGTAATTGGAGGTAGAGACATCTGATTGGAGAACCCGCTCTGAAAAACCAAGAGCCTCCTGTCGGGAGAAAGTGGGCGTCTGGGTGCAGAACCCTCTGCATCATGGGCCAGATGCTCTTGCTTCCATCCTGAAGCCCAGCTTGCAGTTTGGGTACCGAAAAGGAGAGGGACCATGGTCAGAAGCCCCCAAAAGTGACTTTCAAAATACATCATGAGCCTTTCTCCGCTTCTGCCTTTTCTTCTCCCGCTTAGCGCCCTGCACCGCTGCTAGAGCCCACGGTGAGAGCAGCTCCCAGCTGCCATCGGGTGTGCAGACAAGACAGCGCGCCCCTCCACGCAGCGGCCAAAGCCACGGGCAGCACGGGCGAATGGGACGGTCTGATAAACGGGAAGACAAGTTCCCTGCAGCGGACCAGTGTGCAGCATAGAAACACTCTGCGAAAGAGAGCTGGACATCCGGAAAGCATATTAAATGCAGGACTGTTTGGAGGCGCCTGGAGGCGGGGCGGGGGGCGGGGGGCTCAGCCAGTTAAGTATCTGACTTCAGCTCAGGTCATGACCTCACAGCTCGTCAGTTTGAGCCGCGCGTCGGGCTCTGTGCTGACAGCTCAGAGCCTGGAGCTGCTTCAGATTCTGTGTCTCCCTCTCTCTCTGCCCCTCCCCTGCTCACACTGTGTCTCTCTCAAAAATAAAATAAACATTAAAAAATAAATAAATAAATGTGGGACTGTTTGTCCAGAGATCTGGGGATGTTTAACCTGGAGAAGAGTTCAGAGGCAGGACGTCTGCCTTCGGTATTTGGAGGTGCGTCACAGGAAGGCCCAGATGCTCTGTAAGCAGCGCCAGGAGATGCCAAGACCAATCCGGAGAAGTGGGAACCACGGTGACTCATAGGCAGACCCGTAAAAACATGAGGCATTTTGACAATACCAGCTTTGAAACGACGTTTATGGAGGCACCAGGGAGATGTCCCATCAGTGAGAGCCCAGGGGGTGTCCCTGCCGGGGGGATGGCAGATGGGACCAAACCCACTCCCAGGTCGGTCCCAGCGGGCCGTCGGCTCGGCAGGGCCTCGCGGGCGGTGCGCCCGTCCTCTGAGCCAGGCAGTCTTTCCGTAGGTTTTACTGATCAACTTTCCTGGGCCGAGGAAGTCGCTTCACTAGGGCAGCCCCGGCCGACACTGGACGCCAGCCGGACCGCTTCCTCCGCGTGTGTTAATCACACGACAGACGAGGCTGGGTTTGCACCTGTGCGGCATCCTGGGCCATCAGCCTCCCAGGCCGCCACTCGCCGGTGCCGCGCTGCATTGCATTATCTCTAATGGTTCATCGGGTCTGAAATTTAGTATTTGATCTTGTTTTATTATCTTACCCAGCTACATTCTATACCTAATTTTTTCCCTGAAATGAACATTATTGATTTACTTATTAAATATTGTCTGCCTACTGTGAATTTTTCACATAAGCAGTATGATGAATCCCTTTTAGAAAATAATGATCATCTGCAGCACAACGCCTGCCATGCCGGGCTCACGAGGAGATCTGGCTGGACTGGAACTGCACGCGGAGCATAAATGCCATCCTGGCGTCTCCCAGATCAAAGCTTACACCCTGATTCTATCTCCTCCAGAAGAAGAGTAATCAATAAGTGATTATATTCCTAAAGTAAATTGCATTTCAGGTTTTGTTCTCTGCAGGGCAGTTAGGAAGTACCGGGCACCGCAGGTTAAACCTAAGGGCAGAAAAGGGACGGGTCGAGTTGTTTGTGGCTAAGGGAAGGCTTCAGAACGCGTACAGCGCACGGCGGAGTTACATGTCTTTAGGAAGCAGATGTTCCTTCCTAAAACACGCTTCTAGCTTAACCTTAGCCTCCACGAATGCAAGGCCAAGACCATTCCCGCAGTCCGCCTTCTCCTGTGGGACGGTCTCCCCCAATCTGGACAGGCCCCGGCTCTCAGGATGTCCCCCAGACATGCAGGGTCTCCTCTGAGCGACCCTCACCCACCAGGACGCTCGAACCTCCTCCCTCCTCAGCTGCTGGCGTCCGTTAGCTGCTGCACCACGACCACTTTCAACACAAGGGCTTAAACCACACCACCTGCTTTTGTTCGTGAGTCCCAAGACCTCGATGTCACGTTGCTGCCTTGACCTCTGACCTCTTCCAGAAGATAGAAGAATCAAGCCGCCTGCCTCATTTTAGAAAGGTAATAGAGCCTGATATTAATGCCTGGCAGAAAGGCGTAAAGAACAGAACTACACACTTACTGTTTCTGATCTCCCAGGCAGCTGTGCGCCCCCCCCCCCCAAAGGGGCCCTGAGAACCCAGGGCTGAGCCGGACGCACCATCTCTACTTCTGGCCCCGGCGGCTAGCTCACTCCCAGTAGGATTTGTATCTGCAGGAGTGTATATGCGCATGTGTGTCTCCTCCAATTAGACGCCCACCTGAGATGCTACGATTCCATCAGAAAGAACAACGAATAGTCCAGAGTCAGACAACACAGATCAGGAAGGATTATTTGCAGAAATCCATGCAGAAAGCACTAATAACCAGAATGTTTAAGGACCTCCCATAAAACACAAGGAAAAGGGACAAAAAAAAAAAAAAAGAAAACTAGTCAAAGGCTATCAAGAGGAAATTAGAAGAAGAAATGCAAATGGCCAATAAGCATGCAAAACATGATCAATTTCGTTAAAACACGAGGGAATGAAAAATAAAACAAAATCAGGGTCTTCCGCTTATCATGCTGTCAGAAACTCTCAAGGCCAATATATTACGAGGAAAACAGGGAGAAAATATCTAACAAGTTTTTGTGAAAGACAATCTAACAATATCCATCAACATTTTGTAATTATGTATTTTTACCATGCAATTCTGTGTCAGTTGAATCTATATAGTAGAAATGTGCCTCTGTTAAAAAATGTGTTTATTGCAGCATTTTTATAATTAAAGAAAAGTAGAAAGCATGCAAGTCCACCAGAACAGATAAAATGGCCCAAACCTCTGGTCCAAGTGCGTTCATGTACTCGTGCGTGAGTATCGGATACAAACGAAAATGAATAAACCCACAGCAGCCTCAGGAAGGAGAAGAGGGCGTGGAAATCAGAGGAGACAAGCCAGCACTGAGGGGGCCGCCTCTTGCCCTTGACGAGGGAAATGTCACACCCCCCACCTGCCCTTCAGACCATCTCCCTCCCGCCGTCTGCCCTGTCCTGCTGGGTGGGGGCCTAAGGTTTCCTGAGCCCCCTCCACGCTCCACATCGTTCCCTCAGTGAGCAGTGCAAATGTCAGGACACACAGACACCCCCAAGGGTAGGTGAGGACACAGGGGAAGTTCTGCACGTGCACACACACCCTCACAAGGCCATCCCTTGCGCCCGTGATGAGCACTGACTAGCAGAGAAGGAGGGAGCCATGGAAGGTGTCAGGTCGGGAAGTGAGAAGGCCAGGCTTACATTCCCAGGTCACAGTCTGAAGGCAGGTGTGCGCAGGACTGAGGGGCCTGCCGTCCCCGGGTCGCACACGGCGAGTGGCTGCAGGAGCAGGTGCAGCTGAGGGGTGGGGCAAGCCCTGCAGGACTGTGTGTGTGTGCACGAGTGTGTGTGTGTGCGCTCGTGCATGTGAGTGTGCGTGCCTGCGTGTGTCCTGTGCGAGTGTGCGCACGAGTGCGCGTGCGCGCACGAGTGTGAGTGTGCACGAGCGTGTGCGTGTGTGTGCGCACGTGTGTGAGTGTGCGTGCCCGCGTGTGTCCTGTGCGAGTGTGCGCACGAATGCGCGTGCGCGCACGAGTGTGAGTGTGCACGAGCGTGTGCATGTGTGTGCGCACGTGTGTGAGTGTGCGTGCCCGCGTGTGTCCTGTGTGTGTGCGCAGGTGTGTGCACGTGTGTGTGTGCATGTTCAATGTGCACCCACGGGGCAGCGGGGAGCGCTCGGCTCTGCGCCTGGAGACCCACGCTCCGCGGTCTCTGCTCCGCCTTCTGCGCCTGAGCCGCGAGGGGAGCCCCGGGGCCGGTGGTCACCGGGAGACGAGAGGACCGTGTCGGCCCCGGCCCGGTGCGCCTGCGTGACTGCAAACCTTAGCAGGCGGTGGCTGTTTGCCGGGCTCGGGGGTCACCACCCACCTCGAAGCTCCCGCTGCTCTCTGCACCCGGCCCACATCCAGCTGCTTCCCTGGGCGCCTCTACCCCACCGCCATGTCACACGGTGCCCTGCTGCGTACAGGCTTCTTTCACAGACACCGTTCTGCTTCCCACTGGTAACAGCAAGGACTGCATGGACATGTGTGTGCATGTACACGTGTGTGTGCAGGGGTGTGTGCATGTATGTGTGTATGCAAGTATGTGTGTGAATGCATGTACATGTGTATGTATTCACCTACATCTGTGTGCACATGTGTGTGCTTGTGTGTATGTGCGCTGTGTGCGGGTATGTGTACATGCATACATGTGTGCATGTGTGTGCCTGTGTGTGTGAGTACATGTGTCAGTGCATGTACAGGGTGTGTGCACGTATATGTGTGTGTATGTGTGTGCCTCCGTGTGTGTGCAAGTATGTGTGGGGATGCATGTACATGTGTATGTATTCACCTACATCTGTGCGCCCATGTATGTGCATGTTTGTGCATGTGCACTGTGTGCCTGTGTGTGTGCCTGTGGGCGGGTGTGTGTGCATGTATACGTGTGTGCATGTGTGTACCTGTATGTGTGTGAGTGCATGTACGTGTGTGTGGGCCTACATGTGTGCAGGTGTGTGCAGGTGTGGGCGTGCATGTATGTGTGTGCAAGTGTGGCGTGCATGTATGCGTGTGCACATGTGCATGCATATGTGTGCGCATGTGCGTGTGTGTGTGCATGTGTGCGTGTGCATGCATGGACAGACCTCAAACCCTCCAAGGCATGCATCCTGTTTCACACTCAGGTTGGCCGTGCCCCTCACCTCACCCTCACACTTACCACACGTGCTCACTAAATCCCTGCGAAGGGACCCATCAGTCATGGGTAATTCTGATACACCATTAACCTTCCTTCACAGGGGTTACACTTCCCCTTAAAGATAGAGCCCATGTCTTTACAGGACATCTCAGATGAAAATTTTTTGTACTTCAAACTTAAAATCCTATTTTTCTCATCGGGGCTTTCGTGCAGGCATATTGTAGACACACCAGAAACCAGAGGCCAGGATTCAAGGAAGACCTGGAGACAGGCTTTGTTCAGCCAGACCAAACGCTTTACAAAAAATAGTGCAATTTCCATTTTTATAGGGAAAATCTAAATGTCAGGACTTCCCTGGAAAAGTCAGATCTGACCACAGGGAGCCCCTATTCCCTCAGGGCTCAAGTCTGAGGGCTTCGTCGCTCAGATGCGATGTGCCCAGCCCGGTCCACCCGCCCCTCCGCACTCCGCCTCATGCAATGTATCTGCACAAACACTGGTTTCTGGCAGATCTCTCCTCGTGTTTCCTTCAGGGCTGCTGGAGACCCTGGGGTGGGGGCCTCCGCGGAGCACAGAAGGGTCCTCAGCAGAGCCAATATGCCTTTATGCGAAGCCCGGGTCCGGAAACTGCTTCCAGATGTGCCTTTGACATATACCATAGTTCTTGCAAACAGGTCCATTAAATAAGTTCAAAATATTTCAGTCTTGTCATCTTTTAAGTGTGAATGGTTAGCCTAAAAGTTCGTTATTAGTCTGCCATACATGTCAGCGGCTACTTAATATAATGGTACACGGTCCTCAAAGATCAGGCGGGGCTCTGGTTGTAATGTAGCAAGAACTCACAGACCCCTGTGATGTCAGGGATACTTCCAAAGGACGCTCGGGCAGTGAAAACCAAGGTATGGCGATACATTTGCAATTTAAGACTTCAGGAGAAATAAGAATTCTTCCCGGAAGATCTATGCACATTCTTTAGAAGAGTATTCTCTCCACTTCCGGAAGGAATTCAAGAGTTGTAGAAACTTCTGACTTATAATAATCAGCCACTCACCATATTGCCCCATTGTTCATTCTATTTTTCCTTACAGAGCTATGCTTTTTTTTTTAACCCAAGAAATGCAAAATACATGACTGCCTGTGTTCTGTGACAACAAAGACCCATTATTCCGAGAGTATGTTCACATTTATATTACAAGAGGAAGGAAGAGAATATTCAGGAGCTTATTTTAAGGAAGAAACAACTTCAAGTAGCAATTAGTATTTGGCAGTTTATGTTCCGTTGGGGAAATAGATCACAAGTTAAAAAATCATGACAATAATTGATGATCCTATTTCGGCACTCACAGGTCTCCCAGGGCGCTGTGGGACTGACAAAGGAACGTTTGTGACGCATAATCATTATCCCTGCGCCCAGTCATTACAGAGAAATATTTCGGAGAAATGGATGGAAAGGGGGCTTAACACACTGCCTCTGGCAACAGTATTTATTAGGGGCGAGGTAGAAGAAAAACTATATTGTAATGTACCGAAACCTTTCAGTGTGCAAAAGAGTGACAGGAATTTTTTCTCAGTTATTGATCTAAATACATCTTAATTTTAAAAATGAGCCTTGTAAATATCATTCTGTTATGTCTACAAATGATATTCCTTTGAACTGGCTAAAACTCAAATGCCAGCTAATATATATAAATAAGGGATAACTGTTAGAGAATATATACATTGGGGTCGTGTGTAGATGACCACCTAACGACCTAATAAATTCTTTATTAACAGTCATTGCTAACTGTCAGCCATAGGAAGTATGCTTGAATGCTACAGATATACTGGTTCACAGATAACACCGCTTTCTTGGCCGAAGCCCATTTTTTGAAGGCTTTTCAAAGTATGTTTTTTGTTTCGTTTTGTTTTCCAGGGAAGAGTAACAAGGAAAGTGCCCCTGCAACTCCATTATCTACCAAAGAATCGAATTTCATTCTGTCCATAGAAATCGTTGTTTTACTTTGTCCCTAAGGAGAGTCACTGCTCTCAGTTGTAAAGGACATTACAAAATAAAATGCAATGTCTTTAAAATTGCTGTGACAGACAGCTGAAGGGTTTCTGCAAAATCATGTCCTAAACCAACGCTTCATAAAACATGAACAAATAGAGTAATTTGGGGGAGAAATGTCTCTTTAAGAAGCTAGAATCATGCGTTTGACTTCCTGGCAAGGTGAGTTGACTTAAGATGGACTTGGATGACCAGAGAAAGGAGAACTGACTCTGTACCCCCGATACTGCCTTTGGCGACTCAAAGTCTCCACCGGGCTTCTGAGAAGAGGACCGGCAAATGGTTAAATGGAAACTTCTGGAGAAAGTTTTCTGTTGAGCAGTTAGTCGTAAACTTCCCCTGATAAGACAAAAAGCGTTTTAGTTAAATATGTGTTTATTTGTAAAATAAGTGCATGCTCATTTTGCAAAACCTGCAAACATGTCTATGCATACGTTGTGTGTATGTGTGCGCATGAAAATAAGCTTGTCCTCTAGCCCTACAACCCAGAAACGACTCTTGTTATCTTCCTGGAGACTCTCCCTCGTATTAAAAAATATTATGAATAAGTCTACTGTTCATGAAGTATTGTATCTTTTCCTAATAACATTATATTATAATCATTACCACGTGCAATTTGAAATTCTTCCAAATAGCCATTGAAATTACATAATGCACAACCATATAGGTTTGCCCATTGCATGTCTCCATCTTTTGTGGGATAGCGTTTCCGTGTCTTATTGAAATGAATGATTTCACGATGAACAAGGTGGTACACGACTCCTGTTCTACATTTGAAAATATGTCCATTTGTTGAATATTGTAAACGTCTTGAGTCACAGGGTATGGAAAATGCTGAGGCACAAAACGAAAGGGGTGGTTTCCAACGGCCCGGGAGTGTGAAAAGAGGGTCTGCTGCCCCATCGACACTGACAACTCCCCTCGAAAGAGAGATGGCTGCCTCCTTACCAGGACAGACGTCACCGCTGGGTGGTCACTTCGTAAAATGTGGTCTCTGTGGAATTCCAGTGTCGATAAAACTTCATATGCGTGGGGATGAGCACACTGACCCGCATCCCCAGATGCACCAGGGACCAACCCCGCTGAGTGAAGTCGCCTCCCACTGCCCGTCGGGTGCAGAGAAGCCCGTCCCTGCAATCACCGCACCCTTGGCGCTGCGATGCCGGTCGTGAAAACGTCCCGCCGACAGGTGCAGGAATGTCTCAGGGCATCGCTCAAGTTGGAAAAACAGACCCTGTTGTCAACATAAAGAAGGATGCTGCTGGGGCGCCTGGGGGCTCAGTCGGTTAAGCGTCCGACTTCGGCTCAGGTCATGATTTCGAAGTCTATGGGTTCGAGTCCCCTGTTGGGCTTGGAGTCCAGCTTGGAGCCTGGAGCCTGCTTCAGATTCTATATCCCTCTCTCTCTCTGCCCCTCCCAGGCTTGTGCTCTGTTTCTCTCTCAAAAACAAATAAATATTAAAAACTTTTTTAAAAAAGAAGAAGGATGCTACTTCTTAGGGTTTTTTCATAATTTCCAGAGATAAATAATAACTCGGACATCACAAGTGCCGTGTGGATGGGGAAGGCGATTGAGGGGCAGCCAAGAAGAATGTCCCATGGACAGGATGGGGGAGGGCCTGGCCGGGGCCTGAGAAGCTGCTGTACTGGGTCTCCACTGCCCACTGGGCACCTCCCTCTGCTTCTCTGCAGGTGCCCGGCCTGGTCCCGCGCTGCTCTCGGGCGCATAAGGGCCAAACACAGCAGGTGATCGCGATGCACTGGGACCTTTTGTTCTAAGCTTCTCAACACGTGCTTGAAGGTCTCAGGTCTCAAAAGAGAGTGAGCGTCCAGCCCTGTTCTTGACCTTCCCAACGAGGTCTGGGTGGGGACTGTGGCCCCCAGTGTGTTTACAGAAAGGGGATCTACCCTCCACAGACTTGGCCTGAAAGCAGGTGTCTGGGGGGCACCTGGGGGGCTCAGTCGGTTGAGCGTCCGACTTCGGCTCAGGTCATGATCCTGCAGTCCGTGGGTCAAGCTCTGTGCTGACAGCTCAGAGCCTGGAGCTTGCTTCAGGTTCTGTGTCCCCTTCTCTCTCTCTCTGTCCCTCCTGCACTCACACCCTGTCTTCCTTTCTCTCAAAGAATAAACATTGGGATGGAAAAAAAAAAAAAAAAGCAGGTGTCCGCACTCTCACATAAGCATGAAATATAAAGTAGGACACAGGTGGGGTCAGTTTTGCCCCCTAATTTGGGTGTAGAAGTTGCTTTTCTGGGAATCTACAGTTACACTCAGACTCTTAAAGTGATTTATAATAAGGGCTCTAAAAGAGCACTAAAAACTGAGAGGTATTTAAACTGGATGTTCATCACAATTCTGGGAGTTTTGTGTACCTAGTAGCCTGGCTTATAAACACCTCCTCTCTGAAATAACCAAAACGGATAATCTGACCGATAAATCTTGTGAGTAATTTTAAACAATTCTTGGCCATAATCTCAAATTAAGAAATATGATATGCTGATAATAAGTAACAGAAGAGATTTTCCTAAATTACAGAAGAGTAATTCCTACTTTTTTGGAGGATATTTGTCACAAAGGATTGTCACTATGAAGAATTAAGCTGACCTAAAATTTGAGGGAAAAGGCACATTATCTACAATTTTGGAGAAGAGCAGGGGAGCGTAATGGCAATTTACAGTTTCCTAGGGAAAATCTCTTTGAGGCTCCTGAGAAAACACTCTCATGAGGGGGTTCGGCTTTCAGATTGCGAATTGAAGAGTTTCCCATCAGAAGGCATTTTCTGAGGCGGCTCCCGTCACGTGGTTTCATCGTGAGCTAGAATGAGGTTGGTGGGCCCAGGGACCGTCCTGAGGCCTTGGACAACCTGAAGAGACCAATCCCCTTATGGTTAAGTTCTTGTAAATCCTCTCATCGAAACTTTGTCCAATGTCACCACATTTTTAAAGGATTATAGTTCATCACGGATGGTAGGACCGGGACTTTCCGCTCAGATCTCTATTGAAAAAGTGCTTCGTAGAGTATTTAACAGATTCGGATTTCTGTATAGTATATAAGTGGTTCTCTGTGCCAGTAACAAGTGGTTGAACCTAATTAACGACTTTGCCTCAAAACCGCCTGCGTTCACTCACAAGGGCCCACACGCAAGTTGGGCTCTCTGTGTATTTGCTACACACACGCGCGTCACACAACAAGGCTTGGAATCCCTCCCCGTAGCCTCATCGGGCATGTTGAGTGGAGTGATTTAAAATGCATAACCTATTAAAACTCTTCTGTTCAGTATCTTGTTTGTAATTATTTCTTGGCCAGGAAGCAAGTGTGTGACACAGAATGGGGGTGGGTTGTATGGTGACCCCAAGAATGAGCAGGTATCTTCATGAACACTGTTGTTTTCAAGGCCACAGAAGGGCTCCAACAGCATGTGGGCCCCCCCAAATCAGGCACATCTGGAGACAAGGCTGCTCTCCAAGGACAGACATGAGGCACCCGTGGCCTCGAGGGCAGCAGCCCTATCCGTGCACCTGACTCTGGACCGAGACAGTAATTTCCATTTATCACATGTGCATAAAAAAGACCTGGGATGGCCTCTTTCCAACAGTTCTCACTAGGGAACCAGATTCCCTGCTCCCTTCCTAGGAAACACAGAAGACAAACACCTGAGAGGTTGCGGATTTAATAAACAACCGAGTAAACTGAGTGTATGTGTTTTTATATTAACTACAGACTTTGTTTCACGGGCTCTTCACAATACAACATAGTCTGGGGCTCCTGGGTGGCTCAGTCTGTTGAGCATCTTACTTCGGCTCAGGTCATGGTCTCATGGTCCATGGGTTCGAGCCCCACGTCAGGCTGTCTGCTGTCAGCACAGAGCCTGCTTCAGACCCTCTCTCTCTCCCTCCCCTGCTATGCTCTCTCTCTCTCTCTCTCAAAAATAAATAAAAACGTTTTTTAAAAAATAACATAGTCTGAAGTGTTCTGCTTTTAATTTTTCAAGAGGACCCAGTCTGGGAAATCCAAACTGGAAGCATCCATTTATAGGATGTCCATATGCTCTGTGATCCATTGTGTCAGGAAGAAGCAGAGACTCACACTTGGCTTACTTTTCTGACAACCACTGCAGACACGACCACAAGATCTCTGACACACTCACAATGTCACTTAGGATACTTTTTCTGTAAGAGTGACAGCTTGTTCCTAACGTGCCAGCACGCAATGACGTTAGTTCCCTGTGGCCAAAAACCACCATGGTGCGCATCTGCCTGGTAGTTTTCCATAGACGGTTATTTGAAATGGTTAAGATCTTACAAGCTCATCACAGATTTAATACACTTCTTAAGGCCGAGGACTGAACTCTCTAGACCATCTTTATTCTTGACATGAAAAACGTTGCCTTCAATCAAGGGCGGCCAGTCTCCTTTTTGTACCTTGTATTCATTTCCCTCGTACAACTCTTAGAGGACCCCTCCTAGAGTTACTTAATTATGATAAAGAAGTCAGCTCTAATGATCAAATAGCACTAATCCCCACACAATGCTCAAAAAATACAAACTTACTGTGTTTTGGTTGGTTTTACTTTTAAGACAAAATATTAATTTATGTAACGTTACTTGCCCTTGATTATACTTATCTGCCTTGGTGATGGTATTGCTGCCGGTGACAATGACCTAGGTCCATGGGATGTGTGCGTGCAAAGCCAGGCATTGTTCTTGGGGCTTCCTTGAACTGACCCATTGGCTCCCGGGCTTGCCTGCAACGGTGAGTAATGGAAGCTCTCCGTGTTACACTTGAAGAAACCAAGGGTGTCTGATCTCCCCAGTTTGTTTCATAACCAGGCCCAGGACTTGTGACCATCAATGGGGAGAAGCAGGTTGGATCTGGGGGAGACTGATCAGCTTTGCACTTCCAGGGGTCAAGTATAGGACTCTGCTCTCCCTGCAGCCTGTCGGTCCAGAGGAGGACCCTCACAGGTCCCATGAAAATTGCCGGTTTGTGTTCTTGGTTGGCTGAGGAGACCGCTATGGACATTATCATGTGCAAACATTATTCTCACTTAATGTAGATGATGGAGCTTACTAGGATATTGATGATCTCTCTCTCTCTCTGTAATTTCTTCTCAATTTAATTGTATTGTCTCCCTTTAATTTTTCTTTCATACAGTTTACTGCTTACTTCCTACTGCCTTTAAATCTCAGTGATCTGGGACCGGTCTCTAAAAAGCAGACCCGCTTGGCGTGTGCATGCCCTCACCCTCCTCCAGCCCCACCCGCATGCCTTCCTCCACGAGGCCCCTGCTCAACTGCAGGGCTCTCGCTGACCAGGGCCAGCAGTCTCTCTGGAAGGAGCCTTGCTCTCTCCTACCTCTGTGCCTTTGAACATACTTTTTCCTGTGCTTGGAACACCCCCTTGCCCTTCCCGTCCAGATCCTGTCTTGATTTGTCAATATCTGGATGCATTGTCACCTCCTCTGCAGTCTTTCCTAAACTCCCCCCGCCCCCCGCGCCCCCGAGCGAGGTGGCCGGGTTCCATGAGGATAGAAAGGTGCAGTTATCTCTGTTGTAAATGGTTTCTCCCACTGAACAGATGCTTCCATGAGAGCAAGGGCTCCCGTTCACTGCCTTATGCCCAGCACAGAAGCAGAAATAAACAGTACCTCAGTAAGCAGAAAAACTCGTTTGGAATGAATGAAACACACAACTCAAAGAGAAGAGAGCCTCTTAATACTCAGAAACCTCTTAAATGAGCAGGTAAAATGCCGGGTTTCCATGGCCAAAGGAATCCAAGAATTGTGAACAGAATTAACAGTCCCTGATCTAAAATCATAGCCTGAAGGAAGGCTGGAGTAAGAACTAACTTATAAACACATACTCTCAAGGGGAGCTCAAGAACGCTGCAGAAATAAGACCATTTCTTCATGCCTCCGTTTCATTGGATGATACTGAAGAAGGAAAGCCGTACCGTACAATGTGCATGTGCTTGAACCTTGGTAAACGCTTCCAATCTGAGACTTGAGAACAAAATATATGGAGAAACGCCCGTACAAATTTCCAATTGCAACTCCTTCACAGCGTAATATTAAGACATTATTTTTACATTCGTGTGTATTTTGCATAGTGCTATATATTCCCATAAGGCTTTTGAGGAGGAAATACAATATGAAAGTTCTATGCTCTTCCCCGTTTCTGAAATAAACCCTCTACATCCATATGTATGTCTCCATCAGGATACTGTTCTTAGAATTCTCTTATTATAAGATAATCCTCAACTGATTTCACTTATCAGTGAAACTATGGAAAATTTGACAGGAATCAATTTTATTTCCAAAAATGTCGTAAGTCACCAAATCCAAATCCAACTTTCTAAGGGACTAACTCCTTAACTATTCTAATACCTAAGCATCCTTTCTCTCATGTACCCCAGTGCAGAAGCAAAGTGCAAAGTCTCTATTGTTAAGGCTTTCCTCATTCAGCAATATTTTATGTTATTTTAATTTTTTAATGTTTATTTACTTATCTGGGGGGTGAGGGGCAGAGAGAGAGAGAGAATCCCAAGCAGGCTCCATGCTCAGTGTGGACGACTGTGAGATCATGACCTGAGTCAAAATCAGGAGTGAGATGCTTAGCTGACTGGACCACCCAGATGCCCCTCAGCCACATTTTATTTTATTTTATTTTTAATTTTTTTAACGTTTTATTTATTTCTAGGAGAGACAGAGAGACAGTGTGAGCAGGGGAGGGTCAGAGACAGAGGGAGTCACAGACTGAAACAGGCTCCAGGCTCTGAGCTGGCAGTCAGCACAGAGCCCGACGCGGGGCTCGAACCCACGAACCGCGAGATCATGACCTGAGCGAAAGTCGGACGCTTAACCGACTAAGCCACCCAGGCGCCCCGCCACATTTTATTTTAAAAGATGTGCTATTGGGGCACCGTGGTGGTTCAATTGATTTAGCCCCCGGCTCTTGATTTTGGCTCGAGTCATGATCCCAGGGTCACGGAAACAAGCCCAAGGTTGGTCTCCACACTGAGTGCGGAACCTGCTTGGGATTCTCTCTTTCTCTCTCTCTCTCTCTCTCTCTCTGCTCCACTCACGCTCNCGTGAAACTGAGCCCTGCGTCAGGCTCCATGCTGACACAGAACCCTTCTCTCTCTCTTCCCCTCTCTCCCCTCCCCTTGCTCACGCTCTTTCTCTAAAAATAAATAAATAAATAAATAAATAAATAAATAAATAAATAAAGTGCTATTGAAATTCAAAGCCTCCTGTTCAGAATTGTTTTAAGGTGGGAGGAAGGGCCAAGAATGTCAGAGTAGATCTTCAAGTCACCCATCCTTTGGATAATAGTGTAGGGGACACTCAGTTTGAGTACAAACAGATAAATACGATTTGGCCATGGAAACTTCACCTGATCTCAAAATGTTCAAGCTATTAACTTCCAGTTGACATCAGAGAGCAGTCGAATTAGGGCTTAGTGTTCCTTAAAAAAATGGGTGACTTTATGGGAGAAGGGGTCTTTGGGAGCCCAAAAGCATTTTCCACATCAGACCACAGTTTCAGAAATAGCAGCTTATTTTTCATGATAAAGCATCCTCTATTCAATTGTTGGGGAAATAATTTCACCTTTTCTTTACAGCCAAACTTCTCAGAGACTTTAATACGTTACTATGCACAACCCTATAAATTGAGACATAATACATTTGTTTCCAGTTGTTATTGATCACAGAATACTTGTCACATGCCATGTCTATCCGCTAATGAAGGAAAAGGGCAACACACTTAAGCCAAGTTTGGCGGTTTGATGAGGAAGTGACCTGATTTCCAACAACATAAGAAGAAACCAACTGTAGGAAATTTCATAATGACAGATGAGGAAAAAATACAAAATTTTAAAAAGAGTCTTCCTGCTGGGTTTTTGTAACTCTCCCAGGTGTGACATTTTTGTAAGCCAAATCAATTTCTTTCCAGGTGGATAGGGATGTTCTTGCAGCCCCAGACTGAAAACTGTCCTTATAAAATGTAGATGCGCAGAAGTCAGAGAGAGCCTGTATTTCATCCTTTACTTCATTTGTAGAAAGATATAAATCAAAGTACAAAAAATGAAAGGAAGTCAACCATCTACAGTCACACATTCTGCACCGAAATCCCTGACCTAAAAGTGCATTTGGCAGATTGGTTAAGCGACACGACCTTACAGCTCTAATCTGCAATATCGCTGAGCCTGTTGTCACCTTGTTTTCTTGTCAGAAAGAATTAGGAAATAATGTAGAGAAATTGTTAAATCTTTAAAGGATTTTTTTTTGCACCCACTTGCCACTAAGGGAAAATGAGGAACACGGTATAAATATTCACAGCTGTTTTTATGAGCAACTATCGGTGAGAACCAAGGAACAATGTTCCCCCAACTATAGATTCTTCCACAGTAAGTCACTTTTATTGTACTGATTCGAAACATTACAGATCTGCACTGGTATTCTTTAATTCAGTCTGCGAGGACTGCTGTGAAGTTGTTAATCTTCACTTAACCTATTGGTGAAATGAGCAACGTGTAAATTCAATTCAATTCAATTAATATTTATTGAGAACCCATAGGGTGCACAGCAATGCACAAAGAACTGTAAGGTCAGGCAATGAATCAGATACGGGCTCTTTGACAAGCTTTATATCTTTCGTCTCTAGGGAACATTTACTCTGGCTTATAACAATATGAACACTCAAAATTAGGGTCATGTCAGAAAAGAACTCCACTGCATAAAATCGGGGTAGGTCGACCTGGGCCATTTCGGTGGAATGGGAACCAGGTCAGGGGAGCTGGCTCAGTCCTACAACACTGGCTATGGGGGGTGTCCGGTCAGTGGAGCGTGAGGACCGGACTAGGAAGGATATTTGGTGAGCTTCCCAACGGTCCATCTCATGACATGAAATCAGACAAATTCCTTTGAACTTGAAGGTCTTTGGTCCTTCAAGTCTCCTGCTAAGTACACACAGTTAGAGGAATCTGGGAAAACAGTGGCAGCAACATGCCCCCATTTCTTCCATAAAGTGAGGGAAGTAAAATACCCAACCTTATATCCATGGACAGCAGCTACAACAAAACTGTCAACTCTTCTACTCAAACCCCTCCATATACGCAGGTGGGAAGAGCATTGATTAAGACCTGGATGGTCCAGCAGGTGAGTAGGGAAACAATGAAGCATCGGATGGATCGGGGATCCCCAGATTTCCAACACTGGAAGCCAATCGGAGAACCAGAGCTCGAAATGAGGGCAGTTTTCAAACTCCCGTAGAAGCTGTGTCTGCAGAATCTGAGTAAGGTCTGAAGAGGCTAGACCAGTCTGGGTCTCAGAGTCCTAAAAACTGGATATCCTGGCTTGGGCTCCAATTTAGGAAGAGTAACTTCCAAAACTCCAATTTGGAAGTTATTGTGATGGTCCTTACAAATTAAAAGCCAAGGACTTTTTATGGACCCATCAGAGGACTGTGTTCTCAGAACAAACCATCACCTAGAAATCTAGATAGACAGGCACATTAAGAAGGACACAGTCATTGTTAAGGCTGAATAATATTCCTCAGTGTGTGCATGTGTGCAAGTATACCCTACTTTTATTTTTACTTTGTCCATTCATCTGTTGACAAACATTTGGGTTGCTTCTACAGCTTGGTTATTATGAATAATGCTGCAAGAAACATGACTGTGCAGATGTCTCTTCAAGATCCTGATTTCATTTCCTTTGGGAATGTCCCAGAAGCATAATTAGAGTGTATTATGCTAAATGAAGTAAGGCAGACACAGAAAGATAAATACTTCATGGTCTAACTTATAGGTGGCTTCTAGAAAACAAACTCATGGAAGTTGAGAGTAGGCTAGTGTTTGCCAGAGACTGGGGTGGGAGCCAAGTCTGGAGAAGTTGGTCAAAAGGTCAAACTCTTAGCTGTAAGATGAATAAGTTCTGGGGATCTAACATACAGCATGATGACCATAGTTAATACTACTGAATTTTAGAGGTGCCTGGGTGGCATGGTTGGTTAAGCATCCAACTCTTGATTTCAGCCTCAGGTCATGGTCTTATGGTCCGAAGATTGAACTCCCATCAGGCTCCAAGGTGGGGTGTGGAGCTTGCCTAAGATTCTCTCTCTCCCTCTGTTCCGCCACCATTTCTACTCTCTTTCAAAAAAAAAAAAAAATACTACTGAATTTTATACTTTAATTTTGCTAGGAGACATCATTAAAGAAATTTTTAATGTTTATTTTTGAAAAGAGAGACAGACAGACGGACAGACGGACAGAGTGTGAATGGGAGAAGGGCAGAGAGAAAAGCAGACACAAAACCCAAAGCAGACTCCAGGCTCCAAGCTGTCAGCACACAGCCTTATGCAGGGCTTGAACCCAAAACACATGAGATCATGACCTTAGCTGAAGGCAGATGCTTAACTGACTGAGCCACCCAGGCACCCCAGAAGGAGACAACTTCAGAGTTCTCACACTAAAGGTGAATGTGTGGAGTAATTAGTTTGATTGTGGTGATCATTTCACAGTGTAGATGCATATCAAAACATCAATTTGTATGCCTTAAATATATACAATGTTTATTTTCCAATTAGCATTCAGATATAACAAAGCATCCAGATACAACACAGAGGTTGAAATTATCCAACAGGGAAATAATAAAGGCAATGGAAGCAGAGCTATGAAAACTCCTAAGGAAGAGTCACAGGAAAATGCTACAAATGAATTTAAAAATTCACCGATCAAACTCCCCTCCAGGACAAAGCCCCACACTACGAAGAAAATGTTGGGGAAAGAATTCACATTGAGCAGTGCATCGACAGAGACAGAAGTCCAAAAACATCTGGATCAAAATTAGGACACAGAAACAGAGCCCAGAGAAGGTACAAAGAAGGCCACCATATTTTTTGAAACTGCATGAATACACAGAAGAGGAAACTCTAGAGCCATGAAATTAGAAAAGATGTGCTGACTCTTGAATCCTTCTAAAAGTTCAGGAGAAATCTTCCACTTAGAATAAACAACAGAAACAACTGAGCACTAATCTCATGCAATCTTCTTAGAAGAAGAAAGTAAAAATCTAATAAATGTCCTACCATCAATAAAAGCACACCAGGAAGAGATGTCTGCAACACAACATTTGCAAAGACATTAAGGGAAGAGTACGGGACAGACAAAAAAAAAAAAATAGCATAAATCAGAATCAGAAAAAAATCAGGAATGAGATTTATAAAATCAGGAAAGAATTAGAAATATAAGAAGAAATCATTTCAGAAATATTGACTGAAATGAAAGAAACAAAAGGGCAAATAAATACAACAGATGATGCCTTAAAATAATCTGGAGGTTGGGGGCACCTGGGGTGAGCTTAAGTGTGCGACTCTTGATTTCGGCTCAGGTCACGATCTCACAGTACATGAGATAGAGCCCCACATCTCATGGGCTGATAGCACAGAGCCTGCTTGGGATTCTCTCTCTCCCTCCCTCTGTCACTCCCCCACTCTCTCTTGTGACCTGGGCCAAAGATGGACACTTAACTGAATGAGCCACCCAGGCCCTTTTATTTTAAGGAACATATTGGTGATGACAAACAGAAAAGGGTCGGAAGGCACTTGCAGAATCCACGAGTGAATGCAGTTACACTGGCCATTACGTAGGTGGCTTCTCCAGCATTCCACAGCGAGGACCTCTGTCCCTTCCTGCTTCCCCACTCTCCTCTTGACCATCTTCTTAATCATACCCCACCTGGCTTCTCTGCTCCTCAAAACTCATCCATGTCCCCTTGCTGCCAAAGAGAATTAAGCCCGTCTCCCCAGAAGGGCTTTCAAGAATCTACGTCCTTGGCTTTCACCTGCTTGTCTGAATGTATCTCTGGTAGCTGCACCATTTTTTCCTTGTTTTCTCTCCGTTAGCAACTCCTTGCTTCCTCCATCCTGGCTTCTGCCTGTGACGCCCTTCTGCCTAAGCGCACCTTATCCGAATCCTGTTCACGGCTCAGGGCCCGGCTCAGCACTGGCCTCCTAATAGGCTTGCTTCCTTCCCCACCCACCAGCTGGACACGTCTTCCCTTAGGCCTTCTTCCCTATTTATAACTTTTCGGACTGGCTCACTAGGTCTCAGCATCTTGATCATCACCTTGCACCCAGCAGTCTTTCTGGAGCTGTTTGCTCTCTTACAATAATTCCCCAAAAATGGCAGAATCAAAGTTGCCCTGGACCTTAATTTTCATTTGGCCATCAACCCATATAAACTTTATTTAAGTTACAACCCTTATCCTCAGGAAAAGTAAAATACACACAGGCATACACACAGTAATTTCCAGAGAGTTACAAGATGGCCACACACGTCCTTAAATCTATGAGGGGTTGCCTTTTGGATAGATCCCGTTTCCTGCGGAGGCTTTTCAAGGAGCAGGCATGGCGTCTCCATCCACCCCGAGCAGACCTTCTCTGCCTTCACAGAAGATGGCACCGGTCCTGGGCATCACCGCGGGCACGTGATCTCTCCTACATTGCAGAACTTCTGCTGACACCCCCGTGTGCAATGTTTTAGCACTGGTTGAGGAGAAAAGTTTGTGTGCGATTTCTCATCTCCCTCCCTCTCTCTCACATCATCAATCACCCAATCACAGGTCCCGAACAGAGGACGGAAGAGATAGCAGCTGAAATATGAGAACACATTGGATTTCTCCAGAGAGGTGGCATTTTTTTCAAGCTCCATTATTTTCCCATTTTGTCTCATTTTTTAAAAATCAATAATTTTATTTTAGTAACCCAGACAACCCTCGCGTACATTGCCTAAATGCAGGCGCGGTATGGCGGAATCCCTGAATGTGGAAAGTTAGAGAATGGTGTGTCTGCCCGGGGTCAAGGGGACATTGTTCCTTATGGTGGGACACCAGGAAAGGCTCCTCTGGATGACAATGAAGGTTTGAAGACACTAGGCGGGACAGGAGTTTCCAGAAAAAGATCAGACCAGAGTGACCACCAAACGCCCTGGCGCTGGAGGGAGGTTGGCAACAAACCCAGAGTCTGGGGCTCAATCAAAATGAGCCAGAGCTGATGATTCAGGGGCTTGTAGGCTGCAAATGGGGAAGATGGAGAACATAAATCCCACAGAATGTTCTATTCCACGGACAACAGGAAAAGATTCCCAGAGAATGGAATGTTCCTGACTGTTTATTGTTCAATGAGCTAGTTAATAACCTTGATGTCATCTGAAGGAACATTCTCCACTGAAGTCATTCTTCAATTAATAACTAAGGATATGCCTATTTGATTATTAAACATATTCCCTATTTGATTCTTAAATATACATAACTTTATATACATAATTATATACAATTTAATTAATGTAATTTTTAATTAAAAATGCCTTTGCNCCTCACAGCTTGGGTTTTTTTTTTTTTAAAGAACTGGAAAATTAAATTTTTTAATTTTTAAAATTTTTAAAACTTTATTTTTTATTATTTTTTATCTTTTTAATGTTTATTTATTTTTGAGAGACAGAGAGACAGAGCACGAACGGGGAAGGGACAGAGAGAGAATGAGGTACAGAATCCGAAGCAGGCTCCAGGCTCTGAGCCGTCAGCACAGAGCCCGACACGGGGCCCAAACCCACGAACTGTGAGATCACGACCTGAGCTGAAGTCAGACGTTTGACCGACTGAGCCACCCAGACGCCCCAAAACTTTATTTTTTAAAAGCAGTTTTAGGTTCATCACAAAACTGAGACGAAGGTGCAGAGACACCCCCGTACCCCCCTGTCCTGCACAGGCACAGCCTCCAGCAGCAGCAGCAGCCCCACTAGATGGCACATTTGCTACCATCATCAACCTACACTGCCCCCAGTCCATGGCTTACAGTAGGGGTCACTCTTGGTGGCACACACTCTACGGCTTTGGACGAACGCGTATGACACGTGCCCACCACTACCGCATCATTCGGTGTGTTTTCACCGCCCTCGCAGCCCTCTGTGCGCCACCGTCCATCCCTCCCTCCCCGAACCCTCTGAAACCACATATCTTTTTAAGTCTCCATAGTTTACCCTTTTCAGAATGTCAAGAGTTGGAATCATACAGTATGTAGCCTTTTCAGATGGGTCTCTTTTACTCAGCAATATGTATTTCAGGTTTTTCCATGACTGGATAGCTCATTTCATCACTAAATAATATTCCATTGCCTGGATGGACCACAGTTTATTTATCCTCCGCCTACGGATGGACATCTTGGTTGCTTCCAAGCTTTGGCAGTTGTGAACAAAGCTGCTGTAAACATCCGTGTGCAGGGTTTCATGTGGACGTAAGTTTTCAACTTCTTTGGGTAAATACCAAGGAGTTTGATGGCTAGTCAGTATGATAAATGGCACCTTGCTTCATCAGCCTAAGAGAGGGCAAGTCAGAGTGTGTGAGTGTGACAGAAGTCAATCTCAAATGTCACATCCAGTCTCTCTGGCCATTATCCACTCTTTAAAAGCAAATCAGTAGGTTCACCCCACACTTGAGGGGATGACATAAGGAGCAAATTCCAGAAAGCAGGACCATTGGGGACATTTTAGAAGCAGCCTGTAACAATAAACAAAAAGAAAAGAAATAAATTGCAAAAAATAATCAATCTTTGAAACTGTATGATTGAATCACTTATGCTTTCCTTTTTGTTGTCTATTATATTTGGGGTTTTTTTTTCAGGATTAAATTTTAATAGGCATTAGGCATCCAAGCACTTGGACCTCTTTTGTTGGCAGCAAATAAGGACGCAATCATTTTTATAGATTAAGTAATAAATGGAATTTTTAATATGTTTTGTATATCCAGGTAATTCTTATTATAGAACCAAAAGTCACTACAAGTAATGTTACTTTCTTTCCTTCAATCTAAAGAAAAGTATATCGGCACTTATTTTTGAATTGCCAATTTCTCAAGCTCTTAATGTCATTTTAAGGCATTTTAGAGGTTTTTATAAAAACGATTAACTGATTAAGATATTATTTTTTCTCTATATTCAACCCTTAAAAGAATAATGCAAGATTTTATTGCTCCTTTTATCCACTGCAATTCTTATAAGTCCACATCCTAATTAAGTTTATTTTTTAAAATATAAACTTACTTCTTTACTTGAGGTTCATAAATAACGGTGGTTCTCAAAATGCAACGAGCATTTGATAACGAAGCAGACAGATAACAACATCTCGGTGGGGATATCAAGCTCCTAGGGGCTCTAAAACAAGGTGCTAGGGGATGAAAATGACGACAATTTTTGTCCAAGTATGATTTTTAATTTATTGCATCTGAATTAATCGTGGACTCTAAGCAAGCTCACCTCTTATTTGTCCATCTGAAACAATATATGGATAAAATGCATCCGTTACCAAACTTGAAGAATTTGGCTTTAGAAATAATCATCTTCCTGTATACTCCGTGTACAAACTAGCTTTAATTCTTCAAGAGGAACTCTGGTAAAGAGATGCATATTTTATCATCTGTGTATACTCTTCTTCTCTCTCGAACTATAATCTAGATTGCCAAGAGAAATATTGCACAAATCTATCAAACCAAACAAAAATGGACAAGGCGTCAGGACAAAAGAAAAAGATGAAAATCCAGAGTGGAAGGTAGCAAACAAAACATGTGACTGTTGAAGAAGAAAGAACGGAAGAGGAAAGAGAAGAGGGAGGGAAAGAAGGGAGGGGGAGCAAAGAAAACAGAAGAGGAAAAGAAATTAGAAGAAAGGAAAGAAAAACAAGATGACTATACGGAAATAAATCTCGAAGGTGGGGAATGGAATAATAACCTCTGAAAAAATAACTTCTTCGTAGAGACAGAGTCGCCCACGTAGGTTTACAAGAGGAGCATGGGAAGAATGTTCTCTCTGGGACTGGAATGAAATGCAGCTGGAAGCCCCCCAATATTTAAGTCTTTTCTTTTATGGATGATTCCATGGTTCTGAGGCCCTTCAGGGATACAACCTGCAAATGTATTCTCCAGCAGTAGGACCCTTCCTCACTGCGCCTGCGGAAGGACCTTGACCTTCCATTCCCAGGCAGGAAAATAACCTTGAACCGAGGTCTGTCTTCGGTGTTTCAGTCTGCAGAACCGGAGCACCGAGCCTCTGGCCACTGAAGCGATTTGATGTTGACAGGGCAGTGACAGAATTATGCCAGCTCATGTCTCAGTGAAGAGCTGCCTGCTGGGCATGATGCCCCGTCCCTGGACATCATTGTGGACAAGCCCACGTATCTAAAGCCTTGGGACCACTTCCGCACATTACAGGGGTGAGCTTATCACCACCATGAAACGGAATCAGAGATAGCGCGAGCAACTGAATTAGGATTGTTCTTATTAAAACTACTATTCCCTGAGCGGCTGGGTGGCTCAGGCGGTTAAGTATCCGACTTTGGCTCAGGTCATGATCTCGTAGTTCACAAGTTTGAGTGCGAGTCGGGCTCTGTGCTGATGGCTCCGAGCCTGGAGCTGCTTCAGATCCTATGCCTCCCTCTCTCTCTGCCCCTCCCCCACTCATGCTCTGTCTCTCTGTCTCTCAAAAATAAATAAACATTTTACAATTTTTTGAAAAAACTATTATTCCCTCCATATTCAATACTTTTATGGAGACTTGTTTTCCTAATTTAAAAAGTTATACCATTTATTTTTTTATTAAAGAAATAATGAAGTCCTTAAATACAAAATAAAAATCACCTGCTCATGGATCACACAAGGATACCTTAATTTTGACTTTTCGCTGTCAAAGTTTCTCATCTTTATTTGTTTTTACTAAGATGGGTCCATTATTTTACAAAATTAGAATTGTGTGATTTTTATAAACATAATTCCCTCATCTAACATACCCTAAACATGGTAAATCATCATGGTAGGTCTCTTCAAAGAATTGTATAATTTCCTGTGATTTTATTATTTCAGGAAATTTAGATTATGCCTGCTGTTTTGCAATTTCAGCAGCACAACCCAGAAGGGTGCTTGGATCCACGAGTTTATAAGATTATGGACCTAATCGTCCGGATTCACAGATGTGTCTTTAGCTGCTATGTCTGCACCACAGGACGAGAGAGAAATGTGGTTACAACAGATTAAACAAAGGTTATATTTATTAACCCTTATTAATCATCACAGCCAAGCAAACAACTTTAATCAAAAAAAAAATGGAGCCGAAGCTCAATATTTAAACTGTGCATAAAAATACGGCATTTAATCTAATCGAGTTGGCCAACAGGTAGCGCGCCACATTTCATGTTTGCTCTTCGAATCTGGAATCCGTTCCTTCTGTCACTCTAATTCCTGAACCCAATTTGGAAATGGTTTGCATTAAATGCTATCTCGGTGCTTTTTATGTTTGCTCACCAAACAGAATGTGTTTGAAGACTTTGTCTTCCTGGATGTGACATTGTTAAAAATCAAAGGAGTTGAACCGAGGGACAGTGGCAGCTCCTGTCGGAATGAGGGGGGTGCTTCTTAAATGCAACGTAAAACTACACACACGTGGAAATAGGCCTGATGCCTTCTCTGCTCCTTTAGGCTTTTAATGCTTGAGAAGAAAGAGAGAGAGAGAGGGAGGGAGGGAGGGAGGGAGGAAGGAAGGAAGGAAGGAAGGAAAGAAAAGAAAGAATATTCGTGTGTCTTTCTCTTGGGTTAGGTGGTACATCGCCATGATTATACGGGTGAGGGTCACTTTGTCAATAAGCCCTCCAACCCCGAGCACATGTTTCCAGGGAGAGGAAACGCGCAGGAGCAGAAAGAGATGGACACAGCACAGCCCACAGCAATTTTCTGGGTAAACAGCAGAAAGGATGGTGTGGCCCCCAGGACTTTTCTCTTCGGTTTTCCCATCCCATGGTTAGTAATTCTTGAGGACGTCCCATAAAACTGGAATCACCCGGAGAGTGTCTCACCCGAGCCAGGGGTGGCAGTGGCGGCAGGACTCGGGGACCCCCCCCGGGGTGAGGTGGAAGCCTGGCAGCCGTGCTGCACCATTCCCAGGAGGGCAGGGGGCACCGTCTAGTGTGTCCCCTTCCGCTGAACAGACGGACGGAGAGCTCCGCATGGAGCCTGGTGCTGCCGAGGCTCCAGGTCACAGCAGGTGGCAAAACAGAAGCCGCAAAAGGCGCGTCCTCAGGGGCTTTACCCCAGCAGCAAAGACCAGAAGAGAAAACCCAAACAG
Source organism: Crocuta crocuta (assembly GCF_008692635.1). Classification (NCBI taxonomy): domain Eukaryota; kingdom Metazoa; phylum Chordata; class Mammalia; order Carnivora; family Hyaenidae; genus Crocuta; species Crocuta crocuta. The sequence goes on along the minus strand of NW_027529424.1, from coordinate 11,701,737 downwards.
GGCCTGGGGAGGTGCGGATTGCCCTGAGGAAAATACCGCCCAGGAAGGAGGCTCAGAGCCTCGGGGCCGCCCTGGGGCTCTGAGGCAGCCTGGCCGGGCTTCGAGCAAAGTCCTGAGACCGGAGAGAAATCTGGAAAGAGCCTTCCAGCAGAGGCCGCGTGAGCCCCAGTGGGGGGCACGCGCTGCGCGCAGTCAGGGCTGCCCGAGGCTGGCCCGGAGCCCAGGAGGCCGCTGCGGGC
>NW_027529424.1:11679052-11701470 GCF_008692635.1 Crocuta crocuta | reverse complement strand
TGGACAGGGCCCTGATTCCGGGGAAGAGGAGGGCGGTTCCGGCCAGAGCAACAGCGTGCCCCCCGTGAGGCGAGAAGAGACTGGGCTCAGGGGTCTGTTCAAGGTGTAGCCAGGAAGATGTCTTGGCAAGTTCAAGAGTGAAAACCGGTGCTGCAGATTTCCGCCAAAGACAAGGGAAAATAGAGAAAAGGGAAGAAGACGCAAGGCAGGGAGGTCAGAAAGGGAGGAAATGCTGGGTCTGAGATGTCTACTCCTCATCAAAGTGAAACTCCAGGCAGATGGGGGAATGGATGATTCTAGAGCTCTGGAGAGGGTGGGCCAGAAAGACCCAGAAAGACCCGAGACAGAGCTGGGCGTGTCTACACTCAGGGACTCGACCCTGGGGCCTGGGGGAAACGCCTGCACAGGACAGCGTCCTCGAGCGAAGCTCGGGGGCTGGAACTTGCAAAGTGCGTTCAGAGGCGGGAGGCACAGAGAGGGAGAGAGAAGCCGCAGGAGCCCCGGTCCCCAGGGCCAGGGGCAGCCACAGGCTCAGCCGCAGCGGGGCCCAGCACGCAGGACCTGAGGGTGGGCCGGGGTGCAGGGCGCAGGGCTCGGGGGCACTGGGCCGGGCAGAGTTAGCCGCTGGGCAGAGGGAAGGTGTAAGTGAAGCTGGTCTGAAAGGGAACAAGAGCAAAACTATAGCAACAACGATAAGCAGTACTTTTTAAAATATTATTTTTGGGACGCCTGAGTGGCTCAGGTGGTTAAGCGTCTGACCTTGGCTCAAGGTCAGGGTCTCCTGGTTCATGAGTTCAAGCCCCGCATCGGGCTCTGTGCTGACAGCTCAGAGCCTGGAGCTGCTTCAGATTCTGTGTCTCCCTCTCTATCTGCCCCTCCCCTACTTATGCTCTGCCTCTCTCTCTCTCTCTCTCTCTCAAAAAAAAAGAAATAAATAGAACATTTTTTAAAATTTTAATAAAAATTATTTTTATTTATAATTGTGATTTTTAAAAACCCTAACATTAAATGTATCATCATAACCGTGGTTAAGTGTGTGTTCAGTAGTATTAAGTATATTCACGATGTTGTGCAACAAATTTCCAGAAATCCTTCATCTTGCAAAACAGAAGCTCTATCCCCAGGAAGCAACGACTCCCCATTTCTTCCTCCCAGACGGTCTGTAACCAATGTTCTGCCTTCTTTTTTTTTATTTTTATTTTTATTTTTTTATTTTAGAGAGAGTGAGAGCATGAGCAAGCAGGGGGGAGGGGTGCAGAGAGAAGGAGAGCAAGAATCCCAAGCAGGCTCCACACTCAGCAAGGAGCCCAACACAGACTTGATCCCACGACCCTGGGATCATGACCTGAGCTGAAATCAAGCGTCAGACACTCAACTGACAGACCCCCCCCCCGCCAGCACCCCTGCAAAGTTCTGCTTTCTGTGTCCCTGGAAGATGGACACATCTTTAACCTGCTTCTGCGAAGAGCAATGGGGCCCCAATGTCTGCATCTAAAGTGTCCCCAGGTGACGCTGCTGCTGCTGGCCTGGCTGGACAGCCACCAACCAATGGCGACGGCTCTAAACTTCACTGAACACTGTGATTTTTCAAGGACCTTTACACATGCTCTGAGCCTAGAACCCACACCCAGGGAGTGTGATTTGATGGTCTTAGGGCACGGCTTGAACACCAGTCATTTCTAAAGCTCCAGGTATTTCTAGTTTGCAGCCAAGTTGACAAACAGAAATCTTTAACAAAAAGAGATGACGTGGAGGTCCTGGGTGCAGAGGGGGTGCGGGGGAGGCTTACAGAAATCCTCCTGATGCCTTCGGTAATAATCCAAACCAAAAGGGAAGACAGGTGAGCTGAGTGAGGGAGAAGTTGAGCTTTTGTTGTTGGTTTTTTTTTTAACTTTTTCTTGGTATAGTTTTTATTTATTTTTGAGACAAAGAGAGACAGAACATGAGTGAGTGAGGGAGGGACAGAGAGAGAGGGAGACACAGAATCTGAAGCAGCTCCAGGCTCCGAGCTGTCAGCACAGAGCCCAACGCGGGGTTCAAACTCACCGACTGTGAGATCGTGACCTGAGCCGAAGTCAGACACTTAACCAACTGAGCCGCCCAGTCGCCCCAGGAGGTGAGCTTTTGGAAGAGCTCAGAAGAGCTGGAAAAGTCTTTGAGGACATGAGAGTATGAATAGACTGGGGAAACATCCAGAACGTGCAGCGGCCGGCTTTGTGGTTGTGACACCAAAGTCGTGAGGAGTGCGTGGGTGTTTCTCTCGTTCCACAGGCCGCCGTGCATGCACAGTCGTGGGGCGGCCAGGGTGTGTAGTGCCAGCTGTGGTTTGACAAGACGTGACTCGCTGTACAGAAGAGGAGAAGGGCAAGGGGCGGCTGTTACGACCAACCCCGGAGAGAGAGGAACGTAGTAGGATCAGTAGCGTCCTCTCAAGGAGGCGGAGGGTTGCTGGCGTCACCGCACCATGGGGGGGGTCCGGGAAAGGTAGGGTCTTGAGATGAGGGTGGGAGCCATCCTGGGTGATGGCAGGCCTGGGGCGCGGCCCTGCAAGCAGGGTGTTCAGAGGAGGGCCGCGGTCTGCGCGCCGCACCAGGGGAAGCTGGCTGTTGGCAGAGGAGACCCAGTGGCTCACGCTCTGAGATGCTCCGCTGGGGCAGGACGCACACGGGATGCTAGGGACTGGGGTGGGGGCAGCTCCTCCAGAGGGTGAGGGTGGGGATCGGGGGCCGGGGGGTGACCTGGGGTCTGCTCTTCCAGAAAGTGTCACCGGTGGTGGCAAACAGACGTCATGAACCGTCTCCCTGATCTCACAGAGGTTGGTCGTGGCCCAGTGGTCCAGGGGAGTGAGACACGGGGGCCCCCCCCGCCCCGTGAACTAAGGCCGGGGGACCTCTGTTTGCTGCCGCTCGCTCTCCGTCCTTCCAGTAGGGACGTCCTACCCAAGGCCTTCCTCTACGCGCCTGCTTTGCGCGTGTGTGGTGCAGAAGTTAGGACCCCTGCCTCAGGATCGTTGCACCCACCGACACAAATAGGACTGCCACACAAATGCCTTTACACAAGACAGTCATTACAAGTTCCTTACAACAGGTTAAAATAAACCATTATGAGGTTTCAAAAAGACTAACGCGCGGCCATTAGTGATAAATCAGAAGCACTCGTGACAAAAGTGGCATTTGAGGGCCACCTTAAAGGGTGCTTTGGGTTTGGACAGAGGTGGGCAGGGAGCTGTGGCCGTTGGTAGGAGCAGAATGAAGGAACTTGTGGAGGCGCCATGGCGTTTCTCTGGCTGCGCCGTCCCGCAGGCTGCAGGGCGAATGTCTACAAGCGAATTCCGGTTCATTTCTTCGGTGACGCCAGCTGGCACCTGGGCTCCTCTTGGCTGTCTACCGTCCTTTGAGCATACGCTTTGTTGTTCTCATCATTGACACTCGTGTTCTCACATTCTCGAGGTGATTGCTGCCCCCGGACCAGGCAGGAGGAAATGAGGGGGAGAAAGGATGGGGTCACCATAGACACGAAATTCCTATTTAAACGTTATTTATTTATTTTGACAGAGAGAGAGAGAGAGAGAGAGAAAGTGTGAGTGGAGGAGGATCAGAGAAAGGGAGAGATTGAGAATCCCAAGCAGGCTCCACCCTGTCAGCACAGACTGACACGGAGCTCGGAGCCAGGAACTGTGAGATCATGACCGGAGCTGAAATCGAGAGTCAGACACTTAACCAACTGAGCCACCCAGATGCCATGTTTGTTTGTTTTTTAAAGTTCAGAGATGTAATTTTTTAGTAAGTAAAACAAAGGCCATCCCCAAACTTCCCCGCCAGGTTCCACTCACCCTCCACGGCTGCCTGCTGTAGGCATTCCTTGATGCAAGGGAGGCCATGAAGTGGATTACATGGCCTCCGAGGAGTACAAAAGTAAAAGAAAGAGGGTGGGGAATAGGTGTGGTGTCGGCCAACCACAGTGTCTATAACCCTAACCTAAGGAGCGGGGTCCCAGAGTGTCACTGAGCAGGTGGTGAGATAGTTGAACAGCGTTACGACAGCTGTGGTTGAGAAACATGTGGCTAGGAAACGGGTAGAGGACATTGAAGCCATGGTGATGAGAGGCTGGGCGGTGGGCTGGGATTCTCCCATGGACCAAGCAAGAAATGGTGGGCTTTGGGGTGAGAGCTAGAAAGGGAAGTGGTCAAACTATTTGGCTTCAGGATGGAAAATCCTTTCGTCAACCAAATGTTTGCAATGTGCACAGGCGGACTAGAAGGAATGAAAAAGGAAGGTCCACGCCAATGGAGGTCCAACATCCGCTTTTCCTGCACGATTTCAAAAGTATTGTGAAATCATCATTAAAAATACCGTACACGGAAAAATTTTTGACTGTTTGTTAAGCGCCGGGCACTGCAATCAGCACTTTACAGCCAATTATCTCCTTGACCAAAAAGTGTTATTAGTTTTTTTCATTTTAAAAGGCAAAAAGAGAAAGCTTAGGGAGATGGAATCACTGTTCACTGGTCAAGGAAGCCGGGAAATGGTGCATCCAGGCAGGTAAGGAACCCAGGCGTCTGGGATGCAGGCCAAGGGCCGAGCTAGCAGTTCAGACCGCCCCTAACACAAGGCTCCCTCCTGGACCTGCTCGACTTCTCTCCTCTGCCCTTGCTGGCCATTCCAGCAGTGGGAGAGGATGGTGATAATTGCACAGTAAATCCTATATGAACACTTGGAAGCTTGTCTTCCTGGAAATTACATGGTAAATAATGACATTTGTAGGGAACGAATAATTCAACTATTGGTTACCATGTCAAATGCAATTTTAAGATCTGATGAGGCAAATCTTGTTTAGGAGATGAAAACAGAAGAGGTAAACCGGATAATTGCCAAGTGATTAAACGCGAGGTGCCATGCGTGTATGATTAATGCAAATGTGCAGATTGGCCCGGGGGGAGGGGGGCAGGGACGGAACCCAGCGCCCCCGTGGTGTGCACGTGTCTGGTGGCCCCTGAAGGGTCCCCACTCGCGGACAGCACAACCCAGCCCTGGAGGTGACTCTGCGTACCAGTCTCCTCCTTTCTTTTCTCCCAAAGAATCTGCCATTTTACCATTTCTCTCCTGCTCCTGAAAATCTCTGTGAATCCACTTTTCCACAATTCTATGCAGCTACTGTCTTTTCTTTCTGGCTCCTTCTGAGGGTCTCGTTGCTTGGCGCCTAGACCTTGTCCTGTACTCATGAGAACGCTTTCCCACTGTTGTCCTGTCCTGAGCCCCTTTGGGATCTGCCCACCGATCATCGTGTGTGACTTGTCTCTTGTGTCGGCAGACCGGCTGTGGCCTCTCCCGTTTGTGAGGTGGCCCCTGGGTCCAAAGACATCTTCTAAAGGCTTCGGATTACGACTGTCCTGACGAGTCTCAGATTCTCTGCCATCTGCCGTCACTGCCCCCTTCCACCTGCTCCGGCCTGCGGTGGGGATGGGGGAGGTGCGAGCAGGGGTCTCTCCTCCAACTCTTGCCCTTTGTCTCCAGGACCCTGTGTGGGCAGCAAATATCCCAAGGTTGCCCAGATGTCCTCACTCCAGGGAGTACGACATCAAACACGGAGGCCTCACTTCTCCCCAAGGACTGTAAGAAACCACCGGTGGGGAGCCATAAGGGCAGACTGCATCCCTCGGAAGGGGTGACATGACTCACCGTCTGGAGAAGCTAATGTTGGAAAGAACTTCCCGCACACAGAACCCTCAGGACTCGACCGTCCACTCGCTGACCCTGGAGAATGGAGCTAAAGGGCCGCGGGAGGCAGCGAATGGCAGCACGTACTTGACGGTTGTAGGCGAAGGCGAGGGAAGGAGGCGTGTTGGCACGGCAGAGGAGCACGGGGCTCTGGAGGGAGGCGTCCTAGAGGGCCCAGACTCAGGCAGGGGAGCGATGGGGAGAGAAAGGGGAGCCCTCCGAGGGTTTGTGAAATGCAAGCCCTTGCAGCCTGTTACACGTGCTACTTCATTCTACCCATACCTTGGGAGAGAAGACAGACCTGCTTGCTGAGGCTCGGGGAGATGGGGTGGCTAGCCAAAGCAGGGGGCAGTCCACGTGGCCGTCAACTCGATGCCACCTGACTGGTCTGTGGGGTGACACAGGTGTGGTCAAACATCCTTCTGGGGGTGTTAAGAGGGCCCTCGGCCTCGTAATTGTGGGTGAAATTAACATTTGCATTGGTGGACTCAGTGAGACAGATGCCCCCCCACCCAGCGTGGGTGGGCCTCATCCAATCAGCTGAAGGAAGAGGCAGAACGAAAGGCTGACATTCCCTCAAGTGAGGTCATGCTCCTGTCTGATGGCCTTTGAACTGGGACAGTGGCTTCTTTCCTGCCTTTGATCTCAGGCTGAAGCATTTGCTCTCCTTGGGCCTTGAGCCGGCCTGCCTTCCCCCTGGTTTCCCGGCCTTCACCTCACAGACCCGCCCTGAAGATCTCAGACTTGTCAGCCTCCATCAGCACATACGCTGATTCCTTATAATCTCAGTCTCTCTGTCTGTCTCTCTCTCTCTCTCTTTCTGTCTCTAAACATATATGCATAATGCTATTTGCTAAACTGGACCAATACATCGCTGTTGGTTCTGTTTCTCCGGGGAACCTGACAAATATGATAAATAGATGATACATACATACATACATACATACATACATACATACATAATTGTGACCAAGTCCCCTAGTCTTTATTTGCCTCGGCAGTGCCTCGGTCTAGAATATGACTTCTATTACATTATCGTGATGCTGTATTACATGATCCTGCAGCATTGCTTCGGTATAAAACTAGGATTATGCTGCGTTACCTCTCTGACGCTGGAGCTTAGAGGAAAGAGCGCCACAAGACGCTCAGGTCTGTGGTTCTCTGAAGAGTGGGAGCAGCCTCTTTCCTGCGCGGTCCAGCTCCGTGTCCAGCTCCGTGTCCAGCTCCAAGTGACCAGAGGCTGAGGTCGAGACACAGCACGGGCTGGCAGCGCGCCGTCCGGTCACGGAGTCCCTTCTGGACAGCGTTGCCGCTGGACCCACTGTGAGGACACTGAGGAGTGTGCTGCCAGGGCCCGTCTGAAGACGGGATGAATGATGGGCTGCCTGCCGGCCTGTGAGGGGGTGGCGTCCGAGAGCCACTAAGTGCTTTCTGAGCCAGCGGAGCATGGCCTCCGAGCCGGCAAGGAGCCATCCCTGATGGGCCGTTAGCAACACCCTGACTCCTTCCCGGACAAGCATATTGACTTCCCATTAGATAAACATGAATCTCCGAAACAAGGGGTGAGCACACACGAGCCGCCCCCTCGGCTTTGTGCAGGTAAAAAGCAATGGGACACAGTCCATAGATTTGATTTCCTCTGTAATTACCTCTCCTGGTGAAGTGAGCTCAAGTCTCGGGCAAAGGGCTCTTCCCCGCAGAGCTCAGAGAACAGAGTGAAGGAGGTCACCCCCTTTGCAGGACCAGTTTCTGTGTTGAATGAAACCCATTATTAACAAATCAGAGCCATTAGCGGAGTCTCTTTATGCCTTTTCTTTATTGAAAAAAAATGAAAACGGGAGAAAGGTGGGTCAGTAAGAGAAAATGAAAGTGCATCTCAGTAATGAGCTGAACTAGTGTTGAGTCAGGGTCAAGGGTACCTGTGAAAACAGCAGAGACCTCGCCCTGGGAAACCTCTGGCCATCACTGTGGGGGACAGAAGTAAGTCAGGCCATGGCCAACCATTATTCTGTGCTTCCCTGTTGACACATAGGCATTTTGTCAAAGTCACCTTTTAAAGCTAATTTGCTAAAACAAATCAGAAGAAATTAACCGCTTGGTCCAGTCCTTCCCACGTACGCATATCTAAACCACCACACACATCAATAACAAATGCTAAAGTTAGTGTTTTATGATAGTGCTTTTTAGAGAACCATTTACTTCAAATAGCAAGGTTTCGCTGAGTATTTAGAATGAGTCAGCTGAGGGGCGCCTGAGTGGCTCAGTCAGTTAAGCCTCTGACTTCAGCTAAGGTCATGATCTCATGGTCAGTGAGTTCAAGCCCTGTGTCGGGCTCTGTGCTGACAGCTCAGAGCCTGGAGCCTGCTTTGGATTCTGTGTCTCCCTCTCTCTCTCCCCCTCCCCTGTTTGCACTCTGTCTCTCAAAAATGAATAAATGTTAAAAAAAAAAAAGATTATTTTTAAATGCGTCAGTTGATAGGAACTTATATACAATTTATCAGGGTCTCCAAGTATAAAACAAACTTTTCATATAATAAGCAATCTTTTTTCTAATGTTTATTTATTTTTGAGAGAAAGAATGCAAGTGGGGGAGAGTCAAAGAGACAGAGACACACACACAGAATCCGAAGCAGGCTCCAGGCTCTGAGGTGTCAACACAGAGCCTGAAGCTGGGCTTGAACTTACGAACCGTGAGATCATGACCTGAGCTGAAGTTGGACGCTTAACCGACTGAGCCATCCAGGCGCCCCTTATCCTAAAAGTAACAGCAGATCCCCAAATGGTAATAATGAACATCTAGGAGCCAGGGACTGGATGTTAGCCAGAAGTTAGGATTCTTTGTTAAGACAAAGTTCCTAATGAAATCACTAGTAATCAGATCTACCCACCTGCTCCCCTGACTCGGTAGGTAAAATCGTACAGAGGAAGGAGAAGCAGCCAAGTGCACGTCTGCTCTGGCACGTGGCCCTTCAGAAATCTCCCTGCAGGAGACGCGGTTGCTATGCAACGCATGGAGGCTAATAGGGGTGACCGGCCATGCAGAGGGGTCGACTCTCCCAACAGAGAAGAAAATGCGTGGGTCAGAGAGATCTTCTTTTTTGAGAGTACATTCTTCTGAATTCCCTTTTGAAGGGTCTTCAAATACAATCACTTAAAGCCGCCCTTTGCCGTGTTAATTAATTTAATCACAATTAGATGAAAAATTAATTTAAAGTTAGTCGTAACTTCTCAGCGAGGGTGTTCCTGAAAAGGCTAAAAATTTATGAGTGTGTCCGTGTGTGCATGTGCGCCTGTGTGTATCGTACATGTACCTACTCGCACACTCGTGCGTTGAAGTGTATTCCGTGAGCAGAAGGCAAACCCTAGACGCCTGGATAGGAGGAAACTGCCGAGAAAGGGCAGGTCCGCTCTCCGCCTGAAGAATCTGAAGCGTGAAAAGTCCTGGAAACTGACAGTATCGTTCCTCAATGCGGAGGCACGGAATGGGTTTTTGGCCAAAGTAGAGGGAAGTTCTGCCCCAACCAACTGTAAGTCTTGTCTCTCTCCCTCCCGCACCCCTGCTTTGCCGCGTCTTGGTCCTCTGGGGCAGCTCACAGCAGTGCACAGGGGTCACCCATCTGTCCCCATCACAGTGCACCGGGGTCACCCATCTGTCCCCATCACAGTGCACAGGGGTCACCCATCTGTCCCCATCACAGCTTCTGAGTAACACAGGGCTGATCTGGGTTTTCACACGACGTCCTCTCCCTCCCTCCCTTCAATCCCTTCTTCTCATTTCCTGTCTCCACCCTCTGCCTCCCTTTCTTTCCTCTCTGTCCTCCCCTGAAGTGGGACTTTGAGAATAGTCTGTGAAACACCTCGACAGCCACAACCGGTTTTCACATGCCAAGCACTTGTGCCTTTCACGATTCGGCATCTGCCTGCTAGCACGTTACAAAGAAAGCCGCACTTGACCGGTACTGCTCAAAGTAAAGGCACTTAAAAATATTACTCTTTGTCTTTGCTCTCTTAAACCCATGCTGGTTAAAACATCCTGAGAAGCAGAGAAAAGCAAGAATGAGCAATGGCAGTAACGCAGCTGAACAAGCCGTCCGTGCATCCAGACACTTAGACCCAGCGGGGCCCCCAGTGCCGCACAGCTTCCCACGGGGACTGTTTGCGGAGCAGGAGGGCAGGGACCGAGGGGCAGAATGCCCCCGCGCCAGGCTGCTGCTGTCCATATGCCTGCGCGTGGACCACACGTCTTTGTCCCCAATTTTTCTGGCCTCTCGCCTCGGCCGGAGAGTGGCACCGTGCGGGGGCCAGGCTGCAGGGGAGCGGGCGGAGAGCACGCAGGGGAGGAAGGGCGCACATTCGCACCCCTGCTTGTGAGGCAGATGTGCAGTTAGTAAGTCAGCACGAGAGGGTGAGACAAGGTGAAGAGATTTAAACACCACACAAGACAAGAACAAGACTGACGCTCTTCTCTGCCCCCAGACGCCAATGTAACTTGCAGATGAGAAGCTCTGAATGAACAGAGACATGTCTCCCAGGATGTCAGAGGAGGCTTGGGGGGGTGGGTGTGATTCACCCTCTTCCCCGAAGCAAGAGCGGCGATTTCGGGGCGCTCGCCCCCGCAGATTGGAGGTCGCCGGGCGTGAGAGGCCGGAGGGGCTCTGTCCCCATGGAGCTGTGGTGGCGCCATCTATAGGATGAGCCATGAGCAGGCACGTCCGTGACCATCACTAATATCTCAGAACACTGATGGTGAAACAAAAGGGTCTGCTCGTTTATTTTGTTTTTCTGGCTCACTTCTTACCACGTGCGACATGTGACCGCGGGCTATGTTTTTCTATCTGCCAAGCCATGCTAACCATATGTGGGGATCAGCATCGACGAACTGGGCCTGGGCCACTCTCCACGCGCCCTGGACGTGGAGCACTGACGCGGAGGGAAGAGCTGGGGGTGTCGTGACTGTTTCTCACAATCCTCTGCAGGGTCTTAATTCCCTTTACTAACCTCTCAGGGATCTATCGCCCATGAACTTGTTTTTATTAGGGTATTTTTTTTGTGATTTTAATCAAAACAGGACATTCATGTTGCTGAAACTCCAATGGTACTGAAAGACATATTCTAGGCACTAGTGACATCACTCATCTCAGGCTTCCTTTCCCTCTTGGGCCAACAACAGTTAAATACCTGTTGTCCTGTGGTTGACCGGGGTCGTGACACAATTTCTGGTCAATGAACTGATGTCCTATTTCTGGTCTAAGGAGGTAAGCAGTCCCCACGCACCTCCCCAGCCCTTTCTTTCTCCCTCCAGCTGGCATGGCGCACCTTGGAACCGTCATATTGGAAAGGTGGGGACGATGATGTCATCACTCCGAGCTTCCCCAGGGAACTGCCATCCAGCAGAAGGATCTGGATGAGAAACAAACCCAATGTGCTCAATCTCTAAGACTTAATCCTACGTGACTACCACAGGGCAGATCAGCGCAAGCCTCAACCTCCACCCCCGGGCCCCCGCTGCTGCAGAGCCCGTCACAGGGAAAGACTACTTCTGCCTAATGTACTCTTACATTTGCCTCATTTAAATGAAATACTCTGTTTCCTCCTCAGGCCTCCCCTGCATCTGCTCTCATCCTGGAGATGGCTCGTGCTGCCATCCTGAGTGAGAGCCACTCTTCCAAGCTTTTCTTTTTTTGAATTGATAACTATTATTTCTGAAAGAAATGCTGTAGTGGCTTCCTAAGAAAAAGTGGATGGAAAGAACATCGGTTGGTGTTTGCAACTTAAAATTCCCGTCTCCATTTCTCTTGCTCAGGTGATAGTGACGTGGGTAGACAAGTCTTAGTGGTGAGTCACTCACATTTGCCATCCAGAATTAATTTTGAGCTCCCCGATTCCATACCCTCTTTCTGGGTGGGGCCTGCTCTCCTACACCACAATCCCCTCAAGAGTATATTCAGTCCATCTTTAGAGTTCTTAAGTTTTACAGTTATGTGCCTTCATTGGGTTTCTCTTTCTCTCCACATGCTGAGCCTTGGTGAGCCCTTTCTGGCTGGAAACTCGGGTTCTGGATTCTCAGATCTTACAGTAAACTTTGTAATTCCCTCTCTATCCCTTTTTGTGGCTCACTTCTGCTGGAATCACCATCAGGAAGGACCTCTGCATAGCCCCTCTCAATTTAATAAATTTTCTCCTCTCTCTGCCATTCCTGTGTCTTGTGAGAGATACACCGATCTTTATCTTCCGACTTTTACATTGACTTCTTATTTTCTCTATCACATTTTAAATTTCGAAGAGGTGTTTCTCATGTTCTGCTCTTTCCTATATTTTATAGCATCTTGTTTATCTCCTTTGTCCAAATGTAAAAACCGGGGGTCTTTACCCCTTTATTGTCTCTGTTTCCTGGGGCATTTCTGTCTTGGTTTTATTTCATCTTTGTCTTTCATGGTTGCAAACTCTCTTTTCGCGTCTGGCTGTCAGCTTGCTATTGGGAGTTAAGTCCTAAATGTTGACTGGAGGTTCTGAGTATGTGGAAGCCACTTCCTAATTTGGGAGTTTCATGGGGAGGGAGGTGGACCCATGTGAGCAGACTCGGGTCTACCTCATAGAGAGCTCCTGGAGTTCGCCCAGCTTCTCCAGGCTCCAGGGCAGAGGCGAATCTCTGAGCTCTCCTGCTCAAGGAACATTCCCTTGGGTGCTGAGGTTCCGGAATCATGGTAGGGAGGGGTCTGGAGGTCCCGCCACCCCCTCATACACGTGCCCCTGTGGCCCCTCCCCACCTCTGTGTGGTGACTCAGCCTCCCAGACGAGCTGTAGGTTGTGGGCACCGGGACCTCCCCTCCAGGGGGGCTCCCCCGAAATCTCACTGCTTGTATTGTTTGTTCCTGTGCATTTGAGCTTTTCTGGTTCTTTATCCTCATTTTAGCAAGTACTCCCGGGAAGAGGAGGAAATATGATCCCAGGTGGAAATAATGAGTTTCAGAGGGTTGTTACCCACGTTGTAAAATAGTACCATCATTGGTGTGAGGGGACCTTAAATTCACATCTTTCACACTTAATAAGGTGACTCTAAGATTAGCAACCCAGGTTCAGTGAGCTAATCTTGTAAATTCAGACCACCTTATTGTTTATTTTCCTAGAAATATAGTAAGAAGCAAGAAAGGGTCTTAAATACCATCTGATTTGCTCTATTTATTTCATAAGAGAAAAGATGAGACTCAGAGATGTTAAATGCCAACTTTAATCAAACAGCTGTTTTTTGGCAGACTCGAGCCTCGAAGATGCGGCTCTTCCACTGAGAATCCAGTGTTCTGTCCTCACATCTTTAATTACTGTGAGCTTCAATCATGTTTCCAAGACTCCTTTTTAAAAAAACAACAACAAACTAAGCCTATTACCAAAGTAGCAATGATTAGAATAAGGGAGACGTTTTTCAATTTTCAAATAAAAGTGACAGTGACATCATAAGACTTGACTCAACCTATTTAGTTTATCCGAAGGACCAGTGTTTCAAAGTATAGTTATTGGTTACACAAAACACATTAGCTCCCTTGAAGTCATGAGAAGAATGTACAAGATAAAGCATGGAGAGTCCGTATAGTGCTTCTTAAATTGAAAATTAAACATTGATTTGGGCTTTTTAAAGAATTCCTAGATGAGCACACAGAGACGGCTTCCCAACAAGCATGCTCTCCATTGTGTTTGTTTATTCCACCAACCAGCTATTCTGACGGCATCAGCACACAGTGGAGGAAAAATACTGAGGCATAATGAGGAAGTCCATTTTCACGACCCAAATAGCAGGAAAATGGTCAGCCTGCTTTGCAGCGCCATTACAGACTTCAAGGAAGCTGTTTTGAGATGGAGGGTTGGCTTCTAAGTAAAGACGAGAAATTAAGTGTAGTATGTGGATGGCGCAGGGTGGGGAAAAGGGCTCGCCGGCACAGCGCAGTGACCCTGGGTTCCCATGGCAACGGGATCCTCAAGGATAGCCTCAGATCCCCACCCGGCAGATGCCCGGTGACAAGCTGCAATCTCTCTCCTCTGTGGGCCTCTCTCAGTTCACTCTCCCCGAGATGTTGTTGCCACGCAGAATTCAGTCATCAATGCTCTTATTTTTCACACCTGAGCTCCATTCCCCCATCGGCTCCCACTGTTACAACTACCACCTACAAAGTAAGGACACTACAGTGTACGACTTCTGTGTCAGTCAATAGTGCTTAGCATCAGACAGGCAGCTGGGGGTGGCCAGGGGGTCTCTGTACAGATGCTGTAGGAAAACAACCCAAAATAAATAAAATAGAGAATTAGAAAATAACAAGCAAAGGGTAGGCATTGAGTCCCCAAGGAGGAACAAACAAACTTAAACACGGCAGATCTGTCATCTCACATCACGTTAGGGAGAGGTCATAATCATGGCGAGGAGCCTGGCTAAGCAATGTAACAATACATGAAAACTCCATGTCACCCTGGGACGCAGGACCGCTGTGCACACCTGTGGCTGGGCTGGGGGCAAGGGGAGGAGGGGCCTTCAGGAAGATGGGGCCGTGGGGAAGACAGGAGGATGGAAGGAAGGGCTCAGAGCCTGCGCCGCATCCATGACTGAGGAGTAACATCGTCACTCCAGAAGCATTGTCACACTGAGCCACTTGAAGAAATCCAAACGGATTAACATGCAGCGGAAGAATCTGGGACCACGTGCCCTTAGCCCTGAGATGAGAGGGTGGAGAGCGCATTGCCCGAAAACCGCCTTACCAAGTACAAATGTACATTTCTAGGTGTGGTCTTAACCCGGAGAAAACAAACAGCGGATAAGGAAGGAAAAACAGAAGGAGGGTAGTGGTGGAAAGTTCTGCGCCTCTGTCATCTAACTATGAAGTCGGTTTGGAGATCAAGTCATAGAAGGGGCTCACCTCACCCGCACGGAAAAAAGGGAAGACCCGCCTCACGTATTATCCCCTCTTAGCGAGCCCAAGAGAGGAGCCTTGCCGTGGGTGGGAAAACCCAATTACCAACGGTGGCCGTGGGGCCCGACGGCCCCCTTCACCTGTCTGTCAAGAGCTGAAGACGAGTTATTAGCCAAAGTGGTGAGCGGAAGTTAACTCAACTGTCAAAAATGGCCAATTTTCAGGCCTGAACTAGTTCAGAGCAATTTTCACCCTCTATTTCTACATATGAAATATAGATGAAGTAGAATGTTGCAGGAAAGGCTCACCCTCGCGTTACTTGTCATAGAAGTCGTGTAGGCTTGCATCTGAAGTGAAAGGGGCAATATTGGGCTATGGTGATAAGACACTGCAGGATCTGACGTGTCCAGCATGTGGGGCCCCTGGGCTGCAGCCACAGAACGGCACGGGGCATCTGCGTGTGGCACCAGAACACGAGACACGCGGCACCCCCTTCCCTCGCTGTGGCCCCGTGACTCCCCGGGTCACAGAATGGACCCGCCAGCACCGAGCCCTAGCTTTTTGCCACAAAATGTCCAAAGTGCTTCACAGAAGAAATAATGAAGAGGAAAACACTAAAGAATTCATTCAACAGATCTGCTGATGGGGGAGGGAGGGAAGAGGTCGGGATGAGGAGGAAAAGTAGATTTGCCTGTATTGCCTACGTTTTAAAATCAAATGAAACCAAATAGTGGGAAAACATACCTAAGCAACACGTTAAACAATAAAAGACAAGTTGAAACCAATTAGCCAGCATGTTCCAAGCTGGGGCTTCGCCACAGACAGAAGCTCTGCTTCTACTGACGTGGAAACANCCGGTGGGGAAAGCGCAAAGGAACCACAGAGAAATCGTATGGGGGCTTCAGTGCCACTTAGCGGGGTCATTCGGAGATGGGCTCTGAACGCCATTTGAAACCTATTAGGATGAACAAATGAATAATTGTGTTCACACTTTTAGGAAGAAAGATTTTCATGTTAAGGGATGCGGGGGAAGCTGCAATGGAAGGAAGGAAGTCAGACAAAATAGGTAAGAGCCTTTTCATCTTTGCTTTGAACTGGCTGCATCTCTATGAGCTCATGACTTGGATTATCTCTCTAAAGAGTCCGTATTCCCGGGTGTCACGACTCGGAGGGACTGCTTGGCAGGGAGAGCCCCATGGTGGCTCAATGGCAGTGGACAGGAGAATGCCGGCCTCCACCTGAAGGCACCGAGCGCGGCAGAGGAATGGGTGTTCGCGGGTCGAGACAAGCTGAGCCCAGGGCGTTTTGTTGGGCTAGAGGCTAGAAGCAAGCACTGTCTGGTCTCGCTTACATGGGGAATCTGAAAAGCCAGCGCTCACCTATGTGGACTGGGGGGAGGGGAAGAGGCTGTCAGAGGCAGGAGGGGGGAGGGTGAGCAGGAAGGGTGTTTGAAGGGGGTCAGAGCCACAAACCTCCAGGTCTAAGATTAATAAATAGCATGTGCTGGGACGTCATGTACAGCACGGTGACTGTAGTTAACGATATGACATTAGGTATTTGAAAGTTGCCGAGACAGTGGATCATACACGTCCTCATCACAAGAAACAAAGCCAACGTGTAACTGTGTGACGTGCCAGGTGTTAACTAGACTCAGCGCCATGACCGCTCCTCCGTGTGGGCACGTGTCTAGTCCTTATTCCGTACACCTTAAACTAACATAATGTATAATGTCGATTGTAACAGAGAAGCAAGAACCTTATCAATCATTGAGGCCACATCAAAAGGACAGAAGTCAACCCAAAGGGGTCCCATTGGAAAGAGATAGGACGGCTCATGCCTCAAGACTCAGGGACCACGGTGGCCCAAATACCCCCAACAGATTCAACGCCATGAGTTCATAATCACACAAAACAAAAACACATGCAAATAAATTTCAGAGGCCACTTTTGGAGTTTGCTCAGGCACCAAACATCATTCCAACGAGGGGAAAATACAGAGGAGGACGGAGCGGTCATCCACATCTCCTCTGAATGGTGCTCCAGGGGCAGCTCCTCCCATAAGAAGGTGCTGGCCTTGAACACAGGGACTGCACCCTCAGGTTCAGGGAGAGTGGAGGGCCCCAGCAGCTGCTCTCTGACAAACATCAGCCCGTTGCTGGGAGACGCGGTCCATGGCCAGCTCTGGCTCAGGCACTCGGCATCCACTTGCTGGCCTTTCTCAGCACCTCCCGATCACCACTCCTCACCCCGCGGCTGCCTGTCCCCATTTTCATTCGTAGGTATGTCCCCCAATTAATCTCCTACATCCAATTCAATCTGGGATCCTGCTCAGAGGAGGAGGATAAAGCAACACAAAGACTCACAGTTAACAGTCCAGAAGGAAGAATCAGATTAGAAAATAGGTTTTTCAGGGCACCAGGGGTCTCAGTCAGTTAAGCATCCAACTCTTGATTTCAGTTCAGGTCATGATCTTGCTTTCGTGAGACTGAGTGCCATGTCAGTTTCTGCCCTGGGCACAGAGCCTACTTGGGATTCTCTCTCTCCCTCTCTCTCCGCCTCCCCTTCTCACACACTTGCAGCCTCTTTCTCTCTCTCTCACTCTAAAATAATAAACTAAAAAAGACATTTCTCAAACCGTTAATAAAATAACAGCTCTAGCAATACTTATCAATGGAGACTAATAACAGGCCAAAGTTCCACGTGGAGCGTGACACCCAGTGGTCCCTCATCTGTATTAACATGACTAGATGTATACAACAGGTGGACATCGCCAAATGAGAGTCAGCAAACAATGCGAAAGCAGTATGGATCATGGTTTGAGAGATGGTCTTGCCATATTTGAATGCAAATGCAGTTCGCACTCTGGACCTGAGGACAACTTTCAGTGAACACAGATGCCAATGGTCAGCATCAAGAATCTGCAGCCGGTGAGTCCCCACTGTCATCCCACAATGGATTAGAGCCCATGGGAAGAGGGGATTTTGCTGTGACCGAGACGCAAATGGACTCAGTACACATCTGGACCTTCAGGGGAGCCCGACACGGGGCCATGTCTAGGGGAAGGCTTGCCAAAGGCACACCGCTTCTTCTTGGCCAAAGCACTGGGTGGTGATGTCTCCAGGAAACAGAAAACCAGCCACAACATGTGGGCAAGAACAATAAATATGGCGCCGAAGACAAAGAAACAGCAGGACTATAAAAACAGAAACCAGAGGAGAAACTTCAGCTTTATGGATGCATATTGGAAATCCAGTGTGTGTGTGTGTGTGTGCGTGTGTTTGTGTGTGTGTGTGTGCGCGTGCGTATGGAAAGTCCCTGATGGTCACTTGGGGACAATCAAGTTTTGTTTTCTTGTTTTGTTTTTTCAAGAAAGGTGTAAGATCAGGCCAACGTGCGCTTCCTTTGCAAGAGTAAATACACAACCGCAATCAGGCAGCATAAATCCCAGCAGAGACAGGGCCTTGAGACCTGGGCGTTCTCTAATCCAATCGATTGTGTTTTCAGCTAAAGGAAACAGCATCTTGCTCATAAACATGGAAAGTCTCAGGACCTTTCTTACCAAAGAATGGGTAAGAATTTACCACCGGGGATGCCGCGGCGGTGCTGACGGGCGCCTGCGGGGATGGGTCCGTCCGAACGGGTTCATCCTCCGTAGCGAACGAACGTGCAGGATGCAGGTGCAGGATGCTGATGGCGGAGGGCAGAGGTGCCGGGGGATCCCTATGCCTTCCCCTCAGTT
The DNA here is from genome assembly GCF_008692635.1 of Crocuta crocuta. NCBI lineage: Eukaryota > Metazoa > Chordata > Mammalia > Carnivora > Hyaenidae > Crocuta > Crocuta crocuta. The sequence continues at coordinate 11,683,121 of NW_027529424.1, read as the reverse complement.
TTATTGTGGATGTGAAACCACCCTGAAGAAACGGTCACAGGAAAGAAGTTTGGGGTCACACCACGAGAACCCTGTGAGGCTGAGGAGGGTGGTGTCCTCAGGTGGTGTCTGGACAGCCGTGGGGCGTCTTTGGCAGGTGAGTGAGGTCGGAGACCGCATCTCCTGCTGTGCGGGGCGTGGCCTCGGGGCGTGGCCTGGGGGGGGCCTGGCCCATTAGTGCCCTGAATGCCCTAGAGAAGCAGCTGTGACCTCCCCCCTCTAAAGGGCAGGTCAGGAACACGGAGCGAACTTCTCTGCAAAGTCCCTATGCACAGCCAGCACCTTGTTTTTCTTGCGATTAAAACTAACCGGATTTTCTATCGTGAAAGATCTCTTTTACATTAGGATAAAATGAAACTTTCCTCTTTCCATCAAGAGAGCCTTCCATCTACCGCATAAAATGCAGAAGGAGAACATTTTTAAATTTGAGAATCTTAGACCTGCTCTTTCCCTGTCACAGATAAAAATCCATTATTTCCCGATAACGCATTGGCTGGAGCGAAGTTAAACAAGATGTGATTGGAACTGAAAGCCATCCAGTTTTATTTTTCCCGGCTTCTCTGATTTAAAGTGAAGCCTGGCTGTGTACAGAGGAGCGATGAGCAAGGGCTGGCAGCCTTTGGAGCTGGGGAACAGCTTTCTGGGCGGGGTGGAATATCGCCTTTGAGCGGATGCAAGCAGTTCCCACAAAGCAGACAAGACAGAGCGAGATCGATGCCGCAGAAATAGTTGTCACATAATGATTAGTGAGCGATCATTCATAACACTGTCCCTCCGCAGACCCCACAGAAGAGAGCTTCATTACGTGAACACATCCCGGTGCTAATTATGGCTGGACTGCATTTGCAAACTAATTTGTATTTTTACAGTATGTGACATCTGAAAGCTTGAGGTAATTTTCGGTATCTTATTAGGTGTTTGAAATTCAGTTTGTAACATTTGCCTCCAACATCAGCCTTTTCATTTAGCTTGAATTTAGCCAAATGCACTGAGGAAGCAATAGAATCTCCAGAAAGTCTCAAGAGAGGGTGTCCATCAGCTTCCACTAAAAGAGCAAGATGCGGGGTGCCTGGGGGCTCTGTCGGTTGAGCTTCCGACTTCGGCTCAGGTCATGATCTTGCGGTCAGTGGGTTCGACCCCCGCATCGGGCTCTGTGCTGACAGCTCGGAGCCTGGAGCCTGCTTCGGATTTTGTGTCTCCCTTCCTCCACCCCTCCCCTGTTCACACCGTCTCTCCCTGTCTCTCAAAAGTGAATAAACATTAAAATAAAAATAAAAGAGCAAGATGTGTACAATCGTCTGTGGTCAGGTTACAGCATCACCTCACAAGTCATCAGTGCAATGTGCTCTGTAAACTGAGTTGGTTTTGTGACTGAGTCCTCCCGGAAGTGATGCATCAGGGCCCCCACAGGAGCCTCGTTCAGCTACACAGTGACAGGTGTGGAGAGCCTGACCAGTGTGTGCAGGTCCCTGGGACATGATGAGAGGATTTTCCAAGGGCAGTGGTTTTCTTCGGGGACCCAGAAGAAATCAGGCTACATCCATACCTCAGGAGAGGAAGGAAAACATCAGGGCCATTGGAAAGGTGCAGCCAGAAGTAAGGGACAAGTGTCCTAACCTGCATCAGGCCACTACCATCGGAATCCATCCTTACAGCCCACGGACACCTAGGGACAGGAAGGAGCAGGGGAAGCTGACTCTTAAGAAAAATGGACACCTGCGGAGTCTGGGTTCTGTGGAAGCATGCCTGTGTTTGTGCATATACACACAAGTGCACACACACACACGCACACAAGAACGTACATGCACACACAGGTATGTACACCCATAGGCATGTACACATACAGGCATGTGCACACACACATACACAGGTATCTACATGCACACACAGGTATGTACACCCATAGGCATGTACACATACAGGCATGTGCACACACACATGCACACACAGGAACGTACATGCACAAACAGGGATGTACACACACAGACATGTGCACACACACATACACAGGTATCTACATGCACACACAGGTATGTACACATACAGGCATGTGCACACACACAGGAACGTACATGCAAAAACAGGTATGTACACACATACATGTGCACACAGGCATGTGCACACACGCATACACAGGTATCTACATGCACACACAGGCATGTACACACACAGGCATGTGCACACACACGTGCACACGTGCCACATCTGTCCTCCTCCTGGACTGCAGGCTCTGTGCACCTTCACACAGCCTTCTACCCTTCGCTCCTGGAACAGGAGCAAAGAAAAGTCTCCATCCCCTTGGGTTGTGCTCACTAGTATCTAATCTGATAAGTGAATCAAGGCTCACATTCCTAGTAAATGGGGTCTTTCCTCTTGAATAATATTTGCACTGTGATCTCTGTCCACGCTACACTTTATGGTGACCCACTGTGGGGACACTAATGACATTCGAGGCAGTCCAGTTGGAAAGGCATCTGGGCATAAGTGAAAATATAGGAGTCTTGTTTATGAAGTTACACAAATAGGTCTAAATTGGAACAGAATCTAGCTCTATCCTGAAAAGTGTAGGCTTACAGGAAATGATATTTCATGGCTAACGCAACCCAAGAACTTTGACTGTAAATTCTGAGAAACATCCCACCCCATCTGAAAATCAAGATCTGATTCCAGCAATTAAAAAAAGAAAGGAAAGTGGGGTTCTGTGGAGTTTTAGTGGTGGTGGTGGCTGTAGGTGTTTTGCATGTGATGAGAGCTGGAATAAGAGAGACACTTCCCCGAGGCCACCGTCCCCTTTACGGAGCTTGAGCTGTGATGTTCAGTTACACAGAAGGAAATTCCAACCCAAGTAGAACATCTCTGGTTGCGAGGGGACCACACGTGGCAGACGGGATGGTTTGGCCACAGTCCCCGTCGGCGCCTGCGTGCTCAGCCCAAACCGCTAAGCAGAATTCATCCCCAACCAGACTGGAAACAGTCGTATCCCTGCTTCTCTCTCGGTGAACATGACTCATTCATACACTTGCATTGTTTGGCTAGACGCCATCAGATCAAACTATGTGACACAAATAAATTCTCTTGGTTCCTTTTAGTGGAAAAACCATAGTTTTTCACAAAATGAGATATTTTGTCTAAAAGAATACACTTCATAAAAATCTCCAGGAATATTTATCCTATGACCTTGTGTATTCTGTACCTATACCCTGTGGCCTGTATTTTATTCCCTCCCCGGGCATGACCATTAAGCTGGTTTGTCACTATCTCTTAATCACTTGATCTAACTCAACTTGGCCAAAGGTCGTCTGAAAACTTGAGATGTATTTGGGGAGAGAGATCAGGCTGAGTTTAGCAGCATTTTACGGCAAACACTGAAAGTATGTTTTCCCCCAAAGAGAATGAAGCATGCTGGCAGAGGGAAAATGTGAGAAGAGCAGACGGTCGGACTAACCGGAGAATTGACGAATCTCTACTGCATTTTGCACTGTGACATGGGGATCTAATCTCTTGTGCTATCTTCATGATCAATGCCATTTGCCACAGCAGAATCAATCCACACACAACCCTCATCAATCGTTAAGGCGTCTGAAACGACCTGATCAATTGAATGACTGGATGTGGCCATTGCCTCTTTCTCTTTGGATATTTGTGTGTCACTTGAACCTATTTCAGAGTTGTTGTATATATCGCGTAATTTCCAGAAACACACNGAGGGAGGGAGGGGGAAGGAAGGAGAGAGGGAAGATATGAGGGAGGGAGGGAGGAAGGAAGAGGGAAGGAGAGAGGGGGAAGGAGGAAGGGAGGAAGGGAGACAGAAGGAAATAAAGAAGGAAGGAGGAAAGAGAGGAAGGAAGGAGAGAGAGAGAGAAGGAAAGAAGAAGGAAGGAGGGAGGGAGGAGGAGAGAGAAGGAGAGAAGAAACAGGAAGCTATTTAGTTTTGGCCAAATTCATGTAAGTTTATTTCAAAAATGACCATGGCTCTTGGCGCTCACCCAGGCCCAGCCCCAGAAAGAAGAAAGGCCTCAGCACTGCGTCT